>NW_023397241.1:574145-947967 GCF_011125445.2 Fundulus heteroclitus | reverse complement strand
GCCAACTTTTTCCAGCAAAAAACGATAGCTTTTCTTCTTTTCCCCTATCGTTATGAAACTCAACGCAGAAAAAATTACGTCTCTACCATTTATAGATCAGGAGATATGAGCTTTTTCGGGGCAAAGTTCTCCATTATAATCCAATGGGACTTATTGGAGCAAAGTCTCTGCACTTCAGTAGACTCGCCACTGCACTGTGTCAGTGAGTTTCCATGACATGGACTCCGAGTTGCCAGAGATGGAGAAGCGCCCAATTGTGGATCAATGGCAACTTCTCGACGCCAGCTGCTGGGGGGGCAGCGGCTGTGATAATGTAGGAATCTGAAATTCGCACAGTCACTTCCTCTTAACATTTTTAAAATTTCAGTGACTTTTCAGTCATGTGTCAGTTTTCTGTCCCATTTGGGATTTCACATGCTTTCCTATGGGCCTTTGCTTCCAACAGGACCTGCATGATAACCAGACACACCCAATTGGTCATACACACCACCCCCCTGTGGGTAATGGCGCTACTGACATTTTGGTCAAATTGAGTTTCAGGCCCAATGTGGTGAGGCTGAGTTTGCTAAAGGAGGCCAATCTGACCCATGCATCTTTGTTCACGTTTGGTGACATTAAGTATTGGCACCCCTCTTTGAGGCCTTTCCAGTACAAGATATGGACCAAACTGACAGAGTACAATTCCCTGGTGATACGAACACACCATGTTAGCGGCTAACTGTTAGCATTTGCTACCGGAAGAGCTCTAAGGTCTCACCAACTTCTGCTTCACAGAAACTGTTCTTACTTTAAGAGAAAGCTCCGCAAGAATTTGGCTACGTCGCTAATGCATCTTCCAAGCTATGAGGTGTCAAACATCCAATGCTTTTCAATGGAGGACCAAACCCATTATGGTCCCAATACGCATGCCCAATATGGAGCTACTAATAGCTCAGAGGAGAGTGCAGGCCTTACATGCAAGAGGTCGGGGGATCGATTCCCGGTGTGGGAGACTAAGAGTTTTTGTATTATAATCCCCACATTGTGTTATTAAAACATGTGTGCTGATCCCATGAAGTATTTTTTTGTACCACCCGCCATTTTGAGTTACCATGGCAACCGTTATAAACAACGTATTTTCTCCCTATTTGAGGCTCATCCCAGTACAGGATTTGGACCAAACTAACAGAGTACACTTCCCAGTGATACCAAACACAACCATGTTAGCGGCTATGGTTAGCAGTTGCTAACCGGAAGTAGCTCTAGGAAGCCTGTACAACTCCTGCTTGACAGATTTGGTGAATTTTTGGATTTTCTCCCTTTTTAGGCACTTCTCAGTACAGATTTCAACCAAACTAACAGAGTAACATCACCCGGTGATACTGAACACAACCATGCTAGCGCTAACCGTTAGCATTTGCTAACCAGAGAGCTTTAGGAAGGTCCTACCAACTTCTGCTTAGCCAGGGTTTTCTGCCTTTACAGACAGAGAGGGCTGTAGCTGTCAGTGAGTCTCCATGACAACGCTGCTATCAAGAGGCTCCTAGAGGTCCAATGACTTAACATGGCACCTTTCAACGGCCGCTGCGGGCTGTGAAGACCGTAGGAAGCTGAAATTCGCAGTGTTTCTTCCTGTTGCTATTTCTGACGGTACGGTACGCACCAAGTGGCAGGCGCCTTGCTAAATTTTCTCTTCTTCAAAATTTTTCTAGTTCTTTATTTTCTTCCTTTCACGATTAATGGGGCCCGAACCTTACGTGCACCCCCACAATATAGGCATCAAAACTGTGGCTCGATCCCGAGATGTGTGCTACTACTTATATTGGATATTCAGTTACCATGCAACAAATTAGCGAAAAACCACCCCCAAAAACCCATGATAATCAATGGAGTCGGGTAAATAAACCTCAAAAAAACCTCAAAATGACCATTTTCAAAGCTGTACTGTTCGCCATGCTTTCACCTAGAACACCGTTTAACTTCCAGTTTGTAAGATATCTTGTGAACTACTACTCAGAAGTGAAAACGGCATGTGGATATCTTTTATCGTCTCCTCACAGTTACTCCTCAAAGCTCATGTCCAAAATCAGCAAAATCATCGTTTACAATGAAAGTCAATGACGGAATTCTCAACCGCTAGAGTGGCCCACTCTAGCTTTTTTAAAGATTTCAAAACTCCGAACACTTGACCTTTCTCGCTCAATTTTCACTCTACGTACCAAATTATACATCAAAACGTAGGTATTTTTGTCAGGCCTTCGGGAAATGTAACCCTCATTGGTGTGGCATTTTATAGATTTTTCGCAAATCACCCTCAGAGCGACACAAACCCGAAACCTCCCCCATTCATTTCCTATGGACGGTTTTGAAAAATGACGCTAAAAATCCCAAACTCACATGTTTTCGCATCGTGCCTACTCCTAAACCGTTTTATTACAGACATGAGACTTTCACACATGATGTCCCAACCCTCTGGCACTCACAAAAATGAATTTTTTGTGATAACTGTTACGGTTTTTCCACAGGAACAATTTGTTCGGGAGTAGCGAATGGCAAAATCCTAAAACGCTTTGGAGCTGCATTTTCCCACTCAACCACTTTTTTACATCGTCGCTGTGCTACACCACCGATTTTGTAAAATATGAAATGAGCTACATGGTCATTAAACCCTGCTGATACTCACAGTGAAAGAATTATTTTGATATCTCTTATACTTTTTTGAGCCAGAGCGATTTGTTCGGACCATTTTCAGAGGATTCTGAAATTTCATAAAATGTCCTTTAGATCCTAATTTTGTACCCCTTTATTAACTTTTTCCAGCAAAAAACCCGATCAGCAAGTCTTCTTCCCCTATCCTTTACGAAATAAACACAGAAAAAATTACGTCTGCTCTACCATTTACGGTTCTGGAGAATATCGTGCGTTGTTCGAGGCAAAGTTCTCCATTGTAAATCCAATAGGCAGACTTGGACACCAAGTGTCTGCACTTTTTTAGACTGGCCCGCTGCAGCTGTGTCAGAGTGAGTTTCCATGACGACGGAACTCTGAGGCCAGTGGGAGACGTTCCATTGAGGATAGAGGCAACTTTCGACGCCAGCTGCAGCGGCGTGATTAATGTAGAAATCTGAAATTCGCAACAGTCACTTCCTCTAACATTTTAAAATTTTTCATGTGACTTTCAGCCATGTGTCAGTTTTCTGTCCCATTTGGGATTTCACATGCTTTCCTATTGGGCCTTTGCTTCAAACAGGACCTGGCATGATGCCCAGACACGACCCAATTGGCCAATACAGCACCACCCACATGTGGGAAATGGCACTACACACCATTTTGGTCAATGTTGAGTTCTGGGCCCAGATGTGGTGAGGCTGAGTTGCTAAAGGAGGCCAATGTGACCCATGAACTTTGGTCACGTTTGGTGACATTAAGTATTGGCACCCCTATTTGAGGCACATCCCAGTACAGGATTTGGACCAAACTGACAGAGTACAATCACCCGGTGATACTGAACACAACTATGTTAGCGGCTAACTGTTAGCATGTTGCTAACCGGAAGTAGCTCTAGGAAGGTCTCACCAACTTCTGCTTCACAGAGTCTGTTCTTACTTTAGAGAGAAAGCTCCACAAGAAATTTGGGCTACGTCGCATAAAGCATCTCCAAGCTATGAGGTGTCAAACATCCAATGCTTTTCAATGGGGGACCAAACCCCTTATGGTCCCAATACTGCATGTCCATATATGGTGCTACAGTATAGCTCAGATGGAAAGTGCAGGCTTTGCATGCAAGAGGTCGTGTGATCGAATCACGGCATGGGAGACTCAGATTTTTGTGTTATAATCCCCACAGTGTGTATATTAAAACATGTGTGCTGATCCCATGAAGTATTTTTTTGTACCATCCGCCATTTTGAGTTACCATGGCAACGTTATAAATGACGTATTTTCTCCCTATTTGAGGCTCATCCCAGTACAGGATTTGGACCAAACTAACAGAGTACACTCACCCAATGATACCAAACACAACCATGTTAGCGGCTAACGGTTAGCATGCTGCTAACCGGAAGTAGCTCTAGGAAGCCTGTACAAACTTCTGCTTGACAGATTTGGTGAATTTTAGGATTTTCTCCCTTTGTAGGCACTTTTCAGTACAGGATTTCAACCAAACTAACAGAGTAACATCACCCGGTGATACTGAACACAGCCATGCTAGCGGCTAACCGTTAGCATGTTGCTAACCGGAAATAGCTTTAGGAAGGTCCTATCAACTTCTGCTTAGCCAGAGTTCGTCTGCCTTTACAGACAGAGAGGGCTGCAGCTGTCAGTGAGTCTCCATGACAACGCTGCTAGCAAGAGGCTCCTAGGAGGTCCATTGACTTAACATGGCACCTTTCAACGGCCGCTGCGAGGGCTGTGAAGACCGTAGGAACCTGAAATTCGCAGTGTTATTCCTGTTGCTATTTCTGACGGTACGGTACGCACCAAGTGGCAGGCGCCTTGCTAAATTTCTTCAGAAATTTTTCTAGTTAGGCGCCTGCCATAGCATTTGCAATGAGGAGGCAGTGCTGTGCTTCGCACAGCACTGCCTCCAATGCAAATGCATGGAGGCACCTATTACTATGCACCTCTAAACGCGTCTCTTTATTAATTAGGCGCCTGCCATAGCATTTGCAATGAGGAGGCAGTGCTGTGCGAAGCACAGCACTGCCTCCCATGCAAATGCATGGAGGCACCTATTACTATTCACCTCTAAACGGACTCTTTATTAGGCGCCTGCCTTGCATGTGCAATGAGGAGGCAGTGCTGTGCGAAGCACAGCACTGCCTCCCAATGCAAATGCATGGGCAGGGCCTATTACTATTCACCTCTAAACGGCTTCTTTATTATTATTAATATTCTTTATTTTTCTTCCTTCACGATTAATGCGGCCCGAACCGTAGCGTGCACCCCAACAATATAAACATCAAAACCTTCGGCTCGGTCTCGAGATGTGTGCTACTACGTTTTTTGGGGTTTCGAGTTACCATGGCAACAAAATAAGCGAAAAACCACCCCCAAAACAACCCCATAGGAATGAATGGAGTCGGGGAGAAAGAAAGCCTCAAAAAAGCCTCAAAAGGACCATTTTCAAAGCTGTACTGTGTCGCCATGCTTTCACCTACAAACACCGTTTAACTTCCAGTTTGTAGATATATCTGTGACCTACTCAGAAGTGAAAACGGGATGTGGATATCTTTTATCATCTCTTCACAGTTACTCCTCAAAGCTCATGTCCGAAAATCAGCGAAATCATCGTTTACAATGAAAGTCAATGACGGAATTCTCCAACCGCTAGAGTGGCCCACTCTAGCTTTTTTAAAGATTTCAAAACTCCGAACAACTTGACCTTTCTCGCTCAATTTTCACTCTACGTAGACAAATTATACATCAAAACGTAGGTATTTTTGTCAGGATTCGGGAAATGTAACCCTCATTGGTGTGGCATTTATAGATTTTTCGCAAATCACCTCAGAGCGACACAAACCCGAAACCTCCCCCATTCATTTCCTATGGAGCGGTTTTGAAAAATGACGTCTAAAAATCCAAAACATCACATGTTTTCGCATCGTCGCTACTCCTAAACCGTTTTACGTACAGGCATGAGACTTTCACACATGAATGTCCCAACCCTTCTGGCACTCAAGAAAAATGAATTTTGTGGATAACTGTTACGGTTTTTCCACAGGAACAATTTGTTCGGGAGTAGCGAATGTGCAAAATCCTGAAATCGCTTTGGAGCTGCATTTTCCCACATCCTCCACTTTTTTACATCGTCGCTGTGCCTACACCGATTTTTGTAAAAATATGAAAATGAGCTACATGGTCATCAAAAGCCTGCTGATACTCACAGTGAAAGAATTATTTTGATATCTCTTATACTTTTTTAGCCAGAGTGATTTGTTCGGGATCATTTTCAGAGGATTTCTGAAATTTCATAAAAATGTCCTTTAGATCATAATTTTTTACGCCTTTATTAAACTTTTTCCAGCAAAAACCGATAGCAAGTCTTCTTCCCCTATCCTTTACGAAATAAACACAGAAAAAATTACATCTCTACCATTTACGGTTCCGGAGAAATCGTGTGTTGTTCGAGGCAAAGTTCTCCATTATAATCCAATGGGACTTATTGTGACCAAAGTGTCTGCACTTCGGCCGCTGCAGGTGTGTCAGTGAGTTTCCATGACGACGGAACTCTGAGGGCCAGAGCTAGACGCTCCATTGAGATACAATGGCAACTTTCATCGCTCACTGCAGTGGCTGTGATTAATGTAGAAATCTGAAATTCGCACAGTCACTTCCTCTTAACATTTTAAAATTTCCATGTGACTTTCAGCCATGTGTCAGTTTTCTGTGCCATTTTGGATCAAACCACTTATGTTTCCAATAATGCATGCCCATATATGGCGCTACAGTGTAGCACAGATGGAAAGTGCAGGCTTTGCATGCAAGAGGTCGTGGGATCGATTCCCGGTATGGAAAACTTGGAGTTTTGTATTATAATCCTCACAGTGTGAATATCAAAACATGTGTGCTGATCCCATGAAGTATTTTTTGTACCACCCGCCATTTTGAGTTACCATGGCAACGTTATAAATGACGTTTTTTCTCCCTATTTGAGGCACATCCCAGTACATGATTTGGACCAAACTGACAGAGTACACTCACCCAGTGATACCATACACAACCATGTTAGCGGCTAACGGTTAGCATGTTGCTAACCGGAATTAGCTCTAGGAAGCCTGTACAAACATCTGCTTGACAGATTTGGTGAATTTTAGGATTTTCTCCCTTTTTAGGCACTTCTCAGTACAGGATTTCAACCAAACTAACAGAGTAACATCACCCGGTGATACTGAACACAGCCATGCTAGCGGCTAACCATTAGCATGTTGCTAACCGGAAATAGCTTTAGGAAGGTCCTACCAACTTCTGCTTAGCCAGGGTTCTTCTGCCTTTACAGACAGAGAGGGCTGCAGCTGTCAGTGAGTCTCCATGACAACGCTGCTAGCAAGAGGCTCCTAGGAGGTCCATTGACTTAACATGGCACCTTTCAACAGCCGCTGCGAGGGCTGTGAAGACCGTAGGAACCTGAAATTCGCAGTGTTACTTCCTGTTGCTATTTCTGACGGTACGGTACGCACCAAGTGGCAGGCGCCTTGCTAAATTTCTTCAGAAATTTTTCTAGTTAATATTATTCTTTATTATTCCACGATAAATGTGGCCCGAACTGTAGCGTGCACCCCCAAGATATAGGTACCAAAACTTGCGGCTCGGTCGGGAATAGTGTGCTACTACTTTTATTGGGGTTTCGAGTTTCCATGGCAACAAAATTAACGAAAAACCACCCCCCAAAAAACCCATATTAATCAATGGAGTCGGGTAGAAAGAAAGCCTCAAAAAAGCCTCAAAAGGACCATTTTCAAAGCTGTACTGTGTCGTCATGCTTTCACCTACGAACACCGTTTAACTTCCAGTTTGTAGATATTTCTGTGAACTACTCAGAAGTGAAAACGGGATGTGGATATCTGTAATCGTCTCCTCACAAGTACTCCTCAAAGCTCATGTCCAAAAATCAGCGAAATCATCGTTTACAATGAAAGTCAATGACGGAATTCTCCAACCGCTAGAGTGGGCCACTCTAGCTTTTTTAAAGATTTCAAAACTCCGAACAACTTGACCTTACTCGCTCACTTTTCGCTCTACGCAGACAAATTATACATGAAAACGTAGGTATTTTTGTCAGGATTCGGGAAATGTAACCCTCATTGGTGTGGCTTTTATAGATTTTTCGCAAATCACCTCAGACCGACACAAACCCGAAACCTCCCCCATTCATTTCCTATGGAGCGGTTTTGAAAAATGACGTCTAAAAATCCAAAACATCACATGTTTTCGCATCGTCGCTACTCCTAAACCGTTTTATGTACAGACATGAGACTTTCACACATGAATGTCCCAACCCTTCTGGCACTCACAAAAAAGGAATTTTGTGGATAACTGTTACGGTTTTTCCGCAGGAACAATTTGTTCGGGAGTAGCGAATGTGCAAAATCCTAAAAAAACTTTGGAGCTGCATTTTCCCACATCATCCACTTTTTTACATCGTCGCTGTGTCTACACCGATTTTTGTACAAACATAAAAATGAGCTTCATGGTCCTCAAAAGCCTGCTGATACTCATGGTGAAAGAATTATCTTGATATCTCTTATACTTTTTGAGTTACAGCGATATGTTCGGGACCCTCTTTAGAGGATTTCTGAAAATCCATAAAAATGCCATTTAGATCATAATTTTTTACGCCTTTATTAAAATTTTTCCAGCAAAAAACGATAGCTTTTCTTCTTCCCCTATCCGTTACAAACTAAACGCAGAAAAAATTACGTCTCTACCATTTACGGATGAAGAGATATCAAGCGTTGTTCGGGGCAAAGTTCTCCATTATAATCCAATGGGACTTTTTGTGAGCAAAGTCTCTGCACTTTGGTGCAGAGACGTTGGCCGCTGCAGGTGTGTGAGTGAGTTTCCATGACAACGGAACTCTGAGGGCCAGAGAGAGAAGGTCCATTAGGATACAATGGCAACTTTCGACGCCCGCTGCAGCGGCTGTGATTAATGTAGGAATCTGAAATTCGCACAGTCACTTCCTCCTAACATTTTAAAATTTTCATGTGACTTTCAGCCATGTGTCAGTTTTCTGTCCCATTTTGATTTTACATGCTTTCCTATTGGGCCTTTGCTTCTAACAGGACCTGGCATGATGCCCAGACACGACCCAATTGGCCAATACAGCACCACCCACATGTGGGAAATGGCACTACACACCATTTTGGTCAAATGTTGAGTTCTGGGCCCAGATGTGGTGAGGCTGAGTTGCTAAAGGAGGCCAATCTGTCCCATGAACTTTGGTCACGTTTGGTGACATTAAGTATTGGCACCCCTATTTGAGGCACTTCCCAGTACAGGATTTGGACCAAACTGACAGAGTACAATCACCCGGTGATACTGAACACAACCTTGTTAGCGGCTAACGGTTAGCATGTTGTTAACCGGAAGTAGATCTTGGAAGGTATCACCAACTTCTGCTTCACAGACTCTGTTCTTACTTTAGAGAGAAAGCTCCACAAGAAATTTGGGTTACGTCGCATCAAGCATCTCAAAGCTATGAGGTGTCAAAAATCCAATGCTTTTCAATGGGGGACCAAACCCCTTATGTTCCCAATGATGCATGCCCATATATGGCGCTACAGTATAGCTCACAGGGAAAGTGCAGGCTTTGCATGCAAGAGGTCGTGGGTTTGAAACCCGGCGTGGGTGACAAAGATTTTTGTGTTATAATCCCCACAGTGTATATTAAAACATGTGTGCTGATCCCATTAAGTATTTTTTTGTACCACCCGCCATTTTCAGTTACCATGGCAACGTTATAAACAACATATTTTCTCCCTATTTGAGGCTCATCCCAGTACAGGATTTTGACCAAACTAACAGAGTACACTCAATCAGTGATACCAAACACAACCATGTTAGCGGCTAATGGTTAGCATGTTGCTAACCGGAAGTAGCTCTAGGAAGCCTGTACAAACTTCTGCTTGACAGATTTGGTGAATTTTTGGATTTTTTCCCTTTTTAGGCACTTCTCAGTACAGGATTTCAACCAAACTAACAGAGTAACATCACCCGGTGATACTGAACACAGCCATATTAGCGGCTAACCGTTAGCATGTTGCTAACCGGAAATAGCTTTAGGAAGGTCCTACCAACAGCTGCTTAGCCAGAGTTCTTCAACCTTTACAGACAGAGAGGGCTGTAGCTGTCAGTGAGTCTCCATGACAACGCTGCTAGCAAGAGGCTCCTAGGAGGTCCATTGACTTAACATGGCACCTTTCAACAGCCGCTACGAGGGCTGTGAAGACCGTAGGAACCTGAAATTCGCAGTGTTACTTCCTGTTGCTATTTCTGACGGTACGCTATGCACCAAGTGGCAGGCGCCTTGCTAAATTTCTTCAGAAATTTTTCTAGTATTCTTTACTTCTTCTTCCGTCACGATTAATGTGGCCTGAACTGTAGCGTGCACCCCCACAATATAGGTATCAAAATGTCCGGCTCGATTACGAGATGTGTGCTACTACTTTTATTGGGATTTCGAGTTACCATGGCAACAAAATTAGCGAAAAACCACCCCCAAAAAACCCCATAGGAATGAATGGAGTCGGGTAGAAAGAAAGCCTCAAAAAAGCCTCCAAATGACCATTTTCAACACTGTACTGTGTCGTCATGCTTTCACCTACGAACACCGTTTAACTTCCAGTTTGTAGATATATCTGTGAACTACTCAGAAGTGAAAACGGGATCTGGATATCTTTTATCGTCTCTTCACAGTTACAACTCAAATCTCATGTCCAAAAATCAGCGAAATCATCGTTTACAATGAAAGTCAATGACGGAATTCTCCAACCGCTAGAGTGGCCCACTCTAGCTTTTTTAAAGATTTCAAAACTCCGAACAACTTGACCTTACTCGCTCAATTTTCACTCTATGTAGACAAATTATACATCAAAACGTAGGTATTTTTGTCAGGATTTGGGAAATGTAACCCTCATTGGTGTGGCATTTACAGATTTTTCGCAAATCACCTCAGACCGACACAAACCCGAAACCTCCCCCATTCATTTCCTATGGAGCGGTTTTGAAAAATGACGTCTAAAAATCCAAAACATCACATGTTTTCACATCGTCGCTACTCCTAAACCGTTTTATGTACAGACATGAGACTTTCACACATGAATGTGCCAACCCTTCTGGCACTCACAAAAAAGGAATTTTGTGGATAACTGTTACGGTTTTTCCGCAGGAACAATTTGTTCGGGAGTATCCCTATTTGAGGCTCATCCCAGTACAAGATATGGACCAAACTGACAGAGTACAATCCCCTGGTGATACTGAACACAACCATGTTAGCGGCTAACGGTTAGCATGTTGCTAACCGGAAGTAGCTATAAGAAGCTTGTACAAACCCCTGCTTGACAGATTTGGTGAATTTTAGCATTTTCTCCCTTTTTAGGCACTTCTCAGTACAGGATTTCAACCAAACTAACAGAGTAACATCACCCGCTGATACTGAACACAACCATGCTAGCGGCTAACCGTTAGCATGTTGCTAAACAGAAGTAGCTTTAGGAAGGTCCTACTAACTTCTGCTTAGCCAGGGTTGTTCTGCCTTTACAGACAGATAGGGCTGCAGCTGTCAGTGAGTCTCCATGACAACGCTGCTAACAAGGGGCTCCTAGGAGGTCCAATGACTTAACATGGCACCTTTCGACGGCCGCTGCGGGGGCTGTGAAGACCATAAGAAGCTGAAATTCGCAGTGTTATTCCTGTTGCTATTTCTGACGGTACGGTACGCACCAAGTGGCAGGCGCCTTGCTAAATTTCTTCAGAAATTTTTCTAGTTATTCTTTACTTCTTCTTCCGTCACGATTAATGCGGCCCGAACCGTAGCGTGGACCCCCACAATATAGGTATCAAAACCTGCGGCTCGATTACGAGATGTGTGCTACTACATTTATTGGGATTTCGAGTTACCATGGCAACAAAATTAGCGAAAAACCACCCCCAAAAAACCCATAGGAATGAATGGAGTCGGCTCGAAAGAAAGCCTCAAAAAAGCCTCCAAATGACCATTTTCAACGCTGTACTGTATCGTCATGCTTCCACCTACGAACACCATTTAACTTCCAGTTTGTAGATATTTCTGTGAACTACTCAGAAGTGAAAACGGGATGTGGATATCTGTTATCGTCTCCTCACAAATACTCCTCAAAGCTCATGTCCGAAAATCAGTGAAATCATCGTTTACAATGAAAGTCAATGACGGAATTCTCCAACCGCTAGAGTGGGCCACTCTAGCTTTTTTAAAGATTTCAAAACTCCGAACAACTTGACCTTACTCGCTCAATTTTCACTCTACGTAGACAAATTATACATCAAAACGTAGGTATTTTTGTCAGGATTCGGGAAATGTAACCCTCATTGGTGTGGCCTTTATAGATTTTTCGCAAATCACCTCAGACCGACACAAACCCGAAACCTCCCCCATTCATTTCCTATGGAGCGGTTTTGAAAAATGACGTCTAAAAATCCAAAACATCACATGTTTTCGCATCGTCGCTACTCCTAAACCGTTTTATGTACAGACATGAGACTTTCACACATGAATGTCCCAACCCTTCTGGCACTCACAAAAAAGGAATTTTGTGGATAACTGTTACGGTTTTCCCGCAGGAACAATTTGTTCGGGAAGTAGCGAATGTGCAAAATCCTAAAAACGCTTTGGAGCTGCATTTTACCACATCAACCACTTTTTTACATCGTCGCTGTGTCTACACCGATTTTTTAAAAAATATGAAAATGAGCTACATGGTCATCAAAAGCCTGCTGATACTCACAGTGAAAGAATTATTTTGATATCTCTTATACTTTTTTAGCCAGAGCGATTTGTTCGGGATCCTTTTCAGAGGATTTCTGAAATTTCATAAAAATGTCCTTTAGATCATAATTTTTTACGCCTTTATTAAACTTTTTCCAGCAAAAACCGATAGCAAGTCTTCTTCCCCTATCCTTTACGAAATAAACACAGAAAAAATTACGTCTCTACCATTTACGGTTCCGGAGAAATCGTGCGTTGTTCGAGGCAAAGTTCTCCATTATAATCCAATAGGCAGACTTGGACACCAAGTGTCTGCACTTTTTTAGACTGCAGCTGTGTCAGTGAGTTTCCATGACGACGGAACTCTGAGGGCCAGTGGGAGACGTTCCATTGAGATAGAATGGCAACTTTCGACGCCAGCTGCAGCGGCTGTGATTAATGTAGAAATCTGAAATTCGCACAGTCACTTCCTCTTAACATTTTAAAATTTTCATGTGACTTTCAGCCAGGAATGGGCCTTTGCTTCCAACAGGACCTGGCATGATGCCCAGACACGACCCAATTGGCCAATACAGCACCACCCACATGTGAGAAATGGTGCTACACGTCATTTTGGTCAAATGTTGAGTTCTGGGCCCAGATGTGGTGAGGCTGAGTTTCTAAAGGAGGCCAATCTGACCCATGAACTTTGGTCACGTTTGGTGACATTAAGTATTGGCACCCCTATTTGAGGCACTTCCCAGTACAGGATTTGGACCAAACTGACAGAGTACAATCACCCGGTGATACTGAACACAACCTTGTTAGCGGCTAACTGTTAGCATGTTGCTAACCGGAAGTAGCTCTATGAAGGTCTCACCAACTTCTGCTTCACAGAAACTGTTCTTACTTTAGGGAGAAAGCTCCGCAAGAAATTTGGGCTACGTGGCATAAAGCATCTCCAAGCTACAAAGTGTCAAACATCCAATGCTTTTCAATGGGAGACCAAACCCCTTATCAGCCCAATAATGCATGCCCATATATGGCGCTACAGTATAGCTCAGAGGCAGAGGGCAGGCTGCGCAAAAGCTGGGGCCCAATCTTTGCGCCCCTGCACACAGAGAAAAGAGACGCTAATCGCGCAAAACGGAGCGAGTTTTTGCGGGGTAGTGAACCGAGGAATCTCGGGTGACATTTTAGCATATCGTAGTTACCAGGTTTAAAATTGTTTATTTATGAGATGCGACCCAAGGTGGAGTCGATCCGGCGACCTTGGTTTTATCTGCCACTTTTCAGTTCCTCCGCCGGTTAATATAGTCCCTCATAGGAGTTAATAGTTATGGTTTATTGTATATAACATATAGCAAGTGCAGTTGAGCTCAAATGAGGTAAAAAAAGGCCCCTTTTAAATGAGTAATAATATAAATCCAGGTATATGTAAATAAAATCAAAATAATTTAATAAAGAGACATAATTTTTGTTTGACAATAAACATCTATATAATACTGTAAACTTGTTTTGACTGTTTAAGCCCAGTACCTTGACCAGCAGTCATAAATTCACCCAGGGGACATCAAAGTTGCTGTGATGAGCAGCCACCTGCCCTGACACCCCTGTGACCCTCAGCAGGAGCCTTTTGTTCAAAGACAAGCTGCTGTGATTGACAGCAGCTCTGGCAGAAACATTTCACACCACAGTGAAAGGCAATTAAAAGCAACACAACTAATCAGAATCTGTCAACAGCATTTATTCACAAAACAAAGTGCAAGACACAACACACTTCCATTTATAAACAATATAATATAAATACTATTATAACAGATAATATAATAACAGTATTCAGTAATATAAATTAAAAAACAGCAGAATACAAAAATATAAAACGTAGCTTAAAAGGTAACTTACATATATATATTTAAATGTGCGTGTATATACATATAAATATATATATTTAAATGTGCGTATATATATATATATATATAGTTATTTACATGTTATTGGTTTTGTTGGTATATATTTTGATTGATTGATTTCATTGGTGTTTATTTGTATTGTTAATAATAATAATAATAATAATGTGTATTTTTAGTGTCATAATTATTATTACTATTATTATCATCATCATCACTATCATCATCATCATCATCATCATTATTATTATCATCATTATCATTATCATCATCATTATTATTATTACTATTATTATTATTATTACTATTATCATCATCATCATTATCAGGGTGGGTTTCCCGGTTTCTTCAGCTGCCGCTGTTCTACCAGCCACTGCTCCAAGGATTTGCCCTCTGAAGCACTGGGGCAGAAAGTGGCGCTGCCGAAGCGGCTGTGGCCAAACTCTTTAGTTTTTGGCTGCCCACATTTGCTGCATTTGTTAAAAGCCACTTCTCGCACGTACTTTCTTTTCTGGCTCCCGGTGGCCTCCTCTTCTGCCCTGCGTCGCCTGTTCCTCTCAGTGAAGCGGGACAGAGACGCAGGAGCAGTGGGTGCAGGAGCCGCCTGTGTGGCAGGTGTTAAATAAGGAGCCAGGGGAGGAGCAGCCCTTTGATGACCTGCTGCCATCACTGTCGACCCAGGGTTCAATAAAACAAGCTGAGCTGGGACAGGAAGAGGAGCTGCTGGGGTGACGGGCTGCACGACGGTGGCACTAGCAGGTCGTCTGCCTGGCCGCAGCTTAGGAGCCTGTCCTGCTCTGTTCGGCGGGAGGGAAAACTCATGCTGGAGTCCTGATGGGGACGGCACTTCTTCCAGCTTCTCCCGCGGAGGAGGCAGCTGTGAGCTGGCCACAACGATGTGGTCCTCTGCAGCAAGGCCCTGGGTGAGGACACTGATCTCCTGGCTGCTCTCCCTTCGATTAAACCTGCAGCCGGAAAATTGTTACCATAACAATTAACTGCAATACTTTTATTTCAAATGTCCAAGTAAAAAAAAAAAACATTGTGCTTACCACTGTGTCAGAGTCCTCTGGTTGAGGACAAAAAGCTGAAGTGAGGTGGCCTCCATCAGGGGGTGGCAGTCCAGCACCAGGTCGCGGATGTGGTGGTAGTCCGTGAGCACCTTGGTCCACCGAGGAAGCCGCACTCCATCCTTCTTAGTTGGAGACTTGTGCAATGAACACAACTTAATGCACAGAGCCTCAACCAGACGACTGGTGCTGGGCCACTGAGCCGGTCCCCCTGGATGACCAATCAGGCACCTCTTGACGCTGTCCACACCCGGGGTGACGCCCGTATTCCTGGGGGCCTTAAAGCGGCCGTGGGCCAGCTTGTCTTGGTGCCTGGGCTGATAATTGATCCGCCTCTTGTCCCCTTCAGGCAGAGCGGTCCACAGACGGATGGTCTCTGTGACCTGCTGCTCGTCCAGATAGAGCGCCTGACGCAGGGACACCAGGTACTCGGCCAAGTCCTGGACCTTATCCCAGCCTGGGATGCCGTCAGGTCCGAGGACTGCAGCCTGCAAGGAAGTATTAAAATACAAAATACATTACAGTATGTAAAATCTCAGTGATGTTGCACTGAAGCTAACGTGTCGTCTACTCACAGGGGCCTGGTCTGCAACGCTGGACCCAGCTGATGCTGCAGGACCAGAGGCTCCAGTTGGCTGGACAGGGCGCTGCAGGGGAGGAGGCAGAGGAGGAGGCAGAGGAGGAGGCAGAGGAGGATCAGCAGGGCGCTGCACAGGAGGAGGCTGTAGAGGAGGCTGTAGAGGAGGCTGGACAGAGCGCTGCAGGGGAGACGGCACAGGAGGAGGCAGAGGACTCTGGTTGAGGAGCTGACATGGATCTCCTCGGCTGGATGTGGACGGTGCAGAGGAAGAGGGGCTGGAGGCCTGCTGGACGCTGCTGTGTTCTGGAGCAAAGAGGACGGGCACGGTCAGGTCCTCGGGTTCTTCCTCCACAAAGCCTTCATCGCGCACCGCCTCATCATCCATCAGCTCCACCAGCCGATCCTCTTCCTCTGGGTTGTCCATTACAGTCAGCGAACGACCAGACTGACTGTAAAGGTACTCCATGCCAAGAAGCTCCCCTGTAGAAGAATGCAGAATACAGATTATTAGTCAAGAATGTGAACTAAGGAAGTATTCAAACATGCACTCCATAGTGGTGGAAAGTAAAAAGTAATAAAAGTGAAAGTAGAAAGTGATGAAACTCCAGGCTCTTTCAGTCTCTGACCTGCTTTAGACTTTGTTTATTCATCAGGAAGAATAAAAACATATTTTACCACTAAATGTGTTGCTTTGGTTTCTGTGCTTTTAAAATGGAGGATTCCTTTTAGCGCTGCATGTCAGTGTTGGTTGGTGGAAAGACGTCGGCATCAGAAAACCATGGATGCATCTCCAGAGAAACCACTAGAACAGTTTTTTCTTCTGCCAACACGTCTGAGCTAAGGTTAATCATTCTTGCCTGTATATGACCCAGGAGGCTGGTAGCGCTCGTCCAAGGGCCTCTTGAGGATCTTGCGGCTGAGTCGGTCCATGGCCTCCCTCTCAGCGCTGCTGTAAATCCTCAGCTCACAGCTTCCTCTCACAGCTTCCTCCATGCGGTCCTGGTTCCAGCGCATCAGACCCTCCAGAAGGTAGGCCTGGAAGTGGGCGTCGCTGGCACTGGTCCCTGCAGGGGAAACCAAGAAGATGACTTTTACTCTCTGCGTTTAAAACAACAACAAAAACATTAAAAGATAAAATCAGCCACCTGGGATGAACCGATTTAGATGGAGGTGGAAGGACTCCAAGGAGGTGGAGCCACGAGCACAGCGGTAGCAGCAGAGGTCCACACCACCTTTTTTCAGTGTGCCTGTCTTCAGGTACAGAGAGAAGCCCTCTGGGTCCTGAATACAGGTGATGTGTCTCTGCTGGTCCTTCCAGACCTGCTGAATGCGCTCGTGGTCCACCAGGGGCACTCCCAGAGTGTCCCTCCCCTTCTCACTGTCCATCTCATCGACCAGGGCCTTGATCCTCCTGGCGGTCTCCTCTGCTCCCCTGGTCCTCTTGCGGCAATGAAGAGCCAACTCCCTCCTGGTGATCATCTGGTCCAGGGCCTTCTCAGAGACTGGACCAACTCCCTGGGCCAGAAGCTGCCCCTGCTTGGCCAGCCTAAGAGCAGCAACATCAGCTGGATCCAGCTCAAAGATGCACCTGGACAGAGTTCATGTTCTCTGTTAGACTTAGACTTTAGACAATAAATATACAAACAAGATGAAGACTTTACCTGGACAGTCCAGCCATGAATACTCCATACAGCTGATGAGCCTCAGTGGTGACTCCTGCTGCAAAACGCCGCATGAAGTGCCAGATGTCCAGGCGCACCTGAAGCTCCCTCCACTCAGCGAACATGGCCCTGACCTGTGACTGTCCGTGGGGGCTGCAGCAGTCTCTGTCCACATACATTATGGCAGGAGGTGCCACTCCTGCCTCCCTGTAGCGCCTCATAAGACCAGCCGCCATGGGCCACAGTCCATGGCCCTCTGCTGCTGTCAGGACTGACACCAGAACCTGGCCGTGCTCGTTGCCCACATTGGTGCACCACCCAGCTGTGTTGGCAGCTGCACCGGCCAGTTTCTTGGTAACCTATGTAAAAAAAAAAAAAAAAAAAAAAAAGAACAAACAGTAAAATAAACACACATACACATGTCTATCTATCTATCTAGATAGATAGATAAATAAAAGCAATTACAGTCATTCACATTTGATTGTTTTTACCTTTTTGGTGGAGTCCATCTTGAGCACGGAGCAAAACACAGAGGTTATTCTGGCCTTTACCTCAGGCAGCCGTGACAGGACGTCCCTGGCGTACACAGCCAGAAGCCACTTGGGTTTAGGGAGGGCCGGGAGGGGCGGGGGGGGCAGAGAACACAGGCGGCTCGACCAGACAGGAGTCAGTGAAGGGCTCACAGGCAGCAAAGTACTCCAGCGTGCGCCGGGTCCATGCTGCACTGTGCTCCTCTTGCAGCTTCTTGTGAAGCTGCGTGACGCTGTTGCCCTGAGTTCTCTCCCGCATCAGGATGACCACTCTGTAGTCGCATGAGTACCTACGGTACAGACAGGAAAATAGCTCTGCTCAGTGTTTATTAAAGGGATGCAGGACATTTTCCACCATTTAGTTTAGTGCAGCACAAGCATATTATAGAACGTTGCTGTTATCATTAATGTGTCATGCCTGTATGTCAGAAGGGCGGGGAATTTCCTGCGGTGTCCCATGTCCAGCTGTCCCAGGATGTCCTCTGACCAGGCCGGATACTTCTTCTTACACCCTTTGCACTCTAGATACTCTGTGGCCATATCATACCACCCATCTATGTCCAGCACCTTGCGCACAGTGCTGTACAGGCCAGCTGCAGTCAGCCTGTGACTATTGCAAGCTGGCTGGACACAGATGAGTGGAATGGACCACATCTTCAGAGGCATCCAGAGAAACAAAGGGCGGCAGAAGAAGAGATCAGGAGAGGCAGGAGGCTGGGTGAAGGTGGTCGGAGGCTGGGGAGGGTACCACCAGAAGGTGAGCTGTGGCACCAGCTCTGGCTTCCCTGTTTTAGGGTTAGCCCTGAATAAAGCCTTCCGGATCCAGTCCTGCTGGAAAGATGGAAGATGCTCCTTCCAGTGTCCAGGAAGCTCTGCAGGGGGCTGGAACACGGGGCCAGGAGTCCACAGCGCTGGAGGAGCAAGAGCAGGAGCAGGAGCAGCAGGAGCAGGAGGAGCAGGGCCTCTTGAGGCTGGAGTGGAAAAAGTTCCAATTAGTTTGTTGTTAGGCACAGACTGTCGCAGCCTTTCTTTTTCAGCACTACCAGACAGCTACAAAGCTACAACGTTTAGTGCAAAGCATGATGGTTAGGAGAGAGACAATATGATGATGAGACGGTGAAGTTATGGAAGGAGTCAGTGAAAAGCATTCTGATTTTCACCCATGCACCATTAGGTCAGATACAAGAAGAAAAGTGAGCTGGGATGAGCCAAGTGTGAAACAAAGCAACAGCAACACTAGGAGCACCTCTAACTACAACATTGTGCAGCCACTTAATCCAGGGGGGGAGCAGGGGACATGTGAGACGACAACAAGGAGCTTTTGTCGCTGATCGGGATAAAATGAAATAAACATACACCTTTAAATACCCTTTTTGCTTTGAAGAGTGAGTGTAGACTGACACTGGGATCAGTGCTAATTCTCTGTGCAATAAGATAAAAGAACATGTTGGGTCATTTAAAAATACTTATAAACACACATTACTTTGTGAAACGTTTCTGATTCACATACCTTGAGGTAGTTTTTCCTCAGCTTGCGAGGCCACAGTCACCATCTCCTGGTCGTCCTGCTCCTTAAAAAAATCCCCAGCAGCACCAACAGCGTCTGTAAAATAATAAAGTGAGCACACGTCGCCAACATCCAGTATCTGCATGTGTGATAATGATGCTCACCACAGTTAAAGAGCTGTCTGCGGGCAGCGGATGTAGATGGAGAGGGGACACGTGGCACTGGAGCTGTCAGAAGTATTTTAATTTTTATTTATATATATATATATATATATATTTATTTTTTTAAATATATGACATATACAACATGAAAATCACCACAGTACTTACAGGGTTTGGCTGGAGAAACAATTTTTCGTGCCAACTGTGACGGAGACAAATGCTTCCCACGTGCCAGCAGAGCGTTAACGCCGGCAGCCGTCAGGGGCCTGCTCTGAGTGGCAGCAGGTCGAGCAGCAGCAGGTGGAGCAGCAGCGGAGGAGGAGGAGGAAGGAGCGGTCACAGTGGGCAGGTGGGCTACAGCTGAAGCCTGCCTCTTCAGCACATAGTCCTTGAAAAGGGCCATGTTGGTGTTGGGCCTGGCCTTTGCTGTCTTCAGGTAGGTGACGAGAGCCTGGGCCTCCTTGCCTGGGTCCTCATACACCTCCTTCATGGACCTGCCCTTGAAGTCGCCAAACTCCACCATCAAACACCCAGAGTCACCGCTCCTCTGGGCCTCCTGGAGCAAGGCCTGTTTCTTCCGATACACCTCCACAGCCTCCCCTATCTCCCTGATCTGGGAGGTGTACCTGAGGAACAGGTGTTTGCTGGCCGACAGGGGGTTGTCCCTCTCCTCCTCCCCCATGATGCTGCTGACCAGGTACACCGCGTAACCCAGGGAGTTCTCCAGCAGCCAGCGGAACCTCTGGTTCTGGTGTTTTCCAAACTGGATCTTACAATGAGCCAGAACCAGGAACTGGTCACCAGGATCCCCTCCGTTCTGCCTCACAAAGGCAGTGGCCTCGGCCAGAACCTCCTCCTTACGCCGGGCCCTCCCGGCCACCACCACCGTACTCCTATTTGCCTCCTCAGTCGGCCCCATCAGGAGTCGACCCTGAGGAGTTTTACGGAACACGGGATACGCATACATGATCTAAAAGGAGAGCAGCATAAGCACAATGTGACTGGTAGAAATATCATTTGAAATATTGCACGATCATTACTCTGGATTTTTATGTCAATTTTTACAATCAGCATTTAAAGAACTTACAAATGAGCAGCAGCATTTATTTACCATTTACTGATGCTATAAAGCATCACCAGGTATCAAAAATTGTACTATACTGCAAATAAAGCGCATTGTTTTAGGCGGGAATTTTAAAAAAAAATAATTTATAATAAACTTTTTTGCAATAAATGTATTAAAGACAAAAATAAGACTTGTTGGTGTTGTAGTAACAATATTATATCAAGTGTAATTTCCATTTGTTTTTAAAACCGCGCTATTTTAGGCGGGAATTAAGTAAAATAAAATTAGGATATATTAATAATAATTCTATCAAAAATGAATCAACACTTGTTAATATAATCGTGTTACTTGTTCGTATAATGTTGTTGCTATAATACCAAGTGTAATTTCAATTTATTTTCTTGGCGGGAGGTAGACAAAAATCAAAGAAAACCCGCACTTATGATCATTCATAAAGTGATGATCATAACTGTAATCTGAATAGCGCTAAAGCGGGGCGGCCGGCGCGCACAACCTCCGCGAAGCGCGCATTATTACAGCAGCAGCACAGCGCGATCAAGTGTGATCAAGATGCAAACGTGATCACATTCATGTAAAATATTATTATTACTGTATGAAAGTCATAACTAATCTGAATAGCGCTAAACGGGCCGGTTTTAAGTGGGGCGACCGGCGCGCACAACCTCCGCGAAGCGCAGGTTATTACAGCAGCGGGTTATAACAGCAGCAGAACAGCGCGATCAAGTGTGATCAAAATGCAAACTTGATCACATTCATGTAAAATATTATTATTACTGTGTGAAAAAAGCTTGACGGTCGCTGTACAAGCTAGCGACAGACACAACGGCTAAAACCGAGACGGTAACAGAAAGAGTTCGTATCAATCTGCCGTCTTTGCAGCATGCTCGGTAGTTGTAATAAACAAAGAGAGAATATTGATATATATTTTAAACTTACCGCTCGTCAAAGTAGTCCAGACAGTTGTCAACGTAAAGATGACTGCGGAGCGTCTTCCTCCGAGCGCTTATGAGGGATCCGGGTGCTGGAAGGCGATTGGTCAAATGTAAGCCCACCAGCGGGGGCAGGTGATTGGCCGAGCGCCGGCAGAGGGCGCGCTGCGATTGGCTGGAGTGGGCTTACTTTTGGGCTTACTTTGGGCTTACTTTGCTCGTAGATCGGGAGACAGCAGGCGCAATGCAAGAGGTCGTGGGATCGAAACCCGGCGTGGGAGACTTAGGGTTTTGTATTATAATCCCCACAGTGTGTATATTAAAACATGTGTGCTGATCCCATGAAGTATTTTTTGTACCACCTGCCATTTTGAGTTACCATGGCAACGTTATAAACAACGTTTTTTCTCCCTATTTGAGGCTCATCCCAGTACAGGATTTGGACCAAACTAACAGAGTACACTCACCCAGTGATACCAAACACAACCATGTTAGCGGCTAACGGTTAGCATGTTGCTAACAGGAAGTAGCTCTAGGAAGCCTGTACAAACTTCTGCTTGACAGATTTGGTGAATTTTAGGATTGTCTCCCATTTTAGGCATTTCTCAGTACAGGATTTCAACCAACCTAAAAGAGTAACATCACCCGGTGATACTGAACACAGCCATGCTAGCGGCTAACCGTTAGCATGTTGCTAACCGGAAATAGCTTTAGGAAGGTCCTACCAACAGCTGCTTAGCCAGAGTTCTTCTGCCTTTACAGACAGAGAGGGCTGCAGCTGTCAGTGAGTCTCCATGACAACGCTGCTAGCAAGAGGCTCCTAGGGGGTCCATTGACTTAACATGGCACCTTTCGACGGCCGCTGCGGGGGCTGTGAAGGCCGTAGGAAGCTGAAATTTGTAGTGTTGCTTGCTGTTGCTATTTCTGACGGTACGGTACGCACCAAGTGGCAGGCGCCTTGCTAAATTTCTTCAGAAATTTTTCTAGTTAGGCGCCTGCCATAGCATTTGCAATGAGGAGGCAGTGCTGTGCGACGCACAGCACTGCCTCCCATGCAAATGCATGGAGGCACCTATTACTATTCACCTCTAAACGGACTATTTATTAGGCGCCTGCCATAGCATTTGCAATGAGGAGGCAGTGCTGTGCGAAGCACAGCACTGCCTCCCATGCAAATGCATGGAGGCACCTATTACTATTCACCTCTAAACGCGTCTCTATCTTATTATTATTATTAATATTCTTAATTGTTTGACGCTCAATGCGGCCCGAACCGTAGCGTGCACCCCCACAACATAGGTATCAAAACGTGCGACTCGGTCGGGAATAGTGTGCTACTACTTTTATTGGGATTTCGAGTTACCATGGCAACAAAATTAGCGAAAAACCACCCCCAAAAAACCCATAGGAATGAATGGAGTCGGCTCGAAAGAAAGCCTCAAAAAAGCCTCCAAATGACCATTTTCAACGCTGTACTGTATCGTCATGCTTCCACCTACGAACACCATTTAACTTCCAGTTTGTAGATATTTCTGTGAACTACTCAGAAGTGAAAACGGGATGTGGATATCTGTTATCGTCTCCTCACAAATACTCCTCAAAGCTCATGTCCGAAAATCAGTGAAATCATCGTTTACAATGAAAGTCAATGACGGAATTCTCCAACCGCTAGAGTGGGCCACTCTAGCTTTTTTAAAGATTTCAAAACTCCGAACAACTTGACCTTACTCGCTCAATTTTCACTCTACATAGACAAATTATACATCAAAACGTAGGTATTTTTGTCAGGATTCGGGAAATGTAACCCTCATTGGTGTGGCCTTTATAGATTTTTCGCAAATCACCTCAGACCGACACAAACCCGAAACCTCCCCCATTCATTTCCTATGGAGCGGTTTTGAAAAATGACGTCTAAAAATCCAAAACATCACATGTTTTCGCATCGTCGCTACTCCTAAACCGTTTTATGTACAGACATGAGACTTTCACACATGAATGTCCCAACCCTTCTGGCACTCACAAAAAAGGAATTTTGTGGATAACTGTTACGGTTTTCCCGCAGGAACAATTTGTTCGGGAGTAGCGAATGTGCAAAATCCTAAAAACGCTTTGGAGCTGCATTTTACCACATCAACCACTTTTTTACATCGTCGCTGTGTCTACACCGATTTTTTAAAAAATATGAAAATGAGCTACATGGTCATCAAAAGCCTGCTGATACTCACAGTGAAAGAATTATTTTGATATCTCTTATACTTTTTTAGCCAGAGCGATTTGTTCGGGATCCTTTTCAGAGGATTTCTGAAATTTCATAAAAATGTCCTTTAGATCATAATTTTTTACGCCTTTATTAAACTTTTTCCAGCAAAAACCGATAGCAAGTCTTCTTCCCCTATCCTTTACAAAATAAACACAGAAAAAATTACGTCTCTACCATTTACGGTTCCGGAGAAATCGTGCGTTGTTCGAGGCAAAGTTCTCCATTATAATCCAATAGGCAGACTTGGACACCAAGTGTCTGCACTTTTTTAGACTGCAGCTGTGTCAGTGAGTTTCCATGACGACGGAACTCTGAGGGCCAGTGGGAGACGTTCCATTGAGATAGAATGGCAACTTTCGACGCCAGCTGCAGCGGCTGTGATTAATGTAGAAATCTGAAATTCGCACAGTCACTTCCTCTTAACATTTTAAAATTTTCATGTGACTTTCAGCCAGGAATGGGCCTTTGCTTCCAACAGGACCTGGCATGATGCCCAGACACGACCCAATTGGCCAATACAGCACCACCCACATGTGAGAAATGGTGCTACACGTCATTTTGGTCAAATGTTGAGTTCTGGGCCCAGATGTGGTGAGGCTGAGTTTCTAAAGGAGGCCAATCTGACCCATGAACTTTGGTCACGTTTGGTGACATTAAGTATTGGCACCCCTATTTGAGGCACTTCCCAGTACAGGATTTGGACCAAACTGACAGAGTACAATCACCCGGTGATACTGAACACAACCTTGTTAGCGGCTAACGGATAGCATGTTGCTAACCGGAAGTAGCTCTAGGAAGGTCTCACCAACTTCTGCTTCACAGAAACTGTTCTTACTTTAGGGAGAAAGCTCCGCAAGAAATTTGGGCTACGTGGCATAAAGCATCTCCAAGCTACAAAGTGTCAAACATCCAATGCTTTTCAATGGGAGACCAAACCCCTTATCAGCCCAATAATGCATGCCCATATATGGCGCTACAGTATAGCTCAGAGGCAGAGGGCAGGCTTTGCATGCAAGAGGTCGTGGGATCGAAACCCGGCGTGGGAGACTTAGGGTTTTGTATTATAATCCCCACAGTGTGTATATTAAAACATGTGTGCTGATCCCATGAAGTATTTTTTGTACCACCTGCCATTTTGAGTTACCATGGCAACGTTATAAACAACGTTTTTTCTCCCTATTTGAGGCTCATCCCAGTACAGGATTTGGACCAAACTAACAGAGTACACTCACCCAGTGATACCAAACACAACCATGTTAGCGGCTAACGGTTAGCATGTTGCTAACAGGAAGTAGCTCTAGGAAGCCTGTACAAACTTCTGCTTGACAGATTTGGTGAATTTTAGGATTGTCTCCCATTTTAGGCATTTCTCAGTACAGGATTTCAACCAACCTAAAAGAGTAACATCACCCGGTGATACTGAACACAGCCATGCTAGCGGCTAACCGTTAGCATGTTGCTAACCGGAAATAGCTTTAGGAAGGTCCTACCAACAGCTGCTTAGCCAGAGTTCTTCTGCCTTTACAGACAGAGAGGGCTGCAGCTGTCAGTGAGTCTCCATGACAACGCTGCTAGCAAGAGGCTCCTAGGGGGTCCATTGACTTAACATGGCACCTTTCGACGGCCGCTGCGGGGGCTGTGAAGGCCGTAGGAAGCTGAAATTTGTAGTGTTGCTTGCTGTTGCTATTTCTGACGGTACGGTACGCACCAAGTGGCAGGCGCCTTGCTAAATTTCTTCAGAAATTTTTCTAGTTAGGCGCCTGCCATAGCATTTGCAATGAGGAGGCAGTGCTGTGCGACGCACAGCACTGCCTCCCATGCAAATGCATGGAGGCACCTATTACTATTCACCTCTAAAAGGCTTATTTATTATTCTTTATTATTATTCCGTCACGGCTAATGCGGCCCGAACCATAGCGTGCACCCCCACAATATAGGTATCAAAACCTGCGACTCGATTACGAAATGTGTGCTACTACTTTTATTGGGGTTTCGAGTTACCATGGCGACAAAATTAGCGAAAACACCCCCCAAAAACCCCCATAGGAATGAATGGAGTCGGGTAGAAAGAAAGCCTCAAAAAAGCCTCCAAATGACCAATTTCAACGCTGTACTGTGTCGTCATGCTTTCACCTACGAACACCGTTTAACTTCCAGTTTGTAGATATATCTGTGAACTATTCAGAAGTGAAAACGGGATGTGGAAATCTTTTATCGTCTCCTCACAGGTACTCCTCAAAGCTCATGTCCAAAAATCAGCAAAATCATCGTTTACAATGAAAGTCAATGACGGAATTCTCCAACCGCTAGAGTGGCCCACTCTAGCTTTTTTAAAGATTTCAAAACTCCGAACAACTTGACCTTACTCGCTCAATTTTCACTCTACGTAGACAAATTATACATCAAAACGTAGGTATTTTTGTCAGGATTCGGGAAATGTAACCCTCATTCATGTGGCATTTATAGATTTTTCGCAAATCACCTCAGACCGACACAAACCCGAAACCTCCCCCATTCATTTCCTATGGAGCGGTTTTGAAAAATGACGTCTAAAAATCCAAAACATCACATGTTTTCGCATCGTCGCTACTCCTAAACCGTTTTATGTACAGACATGAGACTTTCACACATGAATGTCCCAACCCTTCTGGCACTCAAGAAAAATGAATTTTGTGGATAACTGTTACGGTTTTTCCACAGGAACAATTTGTTCGGGAGTAGCGAATGTGCAAAATCCTGAAATCGCTTTGGAGCTGCATTTTCCCACATCATCCACTTTTTTACATCGTCGCTGTGCCTACACCGATTTTTGTAAAAATATGAAAATGAGCTACATGGTCATCAAAAGCCTGCTGATACTCACAGTGAATGAATTATTTTGATATCTCTTATACTTTTTTAGCCAGAGCGATTTGTTCGGGATCATTTTCAGAGGATTTCTGAAATTTCATAAAAATGTCCTTTAGATCATAATTTTTTACGCCTTTATTAAACTTTTTCCAGCAAAAACCGATAGCAAGTCTTCTTCCCCTATCCTTTACGAAATAAACACAGAAAAAATTACGTCTCTACCATTTACGGTTCCGGAGAAATCGTGCGTTGTTCGAGGCAAAGTTCTCCATTATAATCCAATAGGCAGACTTGGACACCAAGTGTCTGCACTTTTTTAGACTGGCCCGCTGCAGCTGTGTCAGTGAGTTTCCATGACGACGGAACTCTGAGGGCCAGTGGGAGACGTTCCATTGAGATAGAATGGCAACTTTCGACGCCAGCTGCAGCGGCTGTGATTAATGTAGAAATCTGAAATTCGCACAGTCACTTCCTCTTAACATTTTAAAATTTTAAAGTGACTTTCAGCCTTGTGTCAGTTTTCTGTGCCATTTTGGATGTCACATGCTTTCCTACTGGGCCTTTGCTTCCAACAGGACCTGGCATGATTCCCAGACACGACTCAATTGGCCAATACAGCACCACCCACCTGTGGGAAATGGTGCTACACATCATTTTGGTCAAATGTTGAGTTCTGGGCCCAGATGTAGTGAGGCTGAGTTGCTAAAGGAGGCCAATATGACCCATGAAGATTGGTCACGTTTGGTGACATTAAGTATTGGCACCCCTATTTGAGGCACTTCCCAGTACAGGATTTGGACCAAACTGACAGAGTACAATCACCCGGTGATACTGAACACAACCTTGTTAGCGGCTAACGGATAGCATGTTGCTAACCGGAAGTAGCTCTAGGAAGGTCTCACCAACTTCTGCTTCACATAGTTTGTTCTTCCTTTAGAGAGAAAGCTCCACAAGAAATTTGGGCTACGTCGCATAAAGCATCTCCAAGCTATGAGGTGTCAAACATCCAATGCTTTTCAATGGGGGACCAAACCCCTTATGGTCCCAGTAATGCATGCCCATATATGGTGCTACAGTATAGCTCAAATGGAAAGTGCAGGCTTTGCATGCAAGAGGTTGTGGGATCGATTCCCGGCTTGGGAGACTAAGAGTTTTGTATTATAATCCCCACAGTGTGTATATTAAAACATGTCTGCTGATCCAATGAAGTATTTTTTCGTACCACCCGCCATTTTGAGTTACCACGCGCCATTTTGAGTTACCATGGCAACGTTATAAACAATGTAGTTTCTCCCTATTTGAGGCACTTCCCAGTACAGGATTTGGACCAAAGTGACAGAGTACAATCACCCGATGATACCAGACACAACCATGTTAGCGGCTAACGGTTAGCATGTTGCTAACCGGAAGTAGCTCTAGGAAGCCTGTACAAACTTCTGCTTGACAGATTTGGTGAATTTTAGGATTTTCTCCCTTTTTAGGCACTTCTCAGTACAGGATTTCAACCAAACTAACAGAGTAACATCACCCGGTTATACTGAACACAGCCATGCTAGCGGCTAACCGTTAGCATGTTGCTAACCGGAAATAGCTTTAGGAAGGTCCTACCAACAGCTGCTTAGCCAGAGTTCTTCTGCCTTTACAGACAGAGAGGGCTGTAGCTTTCAGTGAGTCTCCATGACAACGCTGCTAGCAAGAGGCTCCTAGGAGGTCCATTGACTTAGCATGGCACCTTTCAACGGCCGCTGCGGGGGCTGTGAAGACCGTAGGAAGCTGAAATTTGCTGTGTTACTTCCTGTTGCTATTTCTGACGGCACGATACGCACCAAGTGGCAGGCGCCTTGCTAAATTTCTTCTGAAATTTTTCTAGTTATTAATATTCTTAATTGTTTGACGCTCAATGCGGCCCGAACCGTAGCGTGCACCCCCACAACATAGGTATCAAAACGTGCGACTCGGTCGGGAATAGTGTGCTACTACTTTTATTGGGATTTCGAGTTACCATGGCAACAAAATTAGCGAAAAACCACCCCCAAAAAACCCATAGGAATGAATGGAGTCGGGTCGAAAGAAAGCCTCAAAAAAGCCTCCAAATTACCATTTTCAACGCTGTACTGTGTCGTCATGCTTTCACCTACGAACACCGTTTAACTTCCAGTTTGTAGATATATCTGTGAACTACTCAGAAATGAAAACGGGATGCGGATATCTTTTATCGTCTCCTCACAGTTACTCCTCAAAGCTCATGTCCGAAAATCAGTGAAATCATCGTTTACAATGAAAGTCAATGACGGAATTCTCCAACCGCTAGAGTGGCCCACTCTAGCTTTTTTAAAGATTTCAAAACTCCGAACAACTTGACCTTACTCGCTCAATTTTCATTCTACATAGACAAATTATACATCAAAACGTAGGTATTTATGTCAGGATTCGGGAAATGTAACCCTCATTGGTGTGGCATTTATAGATTTTTCGCAAATCACTTCAGACCGACACAAACCCGAAACCTCCCCCATTCATTTCCTATGGAGCGGTTTTGAAAAATGACGTCTAAAAATCCAAAACATCACATGTTTTCGCATCGTCGCTACTCCTAAACCGTTTTATGTACAGACATGAGACTTTGACACATGAATGTGCCAACCCTTCTGGCACTCACAAAAAAGGAATTTTGTGGATAACTGTTACGGTTTTTCCGCAGGAACAATTTGTTCGGGAGTAGCGAATGTGCAAAATCCTAAAAACGCTTTGGAGCTGCATTTTCCCAAATCATCCACTTTTTACATCGTCGCTGTGGCTACACCGATTCTTGTACAAACATAAAAATGAGGTTCCTGGTCCTCAAAAGTCTGCTGATACTCATGGTGAAAGAATTATTTTGATATCTCTTATACTTTTTGAGCTACAGCGATTTGTTCGGGACCGTGTTTAGAGGATTTCTGAAAATCCATAAAAATCGCCTTTATATCATAATTTTTTACGCCTTTATTAAACTTTTTCCAGCAAAACACTATAGCTTTTCTTCTTCCCCTATCCGTTACGAACCAAACACAGAAAAAATTACGTCTCTACCATTTATGGATCAAGAGATATGAAGCGTTGTTCGGGGCAAAGTTCTCCATTATAATCCAATGGGACTTATTGTGAGCAAAGTCTCTGCACTTGTGTAGACGGCTGCTGCAGCTGTGTCAGTGAGTTTCCATGACGACGGAACTCTGAGGGCCAGAGCGAGACGCTCCATTGAGATACAATGGCAACTTTCATCGCTCACTACAGTGGCTGTGATTAATGTAGGAATCTGAAATTCGCACAGTCACTTCCTCTTAACATTTTAAAATTTTCATGTGACTTTCAGCCATGTGTCAGTTTTCTGTCCCATTTGGGATTTCACATGCTTTCCTATTGGGCCTTTGCTTCCCACAGGACCTGGCATGATGCCCAGACACGACCCAATTGGCCAATACAGCACCACCCACATGTGGGAAATGGTGCTACTGACAATTTTGGTCAAATGTTGAGTTCTAGGCCCAGATGTGGTGAGGCTGAGTTGCTAAAGGAGGCCAATCTGACCCATGAACTTTGGTCACGTTTGGTGACATTAAGTATTGGCACCCCTATTTGAGGCACTTTCCAGTACAAGATATGGACCAAACTGACAGAGTACAATCCCCTGGTGATACTGAACACAACCATGTTAGCGGCTAACGGTTAGCATGTTGCTAACCGGAAGTAGCTATAAGAAGCTTGTACAAACCCCTGCTTGACAGATTTGGTGAATTTTAGCATTTTCTCCCTTTTTAGGCACTTCTCAGTACAGGATTTCAACCAAACTAACAGAGTAACATCACCCGCTGATACTGAACACAACCATGCTAGCGGCTAACCGTTAGCATGTTGCTAAACAGAAGTAGCTTTAGGAAGGTCCTACTAACTTCTGCTTAGCCAGGGTTGTTCTGCCTTTACAGACAGATAGGGCTGCAGCTGTCAGTGAGTCTCCATGACAACGCTGCTAACAAGGGGCTCCTAGGAGGTCCAATGACTTAACATGGCACCTTTCGACGGCCGCTGCGGGGGCTGTGAAGACCATAAGAAGCTGAAATTCGCAGTGTTATTCCTGTTGCTATTTCTGACGGTACGGTACGCACCAAGTGGCAGGCGCCTTGCTAAATTTCTTCAGAAATTTTTCTAGTTAGGCGCCTGCCATAGCATTTGCCATAGCATTTGCTTCGCACAGCACTGCCTCCCATGCAAATGCATGGAGGCACCTATTACTATTCACCTCTAAAGGCGTCTCTTTATTAGGCGCCTGCCTTGCATGTGCAATGAGGAGGCAGTGCTGTGCGAAGCACAGCACTGCCTCCCAATGCAAATGCATGGGCAGGGCCTATTACTATGCACCTCTAAACTGACTTCTTTATTATTATTATTAATATTCTTAATTATTTGTGCGTTAATGCGGCCCGAACCGTAGCGTGCACCCCCACAATATAGGTATCAAAACGTGCGGTTCGGTCGGCAATAGTGTGCTACTACTTTGATTGGGATTTCGAGTTACCATGGCAACAAAATTAGCGAAAAACCACCCCCAAAAAACCCATAGGAATGAATGGAGTCGGGTAGAAAGAAAGCCTCAAAAAAGCCTCCAAATTACCAATTTCAACGCTGTACTGTGTCGTCATGCTGTCACCTACGAACACCGTTTAACTTCCAGTTTGTAGATATATCTGTGACCTACTCAGAAGTGAAAACGAGATGTGGATATCTTTTATCGTCTCTTCACAGTTACTCCTCAAAGCTCATGTCCGAAAATCAGCGAAATCATCGTTTACAATGAAAGTCAATGACGGAATTCTCCAACCGCTAGAGTGGGCCACTCTAGCTTTTTTAAAGATTTCAAAACCCCGAACAACTTGACCTTACTCGCTCAATTTTCACTCTATGTAGACAAATTATACATCAAAACGTAGGTATTTTTGTCAGGATTCGGGAAATGTAACCCTCATTGGTGTGGCATTTATAGATTTTTCGCAAATCACCTCAGACCGACACAAACCCGAAACCTCCCCCATTCATTTCCTGTGGAGCGGTTTTGAAAAATGACGTCTAAAAATCCAAAACATCACATGTTTTCGCATCGTCGCTACTCCTAAACCATTTTATGTACAGGCATGAGACTTTCACACATGAATGTCCCAACCCTTCTGGCACTCAAGAAAAATGAATTTTGTGGATAACTGTTACGGTTTTTCCACAGGAACAATTTGTTCGGGAGTAGCGAATGTGCAAAATCCTGAAATCGCTTTGGAGCTGCATTTTCCCACATCATCCACTTTTTTACATCGTCGCTGTGCCTACACCGATTTTTGTAAAAATATGAAAATGAGCTACATGGTCATCAAAAGCCTGCTGATACTCACAGTGAAAGAATTATTTTGATATCTCTTATACTTTTTTAGCCAGAGCGATTTGTTCGGGATCATTTTCAGAGGATTTCTGAAATTTTATAAAAATGTCCTTTAGATCATAATTTTTTACGCCTTTATTAAACTTTTTCCAGCAAAAACCGATAGCAAGTCTTCTTCCCCTATCCTTTACGAAATAAACACAGAAAAAATTACGTCTCTACCATTTACGGTTCCGGAGAAATCGTGCGTTGTTCGAGGCAAAGTTCTCCATTATAATCCAATGGGACTTATTGTGACCAAAGTGTCTGCACTTCGGCCGCTGCAGGTGTGTGAGTGAGTTTCCATGACGACGGAACTCTGAGGGCCAGAGGAAAAAGCTCCATTGAATCACAATGGCAACTTTCATCCCTCACTGCAGCGGCTGTGATTAATGTAGAAATCTGAAATTCGCACAGTCACTTCCTCTTAACATTTTAAAATTTTCATGTGACTTTCAGCCATGTGTCACTTTTCTGTACCATTCGGGATTTCACATGCTTTCCTATTGGGCCTTTGCTTCCAACAGGACCTGGCATGATAACCAGACACAACCCAATTGGCCAATACAGCACCACCCACCTGTGGGAAATGGCGCTACTGACAATTTTGGTCAAATGTTGAGTTCTAGGCCCAGATGTGGTGAGACTGAGTTGGTAAAGGAGGCCAATCTGACCCATGAACTTTGGTCACGTTTGGTGACATTAAGTATTGGCACCCCTATTTGAGGCACTTCCCAGTACAGGATTTGGACCAAACTGACAGAGTATAATCACCCGGTGATACTGAACACAACCATGTGCTACTCCTAAACCGTTTTATGTACAGACATGAGACTTTCACACATGAATGTCCCAACCCTTCTGGCACTCAAGAAAAATGAATTTTGTGGATAACTGTTACGGTTTTTCCACAGGGACAATTTGTTCGGGAGTAGCGAATGTGCAAAATCCTGAAATCGCTTTGGAGCTGCATTTTCCCACATCATCCACTTTTTTACATCGTCGCTGTGCCTACACCGATTTTTGTAAAAATATGAAAATGAGCTACATGGTCATCAAAAGCCTGCTGATACTCACAGTGAAAGAATTATTTTGATATCTCTTATACTTTTTTAGCCAGAGCGATTTGTTCGGGATCATTTTCAGAGGATTTCTGAAATTTCATAAAAATGTCCTTTAGATCATAATTTTTTACGCCTTTATTAAACTTTTTCCAGCAAAAACCGATAGCAAGTCTTCTTCCCCTATCCTTTACGAAATAAACACAGAAAAAATTACGTCTCTACCATTTACGGTTCCGGAGAAATCGTGCGTTGTTCGAGGCAAAGTTCTCCATTATAATCCAATAGGCAGACTTGGACACCAAGTGTCTGCACTTTTTTAGACTGGCCCGCTGCAGCTGTGTCAGTGAGTTTCCATGACGACGGAACTCTGAGGGCCAGTGGGAGACGTTCCATTAAGATAGAATGGCAACTTTCGACGCCAGCTGCAGCGGCTGTGATTAATGTAGAAATCTGAAATTCGCACAGTCACTTCCTCTTAACATTTTAAAATTTTCTTGTGACTTTCAGTCATGTGTCAGTTTTCTGTCCCATTTTGGATTTTACATGCTTTCCTATTGGGTCTTTGCTTCCAACAGGACCTGGCATGATGCCTAGACACGACCCACTTGGCCAATACAGCACCACCCACATGTGGGAAATGGCACTACACACCATTTTGGTCAAATGTTGAGTTCTGGGCCCAGATGTGGTGAGGCTGAGTTGCTAAAGGAGGCCAATCTGACCAATGAACTTTGGTCACGTTTGGTGACATTAAGTATTGGCACCCCTATTTGAGGCACTTCCCAGTACAGGATTTGGACCAAACTGACAGAGTACAATCACCCAGTGATACTGAACACAACCATGTTAGCGGCTAACTGTTAGCATGTTGCTAACCGGAAGTAGGTCTAGAAAGGTCTCACCATCTTCTGCTTCACAGAGTCTGTTCTTACTTTAGAGAGAAAGCTCCACAAGAAATTTGGGCTACGTGGCATAAAGCATCTCCAAGCTATCAGGTGTCAAACATCCAATGCTTTTCAATGGGGGCCCAAACCCCTTATGGTCCCAATACTGCATGTCCATATATGGCGCTACAGTATAGCTCAGATGGAAAGTGCAGGCTTTGCATGCAAGAGGTCATGGGATCGAAACCCGGCGTGGCAGACTAAGATTCTGTATTATAATCCCCACAGTGTGTATATTAAAACATATGTGCTGATCCCATGAAGTATTTTTTAGTACCACCCGCCATTTTCAGTTACCATGGCAACGTTATAAACAACGTTTTTTCTCCCTATTTAAGGCTCATCCCAGTACAGGATTTGGATCAAACTAACAGAGTACACTCACCCAGTGATACCAAACACAACCATGTTAGCGGCTAACGTTTAGCATGTTGCTAACCGGAAGTAGCTCTAGGAAGCCTGTACAAACTTCTGCTTGACAGATTTGGTGAATTTTAGCATTTTCTCCCTTTTTAGGCACTTCTCAGTACAAGATTTCAACCAAACTAACAGAGTAACATCACCCGCTGATACTGAACACAGCCATGCTAGCGGCAAACCGTTAGCATGTTGCTAACCGGAAATAGCTTTAGGAAGGAAGGTCCTACCAACCGGCTGCAGCTCTCACTGAGTCTCCATGACAACGGTGCTAGCAAGAGGCTCCTAGGAGGTCCATTGACTTAACATGGCACCTTTCAACGGCCGCTGCGAGGGCTGTGAACACCGTAGGAACCTGAAATTTGCAGTGTTACTTCCTCTTGCTATTTCTGACGGTACGGTACGCACCAAGTGGCAGGCGCCTTGCTAAATTTCTTCAGAAATTTTTCTAGTTATTCTTTACTTCTTCTTCCGTCACGATTAATGCGGCCCGAACCGTAGCGTGGACCCCCACAATATAGGTATCAAAACCTGCGGCTCGATTACGAGATGTGTGCTACTACATTTATTGGGATTTCGAGTTACCATGGCAACAAAATAAGCGAAAAACCACCCCCAAAACAACCCCATAGGAATGAATGGAGTCGGGGAGAAAGAAAGCCTCAAAAAACCCTCAAAAGGACCATTTTCAAAGCTGTACTGTGTCGCCATGCTTTCACCCACAAACACCGTTTAACTTCCAGTTTGTAGATATATCTGTGACCTACTCAGAAGTGAAAACGGGATGTGGATATCTTTTATCGTCTCTTCACAGTTAGTCCTCAAAGCTCATGTCCGAAAATCAGGGAAATCATCGTTTACAATGAAAGTCAATGACGGAATTCTCCAACCGCTAGAGTGGCCCACTCTAGCTTTTTTAAAGATTTCAAAACTCCGAACAACTTGACCTTTCTCGCTCAATTTTCACTCTACGTAGACAAATTATACATCAAAACGTAGGTATTTTTGTCAGGATTCGGGAAATGTAACCCTCATTGGTGTGGCATTTATAGATTTTTCGCAAATCACCTCAGAGCGACACAAACCCGAAACCTCCCCCATTCATTTCCTATGGAGCGGTTTTTGAAAAATGACGTCTAAAAATCCAAAACATCACATGTTTTCGCATCGTCGCTACTCCTAAACCGTTTTATGTACAGACATGAGACTTTCACACATGAATGTCCCAACCCTTCTGGCACTCAAGAAAAATGAATTTTGTGGATAACTGTTACGGTTTTTCCACAGGAACAATTTGTTCGGGAGTAGCGAATGTGCAAAATCCTGAAATCGCTTTGGAGCTGCATTTTCCCACATCATCCACTTTTTTACATCGTCGCTGTGCCTACACCGATTTTTGTAAAAATATGAAAATGAGCTACATGGTCATCAAAGGCCTGCTGATACTCACAGTGAAAGAATTATTTTGATATCTCTTATACTTTTTTAGCCAGAGCAATTTGTTTGGGATCATTTTGAGAGGATTTCTGAAATTTCATAAAAATGTCCTTTAGATCATAATTTTTTACGCCTTTATTAAACTTTTTCCAGCAAAAACCGATAGCAAGTCTTCTTCCCCTATCCTTTACGAAATAAACACAGAAAAAATTACGTCTCTACCATTTACGGTTCCGGAGAAATCGTGCGTTGTTCGAGGCAAAGTTCTCCATTATAATCCAATAGGCAGACTTGGACACCAAGTGTCTGCACTTTTTTAGACTGGCCCGCTGCAGCTGTGTCAGTGAGTTTCCATGACGACGGAACTCTGAGGGCCAGTGGGAGACGTTCCATTGAGATAGAATGGCAACTTTCGACGCCAGCTGCAGCGGCTGTGATTAATGTAGAAATCTGAAATTCGCACAGTCACTTCCTCTTAACATTTTAAAATTTTAAAGTGACTTTCAGCCATGTGTCAATTTTCTGTCCCATTTTGGATTTTACATGCTTTCCTATTGGGCCTTTGCTTCAAACAGGACCTGGCATGATAACCAGACACGACCCAATTGGCCAATACAGCACCACCCACATGTGGGAAATGGCACTACACGTCATTTTGGTCAAATGTTGAGTTCTGGGCCCAGATGTGGTGAGGCTGAGTTGCTAAAGGAGGCCAATGTGACCCATGAACTTTGGTCACGTTTGGTGACATTAAGTATTGGCACCCCTATTTGAGGCACTTCCCAGTACAGGATTTGGACCAAACTGACAGAGTATATTCACCCAGTGATACTGAACACAACCATGCTAGCGGCTAACGGTTAGCATGTTGCTAACCGGAAGTAGCTCTAGGAAGGTCTCACCAACATTTGCTTCACAGAGTCTGTTTGTACTTTAGTGAGAAAGCTCCACAAGAAATTTGGGCTACGTCGCATAAAGCATATCCCAGCTATGAGGTGTCAAACATCCAATGCTTTTCAATGGAGGACCAAACCCCTTATGCTCCCAATAATGCTTGCCCATATATGGCGCTACAGTATAGCTCAGAGGGAGAGTGCAGGCTTAGCATGCAAGAGGTCGTGGGATCGATTCCCGGTGTGGGAGACTAAGAGTTTTGTATTATAATCCCCACAGTGTGTATATTAAAACATGTGTGCTGATCCCATGAAGTATTTTTTTGTACCACCCGCCATTTTGAGTTACCATGGCAACGTTACAAACGACGTATTTTCTCCCTATTTGAGGCACATCCCAGTACAGGATTTGGACCAAACTAACAGAGTACACTCACCCAGTGATACTAAACACAACCATGTTAGCGGCTAACGGTTAGCATGTTGCTAACCGGAAGTAGCTATAAGAAGCTTGTACAAACTCCTGCTTGACAGATTTGGTGAATTTTAGGATTTTCTCCCTTTTTAGGCACTTCTCAGTACAGGATTTCAACCAAACTAACAGAGTAACATCACCCGCTGACACTGAACACAACCATGCTAGCGGCTAACCGTTAGCATGTTGCTGAACGGAAATAGCTTTAGGAAGGTCCTATCAACTTCTACTTAGCCAGAGTTCTTCTGCCTTTACAGACAGAGAGAGGGCTGCAGCTGTCAGTGAGTCTCCATGACAACGCTGCTAGCATTAGGCTCCTAGGAGGTCCATTGACTTAACATGGCACCTTTCGACGGCCGCTGCGGGGGCTGTGAAGATCGTAGGAAGCTGAAATTCGCAGTGTTGCTTCCTGTTGCTATTTCTGACGGTACGGTACGCACCAAGTGGCAGGCGCCTTGCTAAATTTCTTCAGAAATTTTTCTAGTTATTCTTTATTTTTCTTACTTCACGATTAATGCGGCCCAAAAAGTAGCGTGCACCCCCACAATATAGGCATCAAAACCTGTGGCTCGATCTCGAGATGTGTGCTACTACTTTGATTGGGATTTCGAGTTACCATGGCAACAATATCAGCGAAAAACCAACGCCCAAAAAACCCATGATAATCAATGGAGTCGGGTAGAAAGAAAGCCTCAAAAAAGCCTCAAAATGACCATTTTCAACGCTGTACTGTGTCGCCATGCTTTCACCTACGAACACCATTTAACTTCCAGTTTGTAGATATTTCTGTGACCTACTCAGAAGTGAAAACGGGATGTGGATATCTGTTATCGTCTCCTCACAAGTACTCCTCAAAGCTCATGTCCAAAAATCAGCGAAATCATCGTTTACAATGAAAGTCAATGACGGAATTCTCCAACCGCTAGAGTGGCCCACTCTAGCTTTTTTAAAGATTTCAAAACTCCGAACAACTTGACCTTACTCGCTCAATTTTCACTCTATGTAGACAAATTATACATCAAAACGTAGGAATTTTTGTCAGGATTCGGGAAATGTAACCCTCATTGGTGTGGCATTTATAGATTTTTCGCAAATCACCTCAGACCGACACAAACCCGAAACCTCCCCCATTCATTTCCTATGGAGCGGTTTTGAAAAATGACGTCTAAAAATCCAAAACATCACATGTTTTCGCATCGTCGCTACTCCTAAACCGTTTTATGTACAGACATGAGACTTTCACACATGAATGTCCCAACCCTTCTGGCACTCAAGAAAAATGAATTTTGTGGATAACTGTTACGGTTTTTCCACAGGAACAATTTGTTCGGGAGTAGCGAATGTGCAAAATCCTGAAATCGCTTTGGAGCTGCATTTTCCCACATCATCCACTTTTTTACATCGTCGCTGTGCCTACACCGATTTTTGTAAAAATATGAAAATGAGCTACATGGTCATCAAAAGCCTGCTGATACTCACAGTGAAAGAATTATTTTGACATCTCTTATACTTTTTAGCCAGAGCGATTTGTTCGGGATCATTTTCAGAGAATTTCTGAAATTTCATAAAAATGTCCTTTAGATCATAATTTTTTACGCCTTTATTAAACTTTTTCCAGCAAAAACCGATAGCAAGTCTTCTTCCCCTATCCTTTACGAAATAAACACAGAAAAAATTACGTCTCTACCATTTACGGTTCCGGAGAAATCGTTCGTTGTTCGAGGCAAAGTTCTCCATTATAATCCAATAGGCAGACTTGGACACCAAGTGTCTGCACTTTTTTAGACTGGCCCGCTGCAGCTGTGTCAGTGAGTTTCCATGACGACGGAACTCTGAGGGCCAGTGGGAGACGTTCCATTGAGATAGAATGGCAACTTTCGACGCCAGCTGCAGCAGCTGTGATTAATGTAGAAATCTGAAATTCGCACAGTCACTTCCTCTTAACATTTTAAAATTTTCATGTGACTTTCAGCCATGTGTCAGTTTACTGTCCCATTTTGGATTTTACATGCTTTCCTATTGGGTCTTTGCTTCCAACAGGACCTGGCATGATGCCTAGACACGACCCAATTGGCCAATACAGCACCACCCACATGTGGGAAATGGCACTACACACCATTTTGGTCAAATGTTGAGTTCTGGGCCCAGATGTGGTGAGGCTGAGTTTCTAAAGGAGGCCAATCTGTCCCATGAACTTTGGTCACGTTTGGTGACATTAAGTATTGGCACCCCTATTTGAGGCACTTCCCAGTACAGGATTTGGACCAAACTGACAGAGTATAATTTACCCGGTGATACTGAACACAACCATGCTAGCGGCTAACGGTTAGCATGTTGCTAACCGGAAGTAGCTCTAGGAAGCTTGTACAAACTTCTGCTTAGCCAGGGTCCTTCTGCCTTTACAGAGGGAGAGAGGGCTGCAGCTGTCAGAGAGTCTCCATGACAACGCTGGTAGCAAGAGGCTCCTAGGAGGTCCATTGACTTAACATGGCACCTTTCGACGGCCGCTGCGGGGGCTGTGAAGACCGTAGGAACCTGAAATTTGCAGTGTTGCTTCCTCTTGCTATTTCTGACGGTACGGTACGCACCAAGTGGCAGGCGCCTTGCTAAATTTCTTCAGAAATGTTTCTAGTATTCTTTATTTTTCTTCCTTCACGATTAATGCGGCCCGAACCGTAGCGTGCACCCCAACAATATAAACATCAAAACCTTTGGCTCGGTCTCGAGATGTGTGCTACTACGTTTTTTGGGGTTTCGAGTTACCATGGCAACAAAATAAGCGAAAAACCACCCCCAAAACAACCCCATAGGAATGAATGGAGTCGGGGAGAAAGAAAGCCTCAAAAAACCCTCAAAAGGACCATTTTCAAAGCTGTACTGTGTCGCCATGCTTTCACCTACAAACACCGTTTAACTTCCAGTTTGTAGATATATCTGTGACCTACTCAGAAGTGAAAACGGGATGTGGATATGTTTTATCGTCTCTTCACAGTTACTCCTCAAAGCTCATGTCCGAAAATCAGCGAAATCATCGTTTACAATGAAAGTCAATGACGGAATTCTCCAACCGCTAGAGTGGCCCACTCTAGCTTTTTTAAAGATTTCAAAACTCCGAACAACTTGACCTTTCTCGCTCAATTTTCACTCTACGTAGACAAATTATACATCAAAACGTAGGTATTTTTGTCAGGATTCGGGAAATGTAACCCTCGTTGGTGTGGCATTTGTAGATTTTTCGCAAATCACCTCAGAGCGACACAAACCCGAAACCTCCCCCATTCATTTCCTATGGAGCGGTTTTGAAAAATGACGTCTAAAAATCCAAAACATCACATGTTTTCGCATCGTCGCTACTCCTAAACCGTTTTATGTACAGACATGAGACTTTCACACATGAATGTCCCAACCCTTCTGGCACTCAAGAAAAATGAATTTTGTGGATAACTGTTACGGTTTTTCCACAGGAACAATTTGTTCGGGAGTAGCGAATGTGCAAAATCCTGAAATCGCTTTGGAGCTGCATTTTCCCACATCATCCACTTTTTTACATCGTCTCTGTGCCTACACCGATTTTTGTAAAAATATGAAAATGAGCTACATGGTCATCAAAAGCCTGCTGATACTCACAGTGAAAGAATTATTTTGATATCTCTTATACTTTTTTAGCCAGAGCGATTTGTTCGGAACCGTTTTAAGAGGATTTCTGAAAATCCATAAAAATCTCATTTAGATCATAATTTTTTACGCCTTTATTAAACTTTTTCCAGCAAAAAACGATAGCTTTTCTTATTCCCCTATCCGTTAGGAAATAAACGCTGAAAAAATTACGTCTCTACCATTTATAGATCAGGAGATATGAAGCGTTGTTCGGGGCAAAGTTCTCCATTATAATCCAATGGGACTTATTGTGAGCAAAGTCTCTGCACTTTTGTAGACTCGCCCGCTGCAGCTGTGTCAGTGAGTTTCCATGACATCGGAACTCTGAGGGCCAGAGAGAGAAGCTCCATTGAGATACAATGGCAACTTTCATCGCTCACTGCAGCGGCTGTGATTAATGTAGAAATCTGAAATTCGCACAGTCACTTCCTCTTAACATTTTAAAATTTTCATGTGACTTTCAGCCATGTGTCAGTTTTCTGTCCCATTTGGGATTTCACATGCTTTCCTATGGGGCCTTTGCTTCCAACAGGACCTGGCATGATAACCAGACACAACCCAATTGGCCAATACAGCACCACCCACCTGTGGGAAATGGCGCTACTGACAATTTTGGTCAAATGTTGAGTTCTATGCCCAGATGTGGTGAGGCTGAGTTGCTAAAGGAGGCCAATCTGACCCATGAACTTTGGTCACGTTTGGTGACATTAAGTATTGGCACCCCTTTTTGAGGCACTTCCCAGTACAGGATTTGGACCAAACTGACAGAGTACAATCACCCGCTGGTACTGAACACAACCTTGTTAGCGGCTAACAGTTAGCATGTTGCTAACCGGAAGTAGCTCTAGGAAGGTCTCACCAACTTCTGCTTCACAGAGTCTGTTCTTACTTTAGAGAGAAAGCTCCACAAGAAATTTGGGCTACGTCGCACAAAGCATCTCCAAGCTATGAGGTGTCAAACATCCAATGCTTTTCAATGGGAGACCAAACCCCTTATGGTCCCAATAATGCATACCCATATATGGCGCTACAGTATAGCTCAGAGGGAGAGTGCAGGCTTAGCATGCAAGAGGTCGTGGAATCGAATCCCGGCATGGGAGACTAAGAGTTTTGTATTATAATCCCAATAGTGTGTATATTAAAACATGTGTGCTGATCCCATGAAGTATTTTTTTGTACCACCCGCCATTTTGAGTTACCATGGCAACATTATAAACAACGTTTTTTCTCCCTATTTGAGGCTCATCCCAGTACAGGATTTGGACCAAACTAACAGAGTACACTCACCCAGTGATACATACACAACCATGTTAGCGGCTAACGGTTAGCATGTTGCTAACCGGAAGTAGCTATAAGAAGCTTGTACAAACTCCTGCTTGACAGATTTGGTGAATTTTAGGATTTTCTCCCTTTTTAGGCACTTCTCAGTACAGGATTTCAACCAAACTAACAGAGTAACATCACCTGGTGATACTGAACACAACCCTGCTAGCGGCTAACCGTTAGCATGTTGCTAACCAGAAGTAGCTTTGGGAAGGTCCTACCAACTGCTGCTTAGCCAGGGTTCTTCTGCCTTTACAGACAGAGAGAGGGCTGCAGCTGTCAGTGAGTCTCCATGACAACGCTGCTAGCAAGAGGCTCCTAGGAGGTCCATTGACTTAACATGGCACCTTTCGACGGCCGCCGCAGGGGCTGTGAAGGCCATAGGAAGCTGAAATTTGCAGTGTTGCTTCCTGTGGCTATTTCTGACGGTACGGTACGCACCAAGTGGCAGGCGCCTTGCTAAATTTCTTCAGAAATTTTTCTAGTTATTCTTTACTTCTTCTTCCGTCACGATTAATGCGTTCCGAACTGTAGCGTGCACCCCCACAATATAGGTATCAAAACCTGTGGCTCGATTACGAGATGTGTGCTACTACTTTTATTGGGATTTCGAGTTACCATGGCAACATAATTAGCGAAAAACCACCCCCAAAAAACCCATAGGAATGAATGGAGTCGGGTAGAAAGAAAGCTTCAAAAAAGCCTCCAAATGACCATTTTCAACGCTGTACTGTGTCGTCATGCTTTCACCTACGAACACCGTTTAACTTCCAGTTTGTAGATATATCTGTGAACTACTCAGAAGTAAAAACGGCATGTGGATATTTTTTATCGTCTCTTCACAGTTACTTCTCAAAGCTCATGTCCAAAAATCAGCGAAATCATCGTTTACAATGAAAGTCAATGACGGAATTCTCCAACCGCTAGAGTGGCCCACTCTAGCTTTTTTAAAGATTTCAAAACTCCGAACAACTTGACCTTACTCGCTCAATTTTCACTCTACGTAGACAAATTATACATCAAAACGTAGGTATTTTTGTCAGGATTCGGGAAATGTAACCCTCATTGGTGTGGCATTTATAGATTTTTCGCAAATCACCTCAGAGCAACACAAACCCGAAACCTCCCTCATTCATTTCCTATGGAGCGGTTTTGAAAAATGACGTCTAAAAATCCAAAACATCACATGTTTTCGCATCGTCGCTACTCCTAAACCGTTTTATGTACAGACATGAGACTTTCACACATGAATGTCCCAACCGTTCTGGCACTCACAAAAAAGAAAATTTGTGGATAACTGTTACGGTTTTTCCACAGGAACAATTTGTTCGGGAGTAGCGAATGTGCAAAATCCTGAAATCGCTTTGGAGCTGCATTTTCCCACATCATCCACTTTTTTACATCGTCGCTGTGCCTACACCGATTTTTGTAAAAATATGAAAATGAGCTACATGGTCATCAAATGCCTGCTGATACTCACAGTGAAAGAATTATTTTGATATCTCTTATACTTTTTTAGCCAGAGCGATTTGTTCGGGACCATTTTCAGAGGATTTCTGAAATTTCATAAAAATGTCCTTTAGATCATAATTTTTTACGCCTTTATTAAACTTTTTCCAGCAAAAACCGATAGCAAGTCTTCTTCCCCTATCCGTTACGAAATAAACACAGAAAAAATTACGTCTCTACCATTTACGGTTCCGGAGAAATCGTGCGTTGTTCGAGGCAAAGTTCTCCATTATAATCCAATAGGCAGACTTGGACACCAAGTGTCTGCACTTTTTTAGACTGGCCCGCTGCAGCTGTGTCAGTGAGTTTCCATGACGACGGAACTCTGAGGGCCAGTGGGAGACGTTCCATTGAGATAGAATGGCAACTTTCGACGCCAGCTGCAGCGGCTGTGATTAATGTAGAAATCTGAAATTCGCACAGTCACTTCCTCTTAACATTTTAAAATTTTCATGTGACTTTCAGCCTTGTGTCAGTTTACTGTCCCATTTTGGATTTTACATGCTTTCCTATTGGGTCTTTGCTTCCAACAGGACCTGGCATGATGCCTAGACACGACCCACTTGGCCAATACAGCACCACCCACCTGTGGGAAATGGCACTACACACCATTTTGGTCAAATGTTGAGTTCTGGGCCCAGATGTGGTGAGGCTGAGTTGCTAAAGGAGGCCAATCTGACCCATGAACTTTGGTCACGTTTGGTGACATTAAGTATTGGCACCCCTATTTGAGGCACTTCCCAGTACAGGATTTGGACCAAACTGACAAAGTACAATCCCCCGGTGATACTGAACACAACCATGTTAGCGGCTAACTGTTAGCATGTTGCTAACCGGAAGTAGCTCTAGAAAGGTCTCACCATGTTCTGCTTCACAGAGTCTGTTCTTACTTTAGAGAGAAAGCACCACAGGAAATTTGGGCTACGTGGCATAAAGCATCTCCAAGCTATCAGGTGTCAAACATCCAATGCTTTTCAATGGGGGACCAAACCCCTTATGGTCCCAATACTGCATGCCCATATATGGCGCTACAGTATAGCTCAGATGGAAAGTGCAGGCTTTGCATGCAAGAGGTCGTGGGAACGAAACCCGGCGTGGCAGACTAAGATTTTTGTATTATAATCCCCACAGTGTGTATATTAAAACATATGTGCTGATCCCATGAAGTATTTTTTTGTACCACCCGCCATTTTCAGTTACCATGACAACGTTATAAACAACGTTTTTTCTCCCTATTTAAGGCTCATCCCAGTACAGGATTTGGACCAAACTAACAGAGTACACTCACCCAGTGATACCAAACACAACCATGTTAGCGGCTAACGGTTAGCATGTTGCTAACCGGAAATAGCTTTAGGAAGGTCCTACCAACTGCTGCTTAGCCAGAGTTCTTCTGCCTTTACAGACAGAGAGAGGGCTGCAGCTGTCAGTGAGTCTCCATGACAACGCTGCTAGCAAGAGGCTCCTAGGAGGTCCATTGACTTAACATGGCACCTTTCAATGGCCGTTGCGGGGGCTGTGAAGACCGTAGGAAGCTGAAATTCGCAGTGTGGCTTCCTGTTGCTATTTCTGACGGTACGGTACGCACCAAGTGGCAGGCGCCTTGCTAAATTTCTTCAGAAATTTTTCTAGTATTCTTTACTTCTTCTTCCGTCACGATTAATGCAGCCCGAACTGTAGCGTGCACCCCCACAATATAGGTATCAAAACGTCCGGCTCGATTACGAGATGTGTGCTACTACTTTTATTGGGATTTCGAGTTACCATGGCAACAAAATTAGCGAAAAACCACCCCCAAAAAACCCCATAGGAATGAATGGAGTCGGGTAGAAAGAAAGCCTCAAAAAAGCCTCCAAATGACCATTTTCAACGCTGTACTGTGTCGTCATGCTTTCACCTACGAACACCGTTTAACTTCCAGTTTGTAGATATATCTGTGACCTACTCAGAAGTGAAAACGGGATGTGGATATCTTTTATCGTCTCTTCACAGTTACTCCTCATAGCTCATGTCCAAAAATCAGCGAAATCATCGTTTACAATGAAAGTCAATGACGGAATTCTCCAACCGCTAGAGTGGCCCACTCTAGCTTTTTTAAAGATTTCAAAACTCCGAACAACTTGACCTTACTCGCTCAATTTTCACTCTACGTAGACAAATTATACATCAAAACGTAGGTATTTTTGTCAGGATTCGGGAAATGTAATCCTCATTGGTGTGGCCTTTATAGATTTTTCGCAAATCACCTCAGACCGACACAAACCCGAAACCTCCCCCATTCATTTCCTATGGAGAGGTTTTGAAAAATGACGTCTAAAAATCCAAAACATCACATGTTTTCGCATCGTCGCTACTCCTAAACCGTTTTATGTACAGACATGAGACGTTCACACATGAATGTCCCAACCCTTCTGGCACTCACAAGAAAGGAATTTTGTGGATAACTGTTACGGTTTTTCTGCAGGAACAATTTGTTCGGGAGTAGCGAATGTGCAAATTCCTAAAAACGCTTTGGAGCTGCATTTTCCCACATCATCCACTTTTTTACATCGTCGCTGTGCCTACACCGATTTTTGTAAAAATATGAAAATGAGCTTCTTGGTCATCAAAAGCCTGCTGATACTCATAGTGAAAGAATTATTTTGATATCTCTTATACTTTTTTAGCCAGAGCGATTTGTTCGGGACCATTTTCAGAGGATTTCTGAAATTTCATAAAAATGTCCTTTACATCATAATTTTTTACGCCTTTATTAAACTTTTTACAGCAAAAACCAATAGCAAGTCTTCTTCCCCTATCCGTTACGAAATACAAACAGAAAAAATTACGTCTCTACCATTTACGGTTCCGGAGAAATCGTGCGTTGTTCGAGGCAAAGTTCTCCATTATAATCCAATAGGCAGACTTGGACACAAAGTGTCTGCACTTCTTTAGACAGGCCCGCTGCAGCTGTGTCAGTGAGTTTCCATGACGACGGAACTCTGAGGGCCAGTGGGAGACGTTCCATTGAGATAGAATGGCAACTTTCGACGCCAGCTGCAGCGGCTGTGATTAATGTAGAAATCTGAAATTCGCACAGTCACTTCCTCTTAACATTTTAAAATTTTAAAGTGACTTTCAGCCATGTGTCAATTTTCTGTCCCATTTTGGATTTTACATGCTTTCCTATTGGGCCTTTGCTTCAAACAGGACCTGGCATGATAACCAGACACGACCCAATTGGCCAATACAAAACCACCCACATGTGGGAAATGGCACCACTGACCATTTTGGTCAAATGTTGAGTTCTGGGCCCAGATGTGGCGAGGCTGAGTTGCTAAAGGAGGCCAATCTGACCAATGAACTTTGGTCACGTTTGGTGACATTAAGTATTGGCACCCCTATTTGAGGCACTTCCCAGTACAGGATTTGGACCAAACTGACAGAGTACACTCACCCGGTGGTACTGAACACAACCTTGTTAGCGGCTAACGGTTAGCATGTTGCTAACCGGAAGTAGCTCTAGGAAGGTCTCACCAACTTCTGCTTCACAGAGTCTGTTCTTCACTTAGAGAGAAAGCTCCACAAAAAATTTGGGCTACGTCGCATAAAGCATCTCCAAGCTATGAGGTGTCAAACATCCAATGCTTTTCAATGGAGGACCAAACCCATTATGGTCCCAATACTGCCTGCCAATATATGGAGCTACAGTATAGCTCAGAGGGAGAGTGCAGGCTTACCATGCAAGAGGTCGTGGGATCGATTCCCGGTGTGGGAGACTAAGAGTTTTGTATTATAATCCCCACATTGTGTATATTAAAACATGTCTGCTGATCCCATGAAGTATTTTTTTGTACCACCCGCCATTTTGAGTTACCATGGCAACGTTATAAACGACGTATTTTCTCCCTATTTGAGGCTCATCCCAGTACAGGATTTGGACCAAACTAACAGAGTACACTCACCCAGTGATACCATACACAACCATGTTAGCAGCTAACGGTTAGCATGTTGCTAACCGGAAGTAGCTATAAGAAGCTTGTACAAACTCCTGCTTGACAGATTTGGTGAATTTTTGGATTTTCTCCCTTTTTAGGCACTTCTCAGTACAGGATTTCAACCAAACTAACAGAGTAACATCACCCGGTGATACTGAACACAACCATGCTAGCGGCTAACCGTTAGCATGTTGCTAACCAGAAGTAGCTTTGGGAAGGTCCTACCAACTTCTGCTTAGCCAGGGTTGTTCTGCCTTTACAGACAGAGAGGGCTGTAGCTGTCAGTGAGTCTCCATGACAACGCTGCTAGCAAGAGGCTCCTAGGAGGTCCATTGACTTAACATGGCACCTTTCAACGGCCGCTGCGGGGGCTGTGAGGACCGTAGGAAGCTGAAATTCGCAGTGTTGCTTCCTGTTGCTATTTCTGACGGTACGGTACGCACCAAGTGGCAGGCGCCTTGCTAAATTTCTTCAGAAATTTTTCTAGTTAGGCGCCTGCCATAGCATTTGCAATGAGGAGGCAGTGCTGTGCGAAGCACAGCACTGCCTCCAATGCAAATGCATGGAGGCACCTATTACTATTCACCTCTAAACGGCTTATTTATTATTCTTTATTATTATTCCGTCACGGCTAATGCGGCCCGAACAGTAGCGTGCACCCCCACAATATAGGTATCAAAACCTGCGGCTCGATTACGAAATGTGTGCTACTACTTTTATTGGGGTTTCGAGTTACCATGGCAACAAAATTAGCGAAAACCCCCCCCAAAAAACCCCATAGGAATGAATGGAGTCGGGTAGAAAGAAAGCCTCAAAAAGGCCTCCAAATGACCAATTTCAACGCTGTACTGTGTCGTCATGCTTTCACCTACGAACACCGTTTAACTTCCAGTTTGTAGATATATCTGTGACCTACTCAGAAGTGAAAACGGGATGTGGATATCTTTTGTCGTCTCTTCACAGTTACTCCTCAAAGCTCATGTCCAAAAATCAGCGAAATCATCGTTTACAATGAAAGTCAATGACGGAATTCTCCAACTGCTAGAGTGGCCCACTCTAGCTTTTTTAAAAATTTCAAAACTCCGAACAACTTGACCTTAGTCGCTCAATTTTCACTCTACGTAGACAAATTATACATCAAAACGTAGGTATTTTTGTCAGGATTCGGGAAATGTAATCCTCATTGGTGTGGCATTTATAGATTTTTCGCAAATCACCTCAGACCGACACAAACCCGAAACCTCCCCCATTCATTTCCTATGGAGCGGTTTTGAAAAATGACGTCTAAAAATCCAAAACATCACATGTTTTCGCATCGTCGCTACTCCTAAACCGTTTTATGTACAGACATGAGACTTTCACACATGAATGTCCCAACCCTTCTGGCACTCACAAAAAAGGAATTTTGTGGATAACTGTTACGGTTTTTCCACAGGAACAATTTGTTCGGGAGTAGCGAATGTGCAAAATCCTGAAATCGCTTTGGAGCTGCATTTTCCCACATCATCCACTTTTTTACATCGTCGCTGTGCCTACACCGATTTTTGTAAAAATATGAAAATGAGCTACATGGTCATCAAAAGCCTGCTGATACTCACAGTGAAAGAATTATTTTAATATCTCTTATACTTTTTTAGCCAGAGCGATTTGTTCGGGATCATTTTCAGAGGATTTCTGAAATTTCATAAAAATGTCCTTTAGATCATAATTTTTTACGCCTTTATTAAACTTTTTCCAGCAAAATCCGATAGCAAGTCTTATTCCCCTATCCTTTACGAAATAAACACAGAAAAAATTACGTCTCTATCATTTACGGTTCCGGAGAAATCGTGCGTTGTTCGAGGCAAAGTTCTCCATTATAATCCAATGGGACTTATTGTGACCAAAGTGTCTGCACTTCGGCCGCTGCAGGTGTGTGAGTGAGTTTCCATGACGACGGAACTCTGAGGGCCAGAGCTAGACGTTCCATTGAGATAGAATGGCAACTTTCGACGCCAGCTGCAGCGGCTGTGATTAATGTAGAAATCTGAAATTCGCACAGTCACTTCCTCTTAACATTTTAAAATTTCCATGTGACTTTCAGCCATGTGTCAGTTTTCTGTGCCATTTTGAATTTTACATGCTTTCCTATTGGGTCTTTGCTTCCAACAGGACCTGGCATGATGCCTAGACACGACCCACTTGGCCAATACAGCACCACCCACATGTGGGAAATGGCACTACACACCATTTGAGCAAATGTTGAGTTCTGGGCCCAGATGTGGTGAGGCTGAGTTGCTAAAGGAGGCCAATCTGACCAATGAACTTTGGTCACGTTTGGTGACATTAAGTATTGGCACCCCTATTTGAGGCACTTCCCAGTACAGGATTTGGACCAAACTGACAGAGTACAATCACCCGGTGATACTGAACACAACCATGTTAGCGGCTAACTGTTGGCATGTTGCTAACCGGAAGTAGCTCTAGAAAGGTCTCACCATCTTCTGCTTCACAGAGTCTGTTCTTACTTTAGAGAGAAAGCTCCACAAGAAATTTGGGCTACGTGGCATAAAGCATCTCCAAGCTATGAGGTGTCAAACATCTAATGCTTTTCAATGGGGGACCAAACCCCTTATGGTCCCAACACTGCATGCCCATATATGGCGCTACAGTATAGCTCAGATGGAAAGTGCAGGCTTTGCATGCAAGAGGTCGTGGGATCGAAACCCGGCGTGGCAGACTAAGGTTTTTGTATTATAATCCCCACAGTGTGTATATTAAAACATATGTGCTGATCCCATGAAGTATTTTTTTGTACCACCCGCCATTTTCAGTTACCATGGCAACGTTATAAACAACGTTTTTTCTCCCTATTTAAGGCTCATCCCAGTACAGGATTTGGATCAAACTAACAGAGTACACTCACCCAGTGATACCAAACACAACCATGTTAGCGGCTAACGTTTAGCATGTTGCTAACCGGAAGTAGCTCTAGGAAGCCTGTACAAACTTCTGCTTGACAGATTTGGTGAATTTTAGCATTTTCTCCCTTTTTAGGCACTTCTCAGTACAGGATTTCAACCAAACTAACAGAGTAACATCACCCGCTGATACTGAACACAGCCATGCTAGCGGCTAACCGTTAGCATGTTGCTAACTGGAAATAGCTTTAGGAAGGTCCTACCAACTGCTGCTTAGCCAGGGTTCTTCTGCCTTTACAGACAGAGAGGGCTGCAGCTGTCAGTGAGTCTCCATGACAACGCTGCTAACAAGGGGCTCCTAGGAGGTCCATTGACTTAACATGGCACCTTTCAACGGCCGCTGCGGGGGCTGTGAAGACCGTAGGAAGCTGAAATTCGCAGTGTTACTTCCTGTTAGTATTTTTGATGGTACGGTACGCACCAAGAGGCAGGCGCCTTGCTAAATTTCTTCAGAAATTTTTCTAGTTAGGCGCCTGCCATAGCATTTGCAATGAGGAGGCAGTGCTGTGCGAAGCACAGCACTGCCTCCCATGCAAATGCATGGAGGCACCTATTACTATTCACCTCTAAACGGCTTATTTATTATTCTTTATTATTATTCCGTCACGGCTAATGCGGCCCGAACAGTAGCGTGCACCCCCACAATATAGGTATCAAAACCTGCGGCTCGATTACGAAATGTGTGCTACTACTTTTATTGGGGTTTCGAGTTACCATGGCAACAAAATTAGCGAAAACCCCCCCCCAAAAAACCCCATAGGAATGAATGGAGTCGGGTAGAAAGAAAGCCTCAAAAAGGCCTCCAAATGACCAATTTCAACGCTGTACTGTGTCGTCATGCTTTCACCTACGAACACCGTTTAACTTCCAGTTTGTAGATATATCTGTGACCTACTCAGAAGTGAAAACGGGATGTGGATATCTTTTGTCGTCTCTTCACAGTTACTCCTCAAAGCTCATGTCCAAAAATCAGCGAAATCATCGTTTACAATGAAAGTCAATGACGGAATTCTCCAACCGCTAGAGTGGCCCACTCTAGCTTTTTTAAAAATTTCAAAACTCCGAACAACTTGACCTTACTCGCTCAATTTTCACTCTACGTTGACAAATTATACATCAAAACGTAGGTATTTTTGTCAGGATTCGGGAAATGTAATCCTCATTGGTGTGGCATTTATAGATTTTTCGCAAATCACCTCAGACCGACACAAACCCGAAACCTCCCCCATTCATTTCCTATGGAGCGGTTTTGAAAAATGACGTCTAAAAATCCAAAACATCACATGTTTTCGCATCGTCGCTACTCCTAAACCGTTTTATGTACAGACATGAGACTTTCACACATGAATGTCCCAACCCTTCTGGCACTCAAGAAAAATGAATTTTGTGGATAACTGTTACGGTTTTTCCACAGGAACAATTTGTTCGGGAGTAGCGAATGTGCAAAATCCTGAAATCGCTTTGGAGCTGCATTTTCCCACATCATCGACTTTTTTACATCGTCGCTGTGCCTACACCGATTTTTGTAAAAATATGAAAATGAGCTACATGGTCATCAAAAGCCTGCTGATACTCACAGTGAAAGAATTATTTTGATATCTCTTATACTTTTTTAGCCAGAGCGATTTGTTCGGGATCATTTTCAGAGGATTTCTGAAATTTCATAAAAATGTCCTTTAGATCATAATTTTTTACGCCTTTATTAAACTTTTTCCAGCAAAAACCGATAGCAAGTCTTCTTCCCCTATCCTTTTTGAAATAAACACAGAAAAAATTACGTCTCTACCATTTACGGTTCCGGAGAAATCGTGCGTTGTTCGAGGCAAAGTTCTCCTTTATAATCCAATGGGACTTATTGTGACCAAAGTGTCTGCACTTCGGCCGCTGCAGGTGTGTGAGTGAGTTTCCATGACGACGGAACTCTGAGGGCCAGAGCTAGACGCTCCATTGAGATACAATGGCAACTTTCATCGCTCACTGCAGTGGCTGTGATTAATGTAGAAATCTGAAATTCGCACAGTCACTTCCTCTTAACATTTTAAAATTTCCATGTGACTTTCAGCCATGTGTCAGTTTTCGGTGCCATTTTGGATCAAACCAGTTATGTTTCCAATAATGCATGCCCATATATGGCGCTACAGTGTAGCACAGATGGAAAGTGCAGGCTTTGCATGCAAGAGGTCGTGGGATCGATTCCCGGTATGGAAAACTTGGAGTTTTGTATTATAATCCTCACAGTGTGAATATAAAAACATGTGTGCTGATCCCATGAAGTATTTTTTGTACCACCCGCCATTTTGAGTTACCATGGCAACGTTATAAATGACGTTTTTTCTCCCTATTTGAGGCACATCCCAGTACAGGATTTGGACCAAACTGACAGAGTACACTCACCCAGTGATACCATACACAACCATGTTAGCGGCTAACGGTTAGCATGTTGCTAACCGGAATTAGCTCTAGGAAGCCTGTACAAACTTCTGCTTGACAGATTTGGTGAATTTTAGGATTTTCTCCCTTTTTAGGCACTTCTCAGTACAGGATTTCAACCAAACTAACAGAGTAACATCACCCGCTGATACTGAACACAACCATGCTAGCGGCTAACCGTTAGCATGTTGCTAACCAGAAGTAGCTTTAGGAAGGTCCTACCAACTTCTGCTTAGCCAGGGTTCTTCTGCCTTTACAGACAGAGAGGGCTGCAGCTGTCAGTGAGTCTCCATGACAACGCTGCTAGCAAGAGGCTCCTAGGAGGTCCATTGACTTAACATGGCACCTTTCAACGGCCTCTGCGAGGGCTGTGAAGACCGTAGGAACCTGAAATTCGCAGTGTTACTTCCTGTTGGTATTTTTGACGGTACGGTACGCACCAAGATGGCAGGCGCCTTGCTAAATTTCTTCAGAAATTTTTCTAGTTATTCTTTATTTTTCTTACTTCACGATTAATGCGGCCCAAAAAGTAGCGTGCACCCCCACAATATAGGCATCAAAACCTGTGGCTCGATCTCGAGATGTGTGCTACTACTTTTATTGGGATTTCGAGTTACCATGGCAACAATATCAGCGAAAAACCAACCCCCAAAAAACCCATGATAATCAATGGAGTCGGGTAGAAAGAAAGCCTCAAAAAAGCCTCAAAATGACCATTTTCAAAGCTGTACTGTGTCGCCATGCTTTCACCTACGAACACCGTTTAACTTCCAGTTTGTAGATATATCTGTGACCTACTCAGAAGTGAAAACGGGATGTGGATATCTGTTATCGTCTCTTCACAGTTACTCCTCAAAGCTCATGTCCAAAAATCAGCGAAATCATCGTTTACAATGAAAGTCAATGACGGAATTCTCCAACCGCTAGAGTGGCCCACTCTAGCTTTTTTAAAAATTTCAAAACTCTGAACAGCTTGACCTTACTCGCTCAATTTTCACTCTACGTAGACAAATTATACATCAAAACGTAGGTATTTTTGTCAGGATTCGGGAAATGTAACCCTCATTGGTGTGGCATTTATAGATTTTTCGCAAATCACCTCAGAGCGACACAAACCCGAAACCTCCCCCATTCATTTCCTATGGAGCGGTTTTGAAAAATGACGTCTAAAAATCCAAAACATCACATGTTTTCGCATCGTCGCTACTCCTAAACCGTTTTATGTACAGACATGAGACTTTCACACATGAATGTCCCAACCCTTCTGGTGCTCACAAAAAAGGAATTTTGTGGATAACTGTTACGGTTTTTCCACAGGAACAATTTTTTCGGGAGTAGCGAATGTGCAAAATCCTAAAAACGCTTTGGAGCTGCATTTTCCCACATCAACCAATTTTTTACATCGTCGCTGTGTCTACACCGATTTTTGTACAAACATAAAAATGAGCTTCATGGTCCTCAAAAGCCTGCTGATACTCATGGTGAAAGAATTATTTTGATATCTCTTATACTTTTTGAGTTACAGCGATTTGTTCGGGACCCTTTTTAGAGGATTTCTGAAAATCCCATTTAGATCATAATTTTTTACGCCTTTATTAAACTTTTTCTAGCAAAAAACGATAGCTTTTCTTCTTCCCCTATCCGTTACGAACTAAACGCAGAAAAAATTACGTCTCTACCATTTACGGATGAAGAGATATCGAGCGTTGTTCGGGGCAAAGTTCTCCATTATAATCCAATGGGACTTTTTGTGAGCAAAGTCTCTGCACTTTGCTCACAATAGACTGCAGGTGTGTGAGTGAGTTTCCATGACGACGGAACTCTGAGGGCCAGAGCTTACTACAGGTCAGGGACAGGCTGCACGGTGGTAGATGTAACAAAACATATATCTACAACAATATATATGTATATATATGTATTTATATATATATATATGCAGAACTGCCTTCTAACACGCCACTGAATCAGGGTGGGTTAGAACTTCTCAAATTGTTTAAATATTTTGCTTCTTCTTGGTGTACAGGCCACAGGTTCCTTTCTGTTTGAACTTCACCTGTTGAAATGACAGTTGGTGCGATGGTTAGTGTGTCAGCCTGTGTTGAAGGAGGGCATGACTCCTGACTTCTATATATATATCTTTAGAGAGAGAGAGAGAGAGAGAGAGAGAGAGAGAGAGAGAGAGAGAGAGAGAGAGATGTTAAAGTATAGTTTGTGTGTTACTTATATTAATATGTAACTGCAAAATATATAACTGTGTAAATATGTCTTATACACTTTTGCTGCTCGGCCAATCAGATTGCTGTATTATCAGCTGTTCGCCTTCAACCACTTCATCATGGCTGTGCACGTAAAGTGTTGTATGCATCTGTTTCCAGACAAATAAAGCCCAATAATCCAAACTTCTGGTGCCAGTTGCCAGACATCTTGATGGTAAAGAGAAAATAAATAGCCCAGTTCATTCATTCATCCATCCATCCATCCATCCATCCATCCATCCATCCATCCATTTTCTAACACGCTTATCTGTGCTGGGTTCGCGAGGGGTGCTGGTGCCGATCTCCAGTTGTAAATGGGCAACAGGCACAGTACAACCTGTAGGATTGTCGCTAGCGGCCTCCAGCATCCAGTGGGACATTTATAATTACTATGTCAGCAGCTTCCTATAAGCCTACAACCTGTTCGACATTTTCCATGCGCTTCACGTCAGACCCTGTTAGTACATTGGTCAGTGTCCATGACCCTCTTCTGGGAGCCACTGGTCTGAATCCTGGCTGTGGAGATTTATGTTGGCCACATCAATCTCAATGCATCTGATATTGAACATTCCTTTATGATGTTACTTCTATGTTGCTTGCGTATTAGAGCTTTTCAAATTATTTAAATATTTCACTTTTTGTTAAATAATGACATGCTTCTATTTTTTTTATATTTGCTTTTTGTGCTGCTGTATTGTCCAGGTCACTGTTATAAAATAGGTTTTCAATCTTTTATTTAGGGACTGGATAATAAGCAGCAGCTCAAAAATAATTACTATATTGTCTTATGTACTTTTATTTTCCAACAAACTTGAATAACTTGTAACCTACTGCAATAAAATACAGTCAATACAGCACAAACACACACGTTAAAAAGTCATGTCCAAAGCATGAAGAAACCATTTCATCAAACATAATGTTTGTCTGGTGAGGTGGAACACAAAGTTTGTGCTTCCAGAACCTTTGAAAAGCTGTCAGCATATATATATATATATATATATATATATATATATATATATATATATATATATATATATATATATAAAGCTTGAAAGCAATACAAAGCTTACCACATAACGCGTTATTGAACTCGGTTTCCCATGATGCTTTAGGGACATAAACACGGAAGTAGAAGGCATTACTGCGCTTGCGTGCTAGACCGACCTGCTGGTCGCAGGCGTATGTTTTCTCCGTTTCAATCTAATTTTATCTTCTTACCATATGTTATTTTGCTGGAGTACTTCATTGTTTAATACGCAACAGAACTGTCTTAACAGTTGAACGGCAACCGATGTCCTTCCGCATCCGCTATCTCTTTTCGTACAGAGAGCGCTCCTCGGGTTATACAAACAAACGGCCAACGACCATATTTTAATATGACTCACAAGACAGAGAGCGCTCCTCGGGTTATACAAACAAACGGCCAACGACCATATATTAATATGACAACCATTGATTGTATCACAAACAAGGTGGGATATCATGTTGCTGTTTTGTTCTGTGTGGATTCATAGCTTCACGTCTGAAATACGGTAAGACCGGTTTCCACATCCGCTGGGTTACAAACATAGGTCTTTGTGCTTATTTGTCAACATCATTCTTTTACCACGCCAACACCCACGTCTTTACTTGTACAAAGAAAGCATGTTACTGTTTCAAATGCTGATTTCTCTGGCTGCTAACGATAAGCAGCCAGAGAACGCCATCCCTGCTCAAACCACGGCATGCTGCGGCCATTGGGAGGCGAGTCTGCCCGCTGAGCAAGTACTGCACGGCCGGATTTATTCCATTTTAAAAGGGCTACGCTCTTATTCTTTTTTTTGTGTTTTAATGACAGCTAACATCTGAAAGGTTTATTACCGCCTAACAAGTGGTGCGCTCTGTTCCTCGTCTTTGTTAACAGTAGCTCACACGGCTACCGTAAAACCTGTTTCTTAGCGCAATATGCTGATGCGCTTTTTCTACCGTAATAACTGCCCGTACGCAACGTTTTCTCCCTCAGACATAAACTGTTAACATAGGGGACATCTTTAGCCGGGGTCCAGCTTTAGCAGGTGGTCCAAAATGGACAAGCCACGGAAATCGGGGGATGTCTGCTCACCCAGCTACAGTACGCCTGTTAAGTCAGCCTTAGGTTCTGAGCTAAGCTACAAACTAAGCTAACAGAGAAATACCTGTCGACGGCTTTTTAAACTTTCTTTTTATGCGTTTTGCGGGTTTTTTATTGTGAAAGTATACCGTTACAGTTATTTGCTTTAATACTTTATTTTTTTAAATATGTATTTTATCTGTGAAGTGATGCGTCACATCAGGTGACAAAACGCAGCACCCTGATTGGCTATATTGTCGGTAGTTATGGGCCATTGTTCTCTGGAATGTTCCTTTCCGATTCTGCTTTCGTCGAGGTAAGACGTCTTTTTGCTCCCTACTTAAAACATGCTGTTTCGTTGCTTTTTCTGACTTAAATATGATTAAAATTGTTTATGGATGATAGACTAGGTATGTGCTTTGAAATTGTTTTTTTTTTCTGTCTTTGGCTGTTTAACCATACTTCCTAGCTTGATTTGAATTAGCTTGTACCCAGAGCTAGATCTGCATGCTAAAGACAGTTGCTTGTATCAGAACCTTCTTACCTTTCAAGAATGGGAACATCTTTCTCATGTCCGGAGATGTTCTCATCCTTGATAGGAAAGAACATTGGTTTGAGAGAGGCCTAAAGGAAGCCATTTTTGTGAAGAAAAAAACAGCCAGTGTCAAACGGGTGGAGGTCATGAGCTTATATCATACACTGGAGTGCTGATTTTGCCGAAAACCTGAAGTCACTGGCCGCCATCTTGCTACTCCTTAATCTCACTTAATCCCATAGCATTTGGTTGTAACAACAAGCAGTTTTCTGGCTGTGTGAAAACGTTTCACAGGTAATTCTACAGTCAGTGGATGTACTAACACTATCAACTACTAGGAAATTAGGTGCTGAAATATTTTACATGTTATTCACATTAAATATATATGTATATACAATTATGTGTATATGGATATCTGTGTGTATATACATGTATACATATATGTAAATATGTTTTTGTATATTTATATATTCATAAATGATATATATGTATATGTGTGTGTGTGTATATATATATATATATATATATATATATATATATATATATATATATATATATATATATATATATATATATATATATATAAAAATATATATATATATATATATATATATATATATTCAGTTTTATAGCTCTATTCAGTTTTATAGCTCTATTCCAAAATAGGCAACACACAGTACGGTGGGTTGTCCCACACCTCTGACCTGCCTGACCTGCCAGTTTACCAAGCTTTAGAGTGGTTCCAAAGTGGAAGATAAACCCCAAAATACTTGCTTAATACCAATTCATGTCTTTATCTCAATGTTTTCTTTAACTGATTAATTCTTTCAGTAACATTAATTCCAGTTTTCCTTGCTTCTCATTACAGCTTTCCACTTGTGCGAGACTTCTGCAGTTTGGAAATTTCCTTGTGCTACCAGTGCTGTTACAAATTACATTACACACATTTCTATTCTCTATCACCACATTAAAGGCACCTTACATCAGAATCCCATCATTGACAAACCGCATTTGCATATTCGATTACAACACAAAACCCCACACACACATACACACACACCCTTACTGACAGATATACACAGCATAAATTACTAGCATCCCTACAAATACAACTGTTGTATATTACAAATTTAAGGCATATTTTTCTGTCTGGTTTTTGGATAACATAACTTTCCTTCCAAGTCTTAGTCTTTCTGAAAGCTTCCCAGGATGCCACGCAGAGGTAGGGGCTCGGAGGCGGCCAAGAGGAGATGGAGGCGCCTGGACCAGGAGGATCTGCAGTCCACCTCATCGGATCGCACCAAGGTAATATATAGATGATAGTAGAATACGAAAATAACGTTTGTCTTTTATGTATTACTTAAAGTAAACTTTTGCGAAATTTGCACTTATGAATGTTGTGATGGGATTGTGTGTTTTTAGCCCGGAACGCCACCGACCACCTCACGGGTTTGGTCCCCCACGAAGTCTCCGCTGGTAAAGGTACAGCTATGATTTTTCCTTTTCAGCAACTTACTTGTCCATCATTTATGTTCTTTTCTCATTTGAGTTATTTTTGCTGTTAGATGTCCAGGCTGCTCGAGCCCCAGTCTCCTGACGAGGCAAGTACATGCACACTGCATTTAATTTATTTCCAACATTAATGCTGTTTTTGATTGTAGTTAAACGAAAGTTTTATTTAAAACTTAGGCGTCGTCGAGTGCCACAGCATACCAGGAGGAGCCCCGTGCGCCATTGACCTTTCTTCGGTCAGGTATGTAGTTTAAAAAAAATAATCCCTACATTTGTGCTTTTTACTTTGCCAAAGCTTCTAAGTTTCATCCTGTTGTCTGTGCTTCTCTAAACAGGCCGGGGGACGGGGCATCGTCATCGGGTGAAGCAGTGGCCGCGCTCCGATGTGACTGGGCTCAGTCACAAGTTGGTCCTCCCAGCCGAGGCTCCGGAGAAGAAGGTAGTTTTCCATTCTACTTTATCCACAAACATCACATCAATTTAGGAACACAATCATTAATCCTTTTTTTTTTTTTTTTTTTTTTTTTTTTTTGTTCTTTTTTAGTTTGCTCTGTTGGTTGGTGACTCCCATTTACGTGCTATCGTAGATGGCTTTGTCACCATGCCAGAGGGCAAGTTCTCCTTTGGGTTCCTTGCAACCCCCGGGGCCTCTGCGGCTCAGTTGAGGCGTGAGGTGCAGAAGGCAGTTCTACCCCGGACTCCAGAGGTAGTCTGTCTGTTGGCACCCAGCAACAACTTGACCGTCAGCAGGACACCGGAGGAGGCAGCTGTGGACTTTGACGACTTGCTGGCCACCATCTGCAGCCGCTGGCCTAACGTACGTTTAATTAAGACTGCATTTGTATATTGTCAACTAAATGTACATTAAATGCCATTTATGTGAAGTTGTGTTAATTTTTTATTTTATCCTATTCTGTCTCTGGATTCAAAATGCAGGTGGTTGTTGTGGACTTTCCTCCACGTCTTGTTGTGGAGGAAAGCCTGCAGCTTCTGCTGCGGCAGGCGTACCACCGGGTGGCTGCTCGGAGAAGTATGTGTTTTGCTGAGCTTTTCTTTACACTGAAACTACTGTTCATGTTGTTATGCTGATGATTGATAGCATTTGGTAATTGTCAGAGGTGGGAAATCCTGGTTCAGAAAGTAAAACATCTGTGCAGAGATTACTTCTAAGCATGTCCTGCTCCATGAAACAGAGAGGGACTAATGTTTAAACAGTGGTCTCTAACTGCAGTCCTCCAGGGCTGGTGTCCTGCAACTTTTACATGGGTCTCTCCATCAACACACCTGACTCTGATAGGAGCTCATTAGCAGAGCTGGACTGCATGTTAATAACGTACAAAGCAAATAATTCATGTTTGTATTGCAACGGACACATCTAAAAGCTGCAGGACAACAGCCCCCAATGATTACAGTTGGAGACCACTGGTTTAAAATCAGCTGCTTAAGTAAACAGCAAGAAGGAAAACCAGACACAGATGTCACGTTCCAAAGCAACATTTACCCACCTCTGTTTATTACGGTCATAATTTAAAGTTATCATCTCACTGATAATGGTGTAACCAAAATCTTCTGTTTCAAATACTGCTTTTCAGACCTACGTTTTGACGTTACCTACACATTTAAATTATGTTATGTTGGACTGACAGGAATTAAAAAATGGCAACTTTGTTTTCTTTTTTTTCTCTCTTTGGAGGTGTTCGGTACCTTTCTATTGCGGAATACTTCCCTCTGAGTCGTCTGGAGCTGTGGAGCAAGGATGGCGTATGTTAAACATCACGATAAAAATGCTAATGAAAGCTTACTGAAAATGGTTTCATGTGCTCATGTTTGATCGTCTGTGGCAGGTTCACCTGAGCGACACTCCTGGGATGGAGGTTCTTGCCCAGCTGCTGTGGGTTGCCACCTACACGCAGCTGGATGCAAGTGAACCGAAATCTCCAGCTCCTGTGACGGCTTCCCCTCCCCCGGTCAGAACTTCCCCCCCTCCTAGGCTGGTGGTGGTCGGCGAGGTGGCGTCTCCACGTCCTTCCAACCCCTTCGAATGGACACTCGTGGAAGGTGGCCAGAAGGTAATGACTGACTTTTTTTTTTTTTTACCTTTTTTTTCCTTTTCAGCTTTTATATGCTTTAGCACATTTCTGCCTCTGACTGATTTGTGGTTTTTAAACATCCATGAAGCAGCAGGTCCAGGGTGATGACGTCCGTCCACACTCCAGCAGGAGGATGGTTGACCAACAGGTCAGTATTGGCTAATCTTTTACTAAATCCGTGTCTGCACTTAATGTACGCATAAATTTATATTAAGTTTTTTTTAAAAGGGAGACCTGCTGGACCCTTCCATTCCTCCAAATCCTGTGTGGTTCAGCCCCGCCTTGCTGGAGGAGATGGATCGGATCGTCCCCTCGTCTGGCTGTGACTTCCTGGAACCCACCTGTGCTCCGAAGGGGAAGAAGGTGTGTTTCTGATTTTTTTTTTTTTTTTTCTACTCCTACCACCAGGGTTTATGTAGCAACCATGTCGTTTGTTCTAAAAGACACACTGAAGGAGCGGCAGGTGTGACTCTCTTTCTTACTTTGCATATGATTGCAAAAATAAAAATAAAATTTCTATGGTTACAGTTGGACTGAATGTTTTTTGTTTATTTTCGCTTCATGCAGATAGTACATTATAAGTTCTATGTCAATGTTGAAATCTCTTTCAAAATTTAAGTTCAATGTTAAATGTTGATGGATGTTTGACATGTTTCAGGCCGAGAGAACGCTGACTGTGAAGACCAGGCCCGTCCCTCACAAGACAAGGAGAGAAGTCCCCACGACCGAGGTAGGTGCTCCAGCTATGTCCTCTGACTTCTCTCTGGAGGGGAGCAGCCTGTTACATTGCATGCACACTCCCTACTAATAAACACAAATATTTCAACCATGCTTGGCACCTAAAATATTTCTGATCATTATTAATAGTTATAAAAATGATTTGTAAATTGGTCAGTACCTAAATGTTATTGACCAAAAATTAATATGCACCCTTTTTCTGATGTTCACACAGGACTGTGCGTTGGAACCTGCCGTTTGCGGTTCACCAGTCCGGTCTGTGAGGGCTACACATTCCCAGGCGGACAGGAAATATGGTATTTTTTCACGTAACCATCAGTGTGCATGCATGGCTCTGACCTTTTTGGCTTATCACAATGAGGGGTTGCAGTTTGACAAAGTGTTACTTGACAGAGTGCTTGAAAAAGGAGATGCACTGTATGTTGGCACAAAACAGCAGCTCATGTTGGATGGTACGTTTGCTGACGATCACTTGACAGTGGAAGAGATGCCCAAGCAGGTATTGACGGACAGGAACATCTACACTGTACACACAACAGGTATTAGAGTTGGTTTTGTCTTCCGACATAATGACAGCCCTCCAACATCACGACGCTTGGGTTTGGATCTTGCCTCACAACTGGAGTGCCTGTCTGAAAATGTGACCCATGCTTTCCTTCTGGTCACTCCAGAGTTCATTGCGGTTTTCCGTGACAGAGACGGTAGGTTTGGAGTTTTCGATTCTCACTCACGGAATTCAGCAGGCCTCCCCCACCCTAATGGAACAGCAATAATGAAGACGTTTAGCAACTTGACGCTCATGGTTCAGCATCTTTACAAACTCTTTCAAAACCGTGGCCCACGTGCTACTTATGAGTTTGTCCCAGTAGGGTTTGTCAACGATTTTGATGATGCCCCTGCTCCCGCCTTGGACTCTGTGAATATTTCCCCAGGACCCACAGAAGCAAGACCAGATGTCCAAAAACCAGAGAGCACTTCTGACAAGGAGGAAATGCCACCTTGGCTTTGTGATGTAGGCAACATTGTAGATGAAACCTTCCCAACAGTCCCAGATGTGTCCAAAATGCCAAAAGCCAGGAGGCAAAAGATAAAGCAAAGGATCCAAGCACAGCTGGGACAAAATGTACTAAGAAAGATAAAACAAAGCACATCCCAAAAACAAAGGTATGCCACCTGTCCATCATTTAAGTTAAGTAGACTACAAGCTTTAAAAAAAACATATGTCCTTAAAAAACAGCAGAGGAAGGACCACCTCACCAGCCGATACAAGAATGAACCTGCCTTTCGTTGGAGAAAAATTAATTACGTAAACGAAAAATACAGAACTGATCTCACTTTCAGGATGAGACAGAAAACATGCATGGGGCGCCATCTAAGAGAAAAATACAAGAGGGATCCTTCCTACCAAAGGCAAAAAAGAGAATATATCAGGAAACGATACAGCAAAAATCCCACCTACCGAAGCCGACAGAAGAAATATGTCAAAGTAAGATACACAGATCCCGACTTCAGAGCCAGGCAGAAGAGAGTTATGAGCAAGTATATGAGGGAAAAATATCACACCAAGTTAGCGTTCCAGGTTCAACATAATAAAAAATGTACGGTCAACAGGAAATTAAGGCTGTCAAAGCAAGCGCTTTCCAAAGATTGGACAATGCGGTGTGCTCTGCGAATCCGTAGGAAATACAGGAGGAACTTTGGTCATCACCAGGAAGCTCCACAGCCTCAGATCAGCCCAGAAATGAACGCAGCAATAAAGAAATTCCAGCACAAAATTCGCCATGGACCCACATACGTCTGCACGGTGTGCCACAGAGCTCTCTTCCCAGGTCAAGTGAAGCATTGTAACAGGGGTAAGTATAAAAAGAACATGAAAGTGGTGGCTGAGTGCTTAACGGGTACTTATGTACACGTCTGTGGATCTGCATGCTCTGCCCCATGTTCTGTAACTGAGGAGAGGATGCAGGAATGGATCTGCTTCACATGTGACAACCACCTATTTAGAGGAGGGATGCCACCAATCGCTGCTGCAAATGGCTTGCATCTGTCACCCATTCCCCCGGAGCTTGCTGAGCTGAATGTATTGGAAAGGCAGCTAATATCCAAAATTATCCCATTTGCAAAGATCGTTTCTTTGCCAAAAGGACAGCAAAAAGCAGTACATGGAGCTGTTGTATGTGTTCCTTCTGAGATGGAAACAACTGTCAACAGTCTCCCACGGCCCAGCACAGAAGCCCAGCTCCTACAGGTCAAGCTGAAGAGAAAAATCAAATTCAAAGGACATCAGTACTTCTACACCGTCAACATGAAGAATGTGCTGGCTGGTCTGGCCACACTTAAACGGACCCATCCCGATTACAGGGATGTTACTGTAAACGAGTGCTGCGTTTGACTTTCAAGAGGATGAGCCAACCGAGGAGTCTATCCCTGAATGTGACAATGATTCGGATGCGGCAACGGACCAACAACCTGAGCACATAGGGTAAGAGCATCAGGCGCTTCGGCCTGGTTTAGTCTTGGACACCTGTATGCAGCCCCCCGACCTGGCACAGGAAGTCCTTTCTTATGGAGATGGTATTTTCAGCATCGCTCCTGCCCAAGGAAACAAACCTGTTTCCTTCTTCAGTGTTCCCAGGCTTGAATCCATGGCTTACCCTGTCCAATTCCCCACTGGAAGAAACACCTTGGATGAAGCCAGGCGAGTCAAGCTGTCTCCGAGTATGTATTTCAATGTACGTCTTTTCTCGGTAGACACTAGGTTTGCGGCAGACCAGAGCTATCTTTTCTTTGCTCAGTTTGTCACTGAGACCCACATGGCCAACAACAGCATGTCTATACAAACACGGAAAGGGAAACCGACGACCAAAGATGGACGGAACATTTCCAGTAAAATGCTCCAGGATAAAGAAGAGGTGGAAACGCTGATCCAGAATAAAGAGGCCACTCGTTTCATGCAACCGTTACGAGGCACTCCGGCTTATTGGGAAAAAGGCCTCCGTGATTTGCACGCCATGGTTCGGCAGCTTGGAAAACCTACCTTCTTTGTGACCTTCTCCGCAGCTGAAATGAGATGGCCAGAGTTCATTGAGGCTATCAAAGCTCAGCATGGAGAACAGGTAGTGTTTTCAGATCTTGACTGGAATACAAAGTGCGATATTCTTAGAAGCAATCCGGTCACTGTCATGCGCATGTTTGAGAAAAGAGTGGACGCGCTTTTCACAGACCTCATTCTTTCCCCGGCACAGCCTCTTGGGCCTGTTGAGGATTACTTTTATCGTGTGGAGTTTCAGGCAAGGGGTTCACCTCATATACATGCGGTGATTTGGATTAAGGATGCACCCGAGATGGAAGACCCGGCATGTTGCGATGGAGTCATAAATTTCATCGACCGCTACATATGCTGTCAACTGCCCGATGAAACCGCAGACCCCGAGCTCCATAAAATTGTCAAGGAGGTTCAGATGCACAGCAGAAAGCATTCGAAATCGTGCAAGAAGGGAAACGTCGAATGCCGATTTGGATTCCCCAAACTACCGATGGAAAGAACCACCATCACCGTCCCTCAGTTCGATTTGGATTTGGAAGATGACGAGAAAAAAGCAGAGCAAGTAAAGGAAAAGAGAGGCCGGAAGAAGTCCAAAAAATCCAGATCCAGAATCATCTCTACACTACAAACGGTGGCTAAGAAGAAGCTGAAGCCTGTAAGGGATTTACTTATGGACGAAAAATCATCTTTCAAGGATTTGTCGGAGCTACTCCAGGCTTGTAACATGACCAGGCAGGAATACAGGTACTATGTTGACGCTCTCACTTCTGGGATGGTGGTAATGATGAAGCGGGACCCCAGGGACGCTTGGGTAAACGGTTATAACCCAGTTCTCCTCCGTGCGTGGAATGCCAACATGGACATTCAGTATGTGCTTGATGAGTACAGCTGCATCGAGTACATGATGTCCTACATAGCCAAGCCAGAGCATGAAATGGCACAGTACCTCAAGTCTGTCGTTGAGGATCTGAAGAAGTCCAATGTCAACCAGCAGGATGAGATGAAGAAGATCATGCAGGCTTATTCAAAACAACGAGAGGTCAGTGCTCAGGAGTCTGTAGCACGCACCTGCAGTCTACCTCTTAAGAAGTCGTCACGTAGTGTCATTTTCATTCAAACGGGTGAAGACGCTGTGAAAATGAGTCTTCCAATGAGCAGACTCATGAACATGGGCCCAGATGAGGAGGATATCTGGATGAAAGGATTGCCAGACAAATACGTCAACAGACCTCAAAATGTGGAATTTGAAGACATGTGTTTGGCTGTATTTGTCTCTGAATACAGGGTCCTGTATGGTAGGCAAATTGAAGGACCCAATGCAATCCCTCTCTTAAACGAAGCCGGATACATCCAGAAGAGAACAGTGGGGAAGCCAGCCGTCATTAGATTCACTCGTTTCTCCGAAAAGAAACAGCCGGAAAAATTTTACAGGCGGCTCCTGAAGTTGTACTTGCCACACAGGAGCGACGAGGATCTCAAAAGTCAGGAACACCCATCTTATGAAACCTTCTACAACAATGGACGTCACCGTAGGTGGAGTGTCAAACAATGGGTAGATTTTAATCAGAAGAGGTATGAAGGACAAGGGAAAAAAATCGACAAGATCATGGAGAAAATGAAAAAGCAAGGACCAGTTCGGAATGCTTGGAACACTTTTGCGCCCGAGGTTGAAGTCGAGCGTTTGGAATGTGTTGCGCAGCGGCCAGTGGTGGAACAAGACGAAGAGCAGGACCCGGTTCCCGAATACCAAATGGATGTAACCCTGCCGGCGATTGAAGTACCTAAACTGAGCCCTGACTTTGTGCGACAAATGTTCCGCAGTTTAAACCAGACTCAGTCATCTATATTCTATGCCGTTCGTCATTGGTGCCTGCAGCGTGTCTGGGGTCAGAACCCAGAACCCTTCTTTTACTTCTTGACGGGAGGAGCCGGGTGTGGTAAATCGCATGTCATCAAATGCGTTTACCAGGAGGCAACTAAGCTTTTGCGTCAGCTTCCTAGATTGCGGGATGTCGGTGACATGTCTCAGCCCACTGTGCTCCTCACCGCTTTCACTGGGACTGCGGCATACAACATTTCAGGCAAGACTTTGCATTCCATCTTAAAGCTCCCCAAAAGCTTGAAGCCACCTTATAAGGGACTTGGAAATGCCCTGGATGAGGTCAGAGCAGTTCTTTCCAATGTGGAGATCTTGATTATTGATGAAATCTCCATGGTTTCTAAAGAACTATTGGCATATGTTCACTGGAGATTTCAGCAGATCAAAGGGAACACAAGGCCGTTTGGTGGGGTCTGTGTTCTTGCGGTGGGAGACTTTCACCAACTGCCCCCCTTGGGAGCTTCAAGACCTCTTTGTGTCATGGAGGATGGTGTACTTGATCTCTGGAATGAGAATTTCTGCCTAGTAAGTCTAACCGAAATCATGCGGCAGAAGGATGACAAAGTCTTTGCTGAGCTGCTTAACCGGCTTCGCGTCAAAAGGAAAGCTGATGATCTCAGTGAAGAGGACAGAGCTTTGCTGACGCGGTGTGTTGCAGATCCCAAGGATTGTCCCTTGGATGTGTTGCACATATTTGCAACCAACAAACAGGTGGACGCACACAACGCTGCGGTGGTTGCCTCTTTAGGTACAGCGATTGTGGACGTTCACACAGAGGACTACAGGAGAGAAACCAAAACAGGAAACATGGTTAGTTTAGGCAGTTGTGTTGGGGGCAAAAGTCGAGATTTGCGCGACCACATACAAGCTGGATTGGGTATTAGAGTTATGATAACGAGGAACCTGGATGTAGAGGATGGCCTGGTGAATGGAACCTTTGGAACGATAGCCGACATCGTTACGGACACCATAGACGGAGTGGTAACTGTGAAACTGATCGGACTGAGACTGGACAATTCCACGGCTGGACAGACCAAAAGGATGCGTGGTAAACCGGACGACTTGGTATACATTGAGAGATTCGAGGAGCAAAGCAGCATAAAAGGAGTGGTGCGACGGCAGTTTCCACTTAAATTGGCCTTTGGGTGTACGGCACACAAAGTACAGGGGATGACCATGCAGTCGGCAGTTGTTTCTTTAAAACGTATCTTTGAACCTGGCATGGCATATGTGGCATTAAGCCGTACCACTTCTTTGGAAGGGCTTAAAATCATCGACTTTGATGAGAAGAAGATCTACGCTGATGAAAGTATCACAGCAGCTATGGATACGATGAGGCGAGCATCGTTCTTGAACACCAGCCCCCTGCTGCATTTCCCATCAAGTCCTCAGCACACTACGTTGAAAATCGTCCACCACAATGTCGAAGGTCTTGTGTGTCACTATGAGGACATGAAGCACCATCATGAACTGGGATTGGCCGATATTCTGTGTCTTACGGAAAGTCATTTGTTTGGATCTTCTTGTCCAGCTTCTTTGCAAATGGAGGGTTATTGTTTGTTTGCGCGCAACAGACATGTCTCCTACTCTAGCAGAGCTGACATAGCTACCAAGGAAGGGGGAGGAGTAGCAACTTAGTGCAGGAGCATTCTCCAACCTGAGGAACGGAGATACTTTCACAATGTTACAGATCTTGAGTACAATGTGATTAGATTGGACGCTCCGATATCCGTCCTTGTTGCCACAGTTTACAGGCCACCCAGTTATGATCTTGCCAGCTTCCTGAAAAACATTCAGAGCTTCTTAGATGGTCTTAATTCTTTTGATATTCAGCCGGTTGTTGTATTGGGAGACTTCAATGAGGATCTTCTCTCTCCGGGAAGAAAAGCAATCAAGGAGTTGTTTGAAATCAAAGGGTTCACCCAGCTTATCTCGGATCCAACAACGGAAAAGCGCACCCTGATTGATCACATTTACATATCTCGCCCAGAATATTGTGTCCAGTCAGGTGTGTTGCAGACGTATTACAGTTACCACAACCCGGTATACTGTATTTTGTCTTCTTTCTCAGCTGCTGCCTCTCCTTGACTTTGTGAAGTGGAAAATGTGATTGGGCAGGACTATGTTGCTTTGTTCTTGATTTAATAGTCCCCAATCACATAGCACAGTTGACTGTTAAGACCCTTTTAATAGTTTGAGTCTAACCATGAGCCTGCACTTGTGCAACTTTCTGCTGAGCAATGACTGCTCTCAATATGTTTTATGGCACAATTTGTTTCTCTTTCTTAGCAGTGCTCCCATTAGACTTTCCTTTGGTGGTGGTTGTTGTTGTTGTTGAGCCACTACTTGTACAGAGCTATGCAGAGCACCGTGTTCCAGAATGGCCATTTTCCGCTCCGTTATCTGGGAATGTGTATTTATTTCTCATCTCCGGAGTCTTCTCATCTTATGTCTGCTGCAGAATCTTCTCCTATCTCTGCTGCAGACTTTTCTCCTATCTCTGCTGCAGACTTTTCTCCTCATCTCTGCTGCAGACTTTTCTTCTATCTCTGCTGCAGACTTTTCTCCTCATCTCTGCTGCAGACTTCTCTCCTATCTCCTGCAAACTTTTCCCCTTCATCTCTGCTGCAGACTTTTCTCTATCTCTGCTGCAGACTTTTCTCCTATCTCTGCTGCAGACTTTTCTCCTCATTTCTGCTGCAGACTTTTCTCCTATCTCTGCTGCAGACTTTTTTCCTCATCTCTGCTGCAGACTTTTCTCCTATCTCTGCTGCAGACTTTTTTCCTCATCTCTGCTGCAGACTTTTCTCCTCCTATATGCTTTCTCTACTTTCCGCCCTGTGCATACTTCAGCCTCTTCTCCCTGTCTCTTTTTTCCCCAAGTGTTAGTCTCTTTTGCAGGTTGCACAAGGTGAAACGCATAGGTTGGTGCTTGGTGAACGTGAAGATTAACCTGGTAGACCTGGAAGGCAACCCACCATTTGCAGCAAGGTATCCAAATTACACATAGCAAACCTAACAAATATTTTATTACAATTTTTCCATCACACTCTCATTCTGCCATTTCAACAGTCTCATGATTGTGTTTTTAGGTCATGTTAGATGCTGAGATCTATCAGGAGGAGTTCTGTGTCAACATTTAAAGCTTTTGTGTAGGTATATACTTAAAATGTATGTAGCTAAAATCTGTAGGATGCTTGTGTTAAAATCTCAAAGGCTTTCTTGTATATCATGGTTTCTGTTAGAATTTGCACTGGACTGAGTTTGCCGTGGACTAAAGGAGAGACCAGATTGCCCTGTGACTGGCCGTAGTCTTCAGTTGGGCTTGCCAACCCACGCTGTAGACAAGAAGGTATCTTTGTATTCTGTTAAAATCACAAATGTCATTAAGGACATAAAAGGCCTTAAGTAAGCTTTTGTATTTTGTTTATTTCAGATTGACCATCCCATTGAATCCTGTGTGGTTTAGCCCAAAGTCGCTGAAGGAAGTGGACCTGATCGTTCCTGCCTCTGGCTGTGTCACTCTGCTACCTACATCTTCTCCAAGGGGGAAGAAGGTATTCATTATATTTATGTATATTTTCTGGATTATCATTTCAATTTCATGTCCCACAGATGGTTTAACAAATATTTCATTGCAATTTTGACTTTTATTACAAGGCCAGTGTGAGACGCTGTTCAGTACCCAATCCCTCCAAGCACAGAGGATGGTTGACCAAGAGTTATGTTTAAATTGCTCAGCTAAGATATGTCACATAAAAACATAAAAAAAAAAAAAACAAATCCCCCCTAATTCTTCAGCCTTCTAAAGTTTCTCAGCTAAACATTGTGTCAATATATGGCGTAAGCCATTCTACGCATTACTTTGTGTTAAAGGTAGACCTGCTGGACCTCTCCATCCCATCCCACACAGATTTTATAAATAGTGGTACATCATACTTTGCACAAAATTAAAAGTTGCCATTTGAATTTTTATTTATTTATTTTTTTAACGTGAATTTAGCTCTGACAGAGATCGCCTGCCAAGGACAGTGCTCCCCAAGATAGATGTTGAAGCCTTTTCTCACCTTTTTCCTTGTCCATCTTTTTTATATAGTAAAGCTTTCTTTTACAAACTAAAGGGTTTTTATGTTTGGGTTTTTAGAAAAAGGTGAAATATTTTAAGGCTGGTTCTGCAAGAAGTCTCTGAAAGGTTTAATACAATTACTTGTGACTTAGTGTGTTAAATGAACTGTGATGAACATTCAAACAGTGCAACATAGATTTATCATCTTATTACTTCATGGCCAGAGAACTTTCAACTGTCAGACATTGTAAGATAAGACAGACATGGGAGAAATTTGGTTAACAATTACAGAGAAATTGCTGCTGATAACGACAAACTTTAAAGATTTCTCCTTTTAATATAGGAGTTATGGAAGATCTAATAATTACAGTGCAGGAGGTTAAGCTAAGAACACAATAATTTTGAGCTGGAATATCTGGATATGAAAGTGATTGAAGAAGGTAAAAGACACAAGATTGAGAGTCTTGATAAGAACACTACTTACATCCTTGTTTCTGTTCCTCAACAGTAAACAAGGCCTGGTGTCTGCCAACCACCTTCAGAGGACTGAACACTCATTACATCCAACTAAATGGTTTTGTCCAAGCAGAGGAACAAGAAAAGAAGAAGTCTGGGAGGAACACGCTAGAGCACACACACCAAGATCTACAGTTCTTGCAATCTTTTGGCTTTGTTATATAGAGAGCCAGGATCTGATGAGTATCACAGATCCATAAATTACTCGGTAAGGATAATTTTTAGATTCAATACGGGGTTTCATCTCGCTCAGATTGGCCCAGAGCGGGATTACCCTTGACCGGGCTGCATCGGTTTTTTACCATTTCTTACGAGGTGGCGTTTTTCTGGTGGAGGCCCAGCCCGCCCTGTGATGCCCCCTACTGGTACTCTTGGATTTGTAAGGTTTGAAAGTGATGGATGTTTGTCCATGGGAATGGAAAGTGGAGGACCAAGTAGGAGGTTTCTTGGGGTGGAGGTAGAGTAGACGGATTTGACCTTGGTTACTGAACAGTCTTAGCCTACCTAGTCTAATGTAAATTTAAAATAATGTGCGCATAGGAACCTAAAACAGGCCTAGCTCAAATAGTTGAACCCTAAATTGTAGATAAAATGCTTGGACTGTGGACTGTGTGTAAGGTTATGTATTTTGTTTATTTCAAATTGGCCATTTGGTTTTAGAAGATACAACAGCTGCCCCCATACAGGACACAGAAAACAATGATGTGTAAATGGCATCGCCTGTAAGACACACCTTATCTGTTTCTTACAGGAGATGCCCATTACACATGACCTCAAATGTATTTTTGTTCACTTTGTTTGGTCTCTCATTGTCCGAGAGCATGTTGTACTTGTACTTTTATCAATTATTGGCTGTTTGAAGTTAGTTCTGTTTTTTTAGTTAATAAATGTGTTCATCGTCAATATACTGTCTGTTCATTTGTATACATGACAATGGTGACTAATACATGGTATAACGTGACTGCACTAACATTAGCTGTACAGTTTTCTTTATGGTGAACTTAAAATATGTCTTGATATATTGGAAATATTTAATGAAAAAAATTTCAGGTCATATAAATGTAGAGCACCGAAGTTGACCCAAAAGTTTTGGAGATATATCATTGCTCCCAAGAAGTATATCTCAAATATTAATCATGCATAGTTTTTCCCAGTCATTTCAGAAAGTTAAGTGAAACCCAGACAGGGAATCATTGCACACAGTGATATATTTTAAGCCTCTTTTGCAAATGTCATTGTAATGTCAAATGTAATTATGGAGAATACTGCTGACTGTATGGATGTCCAGAGGACAGTCATGGACCCCCTTCATAGGTATATATTTCATAAAAGATCATTCTGAAGAAACTGGTTGTTGTCTGTACAGGCATGTTAAAGAAAGTTGAGTAAAAGGGAAAACATTTAGTGTTAAACAGTGCACCAGCAACAGGAAGAACTGCTGCTTTGTGAGGATTGCCAAGAAGAATCTGTTCAATCCTTTGGGGAAAGCTTTCCCAAGGAGAAGACTTAAGACGGAGTTGGTGGATCAAGAGCACCTACGTACAAACATGTACCAGGTATGGACTTAAAATGTGGAATACTCTGTGTCAGGACACTTCCAAACCAGACTCAATTTCAGAAGTGCCTTTTTGGGACTAAAGACAAAAAAATCAGAGCTGTTGACCTGTGATCCACAGTACTGCATTGCAAAAAATGCATTAATTATATATGGAAAACGGATGCTAAATTGTAGGAAAAGCAAAAGGAAAGCAACATTAAAAATGAAAAACAACAAATGTACCAAACATAAAAAGCAGTGCAAGTATTTAATTAAACTAGGAGATTATTTCACAAGTGCACATTGATGGAAAAAGGCTTCTTTTAAAAATGTTGCCAACTTTTAAACAGTGCTTGTAAAGGCTTTCATTCTGAGGCTCCACAATTCCACTGCAATGCACAGGAGAGCCTCACAAGCAGAATAAGACAGCAAACATTGAAATGTAAACATAAGCTTGTTGCTTGCTAAGTATGTGATTGCTACATCTTCCAGAACGTGTAGATTTTGTCTGTCACGTGAACATGTTTAAATCTTACGTTGAGCACACCTTCTTGTCATGTGTCACCCTTACCCCTTTGAATCTATTGCGGAACTGTCCAGTGCTGTAATGGCTGCAGACTGTCCTGTCTGGGCTCAGTGCCTAATCCAAGGAGCCTCTTAGGAGCGCTGATGGAGGAGATAGGCTCCTGTGTTAAGTGTTGACTTATGGCAATTGGTTACATACTAAAATATTGGGATATTTGTCTCAACTTCCACAGTGACAGCGCTCTGATGCTATGGGTTTAAGTGCCTTGCCTGTGTTGTTTTCTGATGTGCCTTTACAGACAACAGTTTGGATAGAGTACATACACATTTTGCCTTCCTGCACACAACTCTTTTTTTTCAAACACTTGAATCAAACCTCTGATTCGCAAAGGTAACTCTTACGGTTTGGACGGTACGCACCACGTGGCAGGCGCCTTGCTAAATTTCTTCAGAAATTTTCTAGTTATTCTTTATTATTCCACGATTAATGCGGCCCAAACCGTAGTGTGCACCCCCACGATATAGGTACCAAAACGTGTGGCTCGGTCGGGAATAGTGTGCTACTACTTTTATTGGGGTTTCCAGTTACCATGGCAACGCAATAAGCGAAAAACCACCCCCCAAAAAAACCCATATTAATCAATGGAGTCGGGTAGAAAGAAAGCCTCAAAAAAGCCTCCAAATGACCATTTTCAACGCTGTACTGTGTGGTCATGCTTTCACCTACGAACACCGTTTAACTTCCAGTTTGTAGATATATCTGTGAACTACTCAGAAGTGAAAACGGCATGTGAATATTTTTTATCATCTCTTCACAGTTACTTCTCAAAGCTCATGTCCAAAAATCAGCGAAATCATCGTTTACAATGAAAGTCAATGACGGAATTCTCCAACCGCTAGAGTGGGCCACTCTAGCTTTTTTTAAAGATTTCAAAACTCCGAACAACTTGACCTTACTCACTCAATTTTCACTCTATGTAGACAAATTATACATCAAAACGTAGGTATTTTTGTCTGGATTCGGGAAATGTAACCCTCATTGGTGTGGCATTTATAGATTTTTCGCAAATCACCTCAGACCGACACAAACCTGAAACCTCCCCCATTCATTTCCTATGGAGCGGTTTTGAAAAATGACGTCTGAAAATCCAAAACATCACATGTTTTTGCATCGTCACTACTCCTAAACCGTTTTATGTACAGGCATGAGACTTTCACACATGAATGTCCCAACCCTTCTGGCACTCAAGAAAAAGGAATTTTGTGGATAACTGTTACGGTTTTTCCACAGGAACAATTTGTTCGGGAGTAGCGAATGTGCAAAATCCTGAAATCGCTTTGGAGCTGCATTTTCCCACATCATCCACTTTTTTACATCGTCGCTGTGCCTACACCGATTTTTGTAAAAATATGAAAATGAGCTACATGGTCATCAAAAGCCTGCTGATACTCACAGTGAAAGAATTATTTTGATATCTCTTATACTTTTTTAGCCAGAGCGATTTGTTCGGGACCATTTTCAGAGGATTTCTGAAATTTCATAAAAATGTCCTTTAGATCATATTTTTTTACGCCTTTATTAAACTTTTCCCAGCAAAAACCGATAGCAAGTCTTCTTCCCCTATCCGTTACGAAATAAACACAGAAAAAATTACGTCTCTACCATTTATGGTTCCGGAGAAATTGTGCGTTGTTCGAGGCAAAGTTCTCCATTATAATCCAATAGGCAGACTTGGACACAAAGTGTCTGCACTTCTTTAGACTGGCCCGCTGCAGGTGTGTGAGTGAGTTTCCATGACGACGGAACTCTGAGGGCCAGTGGGAGACGTTCCATTGAGATAGAATGGCAACTTTCGACGCCAGCTGCAGCGGCTGTGATTAATGTAGAAATCTGAAATTCGCACAGTCACTTCCTCTTAACATTTTAAAATTTTCATGTGACTTTCAGCCATGTGTCAGTTTTCTGTCCCATTTGGGATTTCACATGCTTTCCTATTGGGCCCTTGCTTCCAACAGGACCTGGCATGATAACCAGACACGACCCAATTGGCCAATACAGCACCACCCACCTGTGGGAAATGGCACTACACACCATTTTGGTCAAATGTTGAGTTCTGGGCCCAGATGTGGTGAGGCTGAGTTGCTAAAGGAGGCCAATCTGACCCATGAACTTTGGTCACGTTTGGTGACATTAAGTATTGGCACCCCTATTTGAGGCACTTCCCAGTACAGGATTTGGACCAAACTGACAGAGTATAATCACCCCGTGATACTGAACACAACCTTGTTAGCGGCTAACGGTTAGCATGTTGCTAACCGGAAGTAGCTCTAGGAAGGTCTCACCAACTTTTGCTTCACAGAGTCTGTTTGTACTTTAGAGAGAAAGCTCCACAAGAAATTTGGGCTACGTCGCATAAAGCATATCCCAGCTATGAGGTGTCAAACATCCAATCCTTTTCAATGGAGGACCAAACGCCTTATGGTCCCAATAATGCATGCCCACATATGGCGCTACAGTATAGCTCAGAGGGAGAGTGCAGGCTTAGCATGCAAGAGGTCGTGGGATCGATTCCCGGTGTGGGAGACTAACAGTTTTGTATTATAATCCCCACAGTGTGTATATTAAAACATGTGTGCTGATCCCATGAAGTATTTTTTTGTACCACCCGCCATTTTGAGTTACCATGGCAACGTTACAAACGACGTATTTTCTCCCTATTTGAGGCACATCCCAGTACAGGATTTGGACCAAACTAACAGAGTACACTCACCCAGTGATACTAAACACAACCATGTTAGCGGCTAACGGTTAGCATGTTGCTAACTGGAAGTAGCTCTAGGAAGCCTGTACAAACTCCTGCTTGACAGATTTGGTGAATTTTAGGATTTTCTCCCTTTTTAGGAACTTCTCAGTACAGGATTTCAACCAAACTAACAGAGTAACATCACCCAGTGATACTGAACACAACCATGCTAGAGGCTAACTGTTAGCATGTTGCTAACCAGAAGTAGCTATAGGAAGGTCCTATCAACTTCTGCTTTTCCAGGGTTCTTCTGCCTTTATAGACAGAGAGAGGGCTGCAGCTGTCAGTGAGTCTCCATGACAACGCTGCTAGCAAGAGGCTCCTAGGAGGTCCATTGACTTAACATGGCACCTTTCAACGGCCGCTGCGGGGGCTGTGAAGACCTTAGGAAGCTGAAATTCGCAGTGTTGCTTCCTGTTGCTATTTCTGACGGTACGGTACGCACCAAGTGGCAGGCGCCTTGCTAAATTTCTTCAGAAATTTTTCTAGTTTGATAAATATAACACATCCACCTCCTAAACCATCCTCTCTATCCCTGCGTATACTCTTATATCCACTAATAACAAAATCTAACGTCGATTTCAACCAAGTTTCTTGAACACATATAATTTCTGGTTTATTTTTTAGATTGTTAATATAGCCTTTATACTCCTGCCCATTCTGTATTAAACTTCTACCATTCCATTGCAGAATAATCATACTGCTCTTCCTTCACCACTTCCTGGCTTCCCATCTGTTTCTAATTGTTTTTTCACTTGTTCCCATGATAGTTCCCTCATATCCAAGAATTTTTCAGCTCCTTTTATTATTATTTTAATTTTTTCTGTTTTATGTTTGACTTGGTCTGTACAGTTAATCACATAGGCTATAAACAGAATAAGTTTTTCAGTTGTTTTATTTGTTGTTGTTTTAACTTGTTCTCTGATGCTGTTCTCTGATCTTATGTTATGAATCACTTTTCTTGCTTCCACCCCTGAATTTTGCCCTTGCACTCTTTTCACTGCTTCAGCATAACTTATGTTACTCCCCATCTTCACCTTCTGAACTTCAACAGCCTTCTTCCTAACTTCACAACCTGCATATGTCACTGAATGCTGACCTCCACAGTTGCAACACTTCATCTGCTCATCCCCTTTACATTCTTCATACCTGTGCTCTCCTCCACACCTTGGACACCTTTGCTTACCTTTACACACTGCCGCTACATGCCCATACCGCTGACATTTATAACACCTTAAAGGTGGAGGAACATATGGTCGAACAAAATAACTCATACATCCGATTTTAACTCTTTCTGGCAACACGGAATCTTGGAATTCCAATAGCACAGACAAACTATTAACTCGCTCACCATCAACTGTTCTCAATAATCTTCTCACTTTTTTCACTTCACCACCTTGAATGTTGCGTCTTAATTTTTCCAGATCCTCAACAGGAATGCCATAAATCACTCCACGGGAACCTTTGCTTTCTTCAAGAACTCTTCTGTCAGACACCACTTTTTTGCAAAGACTATCAATGTTTAATGCTTTATTTCGTTGAACTTCATCTTTACATTTTATTAACAAACTTCCATCTCGAAGAATTTTTGCAATTTCTACCTCTCCCACCTTGTGTTTCAATTCCCTGGATAATGCCACTGGACCCAGATTAATACCTTCATCCTCCTTTCTAAATTTAAGGATTATTTTGAACCCACTACCTTCAATCTTCCTTCGAATAATCCTAATTTCTTCCTCAGGACTATCCTCACCCAAAGATCTTTTATTTGAAACTTTCCCTTCCTCCCTACGCCTTGTATCGGTCTTACTTGGGACCATTCACCACTCTCCATTTCATCCCCACCATCTTCTTCCTGTGAGGCCATTTCGACCCAGTCACTCACCAGTTTATGCCAACCGCCAAATCACAATCCAATAAATAAATAAATAAATAAATAAATAAATAAATAAATTCCAAAACAGTCAACGTTCCCGCCGCTGTCGATCCGACACCTGTCTGTGACGTCACACCACGGTCTCAGGGAGGTTAGCTTTTCTTCCTCCCTGGTTAGTCGCTGCGTTTATCAGCTAAATTACTGGAAGTGAGGGAATAAACACTGACATGTGACATGGTCACAGGTGGAAATAACTCATCAATTAACTGCAAGAGCAGTGATAGACACACTTACCGAGGGAAATTGTCAGCTGTTCTATCCGTTGAACTTTTTGACCTGCTGGTTCGCATAAATCCAAAGAAAACCTTTGACCACCACTACTTTCATTCATACCATCTGTGGTCAGTTTGTTCTTCCAAAAGTTAAAATGATTTAACACCGATAAACCTCACACTGGCAGATCTCCGCTTTGCAAAGACCTGCCCTACTCTCCTTCTGATTGGCTAATGTTCTGGCTCTGCCAGATTTTATTGATTGAGCGCAGCTTCTGTTAAAAATCTCGAATAAAAGGTCTAAACGGAACATTTTGCGCTCATTTTCCAAATGACAGAAATCCGTCGCAGCGACAGAGAACTTTAACCCCTCATAATATTAGTTATTCAGATCAGAGGGGGGAGGAATGTATCCCCCCTCCAGGGATAAAACATGAATGACCAGAGGGGGGGTAAATCCCTCCATCCCCCCCAGCAAATCGTACCCAGGGAATTATAATTAAAGGTTGGGCCAATTTACAGGATTGAAGATTATTATGCTTTCAATAGGCAGCTGTCTGTTAAATATATTTGTTTGAAAATGCCAATAAAGACTACAGTGATAAAACAGCATCTACAAAGCCAAATTGAGGAATCTTGGGGTTATCTTCAATGAGAACATGTCACTAGATCCCCATGCCAGGCAACTAGTTAAGAACTGCTTCCTTCAGCAATGTAACATTGCTAAACTCAGATCCATGTTGTCCAGAGATTAATTTTGAAAGTGCTAATGCTTTGTGTCTTCCAGGTTGGACTATTCCAACACTCTCTTTTCATGTCTAAATAAGAAACAGCTGGTCTGTCAGCAGTCATTCTAAAACTCAGCTGCTAGACCTTTGGCTAGAACTAACAGGACTCACATCGCACCCATGTTAAAATCTCTCCACTGCTCCCCTGCTGTGTATTGTGTTCAATTGAAAATCTTAGTGCTGACTTTATGAACGCTTCATCAACAGACTTCTGCCTATATCTGTGGCCTAATTAAGCCCTACAGCTTCACCTGGAGTCAGAGTTTGTCTAGACAGAATGTGTTAATGGTTCCACAAACCTGCTTTAAAACAAGGGTAGACTGTTCTTCTAAAGCTGCCGCTCCTCGACTTTTGAATGAGCTTCCTCTTGAAATGCACTCTCTGGACTCAGTAGATTTGTTTAAAAAGCTCTTACAAACCCACTTTCTACTTTCCTAGTGTGATTGTTACAGACAGCATCCCATAATATTAACAAACACAAAATGTTATTGATGAACTGCATGGGGCTGGGGTGGGGGCTTAGCCAAATTATGTTATGTATGCAATTTTATTGTGATGATGCAAAAAACAATAAACATAAATGCTGATCCTGAATTCTTACTAAATGTTACCGATGTGATTTCATAAAAATATGTCAACTACAAATTTCCACCTACATATAAAAATGATGTAAGCTTTATCATATTATGTGATGGCAAAATTAAAGTATCAAAAAAGAAGAGTAACCATCAATGTGGAGACCTTTGGACTGAGAGTCTTATGCATGCAGTCTAACTTGAAAATCAAATGAATGATGAGATGTTAGGTGGTAAGTTTATTGTCAATCCAAATAATAAAAAATACCCATGACATCAGCATTACATGCTCTAATCTAAAAATAAACCAAAACTAGTGTTGGCAACATTTTAATAGGCACATAAAACATACTTCATGTTACACTGTTAACAGTCAATATTCCAGTTATATTATGCATAATAAGGAAACTTAGACATTGCCGCACACATTTTTTCGTGCATGTAAAATACTTTAGATCAAATTATATAGATGCCTTTAAAAATAATAAAGATGACAGTAAAATGTTAGTAGACTAATTCAAGTTAAAATAATGACTAGTATTTCAGACACATTTCTGCTGAGAAAATTTACTACATGTCAGGAGAGAAAGAAAACATTTTTAGGTTATTTATGAAATTTAAGTCAAGCAAAACCCCATTTGATAACTGAGCTTTAGCTCTGAAAGAGGCAATGAGTAAACATGTGAAGGAGACTATTTGATGATGAGTTTCCTTAGGTACAGATCCCAAACTTGCTGCCATCAAGTGGGGACACCATTAGCCGAGCTGAACCTGGTGAGTGGAGAGGGCGCCACTTGTTCCTCCATATGACCGAGCAGACTCGGGAAACAAATAAGATGCAGGCTACCACCAGCTGTACCACTAACAGGACAAAAAGGGAAAAGAAACGTATGAGGGCTTAAAATTAAATCAACATAAGGTTATTGCATTCCTTTAATATAAGCATCTTTCATTAAATATCTGGCATGCACTAGCTACTCTTATCAAGGTAGAGAAGTTTTAAAAAGTTACGTTTTCAAAACCACTAACATTTTCTATAGTTTAACACAGTATGCCCCTCCCCCATATACTGCTAGACCCTAGCTGGCTGGAGGAGAACCCCTTCACTTTTCCCTCACTAAAGAGGAAAATAAATTGAGCTTAGAAATAGTTACAGCCACAAATATTGCATAGTTATAGTGTGGAAACTAGGTTAGGCCTTGATAACAGAATTAATTAAGACTACAGTTGGCAAGCAATGACTGAGCTTTTGATGACATCAAAAGCTGGATGACTTTAAACTTCCTGCACTTAAATTCTGACAAGACAGAAGTTGTAATCTTTGGACCAGAGTCCTCAAAAAATAAACTTCTTAATCAATCACTTAATCTGGATGGCATTAACTTGGCCTCTGTTAATAAAGTAAAAAATCTTGGTGTTATTTTTGACCAAGACATGTCATTTAAATCCCATATTAAACAGGTTTCCAGAGTTTCCTTTTTTCTATCATGGTTTAAATAAACTGGAATGAGCACAAATACGGAGGCAGAAAAACAGTTTAAGGGTTTTATTGAAATTTTTTTTATAAAAGAGCGGTGATGTCGGCTGGCTGAGTCTCGGGGTACGTGGGCTGAGGAAGGGAAGGAGAGAGGTGAGCAGCAGGCCGGAGATGGTTTGAGAAATTATTGTTGTTGTGATGGTTGGCAGAGAAAAACTCACTGGGATGACAGTGAGGCTTGAGCATGAGGGGGTGTTGTCCAGTGATGTAGATGGGAGGTGCAGAGCCGCTGGGTTCTCTCCAGAGGTGGTGGCTTGAGGGTGGATAGGCAGGCGAGCGCAGGAAGGAGGGCTTCTGTAGGGCGTGGGTCTGAGGTTTTACTCTGGTGTCCAGAACGGGAACTCGGAGAGGTCTCAGAAGTGGTTTCCAGAGCTTGAACTGAGGAGATGTGGTTTTGAGCTGGGTATCCAGGTTTCTAGGAGGAAGGAGCAAAAACAGGATTAGGCTTGGGTACACACAAGGTATCAAGGCTTGAAACTAGGAACAAGGCTTGCGGTCTGTACCAATGCATGAGCGTTAATGAACTGACGCCCTCCTCCTGGCTCTAGCTCCTTAAGAAGGTTGGCAATTAACTCCGATGAGGAGCACCTGCCCGTCCAACCCTGCAGAGAAGGAGAGAGAGAGAGAAAACCAGGCCTGCACCTGGGCCTGGACTATGAAAACACCCCCCCCCCCCCTTTAACGGAGGGTTTAAAGGGAGGAGAAAGCCTCAAACTCGTCAAGAGAGATGGGTCTAAGATAAATGAGCGAGGAACCCAGGAGCGCTCCTCAGGACCATAATCAGCCCAATCTACGAGGTTCTGGTAACCCCTTCCACGCCGCCTGGCGGCGACGATCTTATTAACTGAGAAGGCCGGATTGCCATTCACGACCCGGGCGGGTGGAGGGGGATCGGCTGGAAGGCATAACTGGCTGGAAATAAGAGGTTTAATCTGAGAGACGTGGAAGGTGGGATGTACACGGAGATGAGAAGGAAGCTTGAGGTGGACAGCAGTGGGACTAATGATCTGGTCGATTTCAAAGGGGCTGAAAAACCGGGGAGCCATTTTCCTGGAGGTTGCCTTTAATGGGAAATCCTTGGATGAGAGCCACACCTTCTGTCCGGGGGTGTAAGTGGGTGCAGGACAGTGATGACGATCAGCAAATCTTTTATCTCTGGTGGATGCGTGCTCTAAAGCAGTTTGGGTCTGGTTCCAGATTTTACGGCAACGGGTGAGATGTGACTTGACGGAGGGAAAAGTGGAGTCTGGAAATGATGATGGAAGGAGAGGTAGTTGATAACCTAATGAAACTTTGAATGGGGAAAGACCAGTAGCTGCTGAGACGTGGGAGTTATGGGAATATTCCACCCAGGCGAGATGTTGACTCCATGTGTTGGGATTGTGGGAACATAAGCAGATTTCTTGATTTAGGCGTTCGCACTGTCCGTTGGATCGTGGGTGAAAACCAGATGTGAGGGAAACCTTGGATCACAGGGACTGGCAGAAGTCATGCCAGACCCGAGAGATGAATTGTGGACCGCGATCACAGACAATTTTGGTAGGAAGACCATGGAGTCATAAAACGTGATTGATGAGGAGACAGACGGTTTGATGGGCAGAGGGGAGACCAGACAAGGCTACCAGATGGCAGGACTTGGAGAATCGATCGATGATTGAGAGGATGACAGTCTTGTGGTTGGATGGTGGTAAACCAGTGATGAAGTCTAGGGCTATGTGGGACCAAGGGCGACTGGGTCTAGGAAGTGGTTGAATCAGACCAGCAGGAGGTCGACTGGAAACCTTGTTCTTGGCACAAACTGGGCAAGCAGCGACAAATTCATTAATATCTTTGTTTAGAGATGGCCACCAGAAATAGCGACGGACGAGTGCAATGGTGCAGCTGGAACCGGGATGACCAGAGAAACGAGAAGAATGGGCCCACTGAATAACCTGGGAACGGACGGTAGATGGTACAAAAAGTCTTCGAGGAGGACCACCCCCGGGGTTTGGCTCAGTTAACAGAACTTGTTGGATCCTTTGCTCCAGCTCCCAGATGATGGCTCCCACTACACAGGTCTCGGGGATGATGCACTGAGGTTCTGTCGGGTCATCGGTGGTGGAGAACAGTTGGGACAGGGCATCTGGTTTAGTGTTCTTGGAACCGGGATGATAGGTGATGGTGAAGTTAAACCGGGAGAAAAACAGGGACCATCGGCTCTCACAGGAGTTTAATCTTTTGGCTGACTGAATATATGCAAGATTTTTATGATCAGTCCAGATTATAATGGGTAACTCTGTTCCCTCCAGCCAGTGTTGCCACTCCTCCAGAGCTAGCTTAATAGCTAGGAGCTCTCGATCCCCCACGTTGTAGTAACCCTCTGCGGGGTTAAATTGCCTGGAGAAGTAGGCACAGGGGTGAAGCTTTCCATCAGAGGCTGACATCTGGGATAAGACAGCTCCCACTCCTGTATCCGAAGCATCGACTTCCAGGGTGAATTGGACTGCTGGGTCGGGATATGTGAGGATGGGAGCTTTAGAGAACCTCTCTTTAAGAGAATTAAAAGCATGATCGGCATCTTCGGACCAGAGGAACGTCTTCTTGGTGGAGGTGAGGGCTGTAAGTGGTGAGGCGATGATGCTGTAATCCTTGATGAATACCCTGTAGAAGTTGGCGAACCCTAGGAATCTTTGAAGTTGTTTTCTTGTTGTGGGTGTGGGCCAGTCGGTAACTGCCTTGACCTTTCCTGGATCCGTCTTCACCTGTCCACCCTCAAATATAAAGCTGAGGAAACTGATGGTGTGTTGATGGAATTCACATTTTTCTGCCTTGACGAACAAATGATTTTCCAGGAGGCGTTGGAGAACCATGCGGACATGCTGTTTGTGTTGTTGGGGGTCTTTGGAAAAAAAAAGGATGTCCTTGAGATAAAAAAAACGAAATGGTTAATGAAATTCCTGAGGACGTTGTTTATGAGGGCCTGAAAAGAAAGATAGATAGATAGATAGATAGATAGATAGATAGATAGATAGATAGATAGATAGATAGATAGATAGATAGATAGATAGATAGATAGATAGATAGCCATCCATCCATTATCTATCACGTCTATCCCTTGTGGGATCGCGAGGGGTGCTGGTGCCTATCGCCAGCTGTCTTATCGTTAAGGGTAGCATTAGTGGTAGCCACCTGGCTGGAACACAGTGCGTTGAATAAGTAAATATAATTTAATGAAGCCTCAAAGCAAATCATTTTGCCTTGATGAATTTTATGAATCGAGGTCCTCAAATCATTCAATGAATCATGACATCCTAAGTTGAATGGAATAGCCTTAACTAAAAAAACAAACAAAAAATTAACCCCATGTATTTCCATTACCCTTATGTTGCTTGTACACCTTTAACAATCCTTGACTACTTTTATCTTAATAACAGCAGACCAAAACAGTAGATGCTACACAAAGGCAGCGCACCATTGGTTTGATCCTTAACATGCTTAAACCTGTTAATTTTTTCTTTTCTGAAATGATTAAGATTAGTACAACTGCACACTTATGATGCTGCTTAGTTTATCTCTATATCCAGGACAGTCATGGGGTTTGTTTCTCACAATATATAAATAAGGTTTTAACTCACCCATAAAGACAGTGTTTGGAGTGGGGTCAGCCGGGTTAAAATGTTTGTAGACATTTCCAACTAGAGCTACGATGACTACAGGATATACTGTCAGAATGTTACGCACCCAGCGGTCCAGCACCCAGTTCTCCAGAATAAACCTGCAAACATGGAAGAGAGAGCAGATAACGATCAGTGCTGGAAGATACAGTAAAGCTTAGTGATGACTTACTGTGGACCTTTAAATCGAAATATATTCTTCTAAAAAAAACAAAAAAAAACCCCAGATCAAAGTCATTTGAGTTACTGAGAAAGTCATAACTAAATGGTAAACGGACTGGTCTTACATAATGCTTAGTGTAGTTAATGCTTTTGCATTCAGGCCACTCAAGTGACCATAAATCTATATTGGGAACTTGAGGATAAGTGTCTTGCCTAAGGGCACATGAACAAGAGGGAAGGAAGCTGTAGCCAAACCACTAACTTTTTTATTACAAGCCTGGTACATGAGCTAGAGTCGCTCCAAACTAGAAACAGACTTGGTGAGAAATAAATCTTACCATCCCAACAACTCTGCAAAAAGAATGCACAGCGAGGCGGTTGCTGCTGTGCTCTTTTCAACACCCCACAAATGGAGAACCACAGAGAAATTGAGCAGAACGGCAATAGAACTCCATGTGGTGTAAAAAGCCAAGCCGTTCTGGACCTGAACACACAAAAACATTTGAATTCAAACCAGACAGCTAACCTATGAATGCTGACTCACTAGGTCCTACCAGTATTCTGAGGCAGGCCAGGTCCTTTTTATGGTATGACTGTAACCACAGTCCATAGTAATCTGTGGCAAAGGAAACGAAGAACAAAGAGCTGTAGTTGGCACAGGCTACCAGGACCAACACGACAAGAGCTGCCAGCATCATCCTGTAAGACATGAAAACAAAGAACAGAACACGGTCTTTAAACCAGGTATTTGTACTGTTAGCCATTTGGGGAGGTACCAAATCCGACTGAATAATGCAATTAGAATCTCAATAAAATTTGTATGCAGAAGAATCCATGAAGGACTCTAAAATGTTCTAGTAAAGGACTGCACTGATACGGGACTTTATTAAACAACTGGTGGACTAACAGCAGCAGATGACATGGTACCCAAAATCATCACTGACTAATGTGTCCCTGCATCACCTTTATGAATGAGTGTCTGATTTATTGTGTTTTCTCGTTATGGCTGATAGGCTGGAAGGGGTTTTGCTCCCACTCTTCCTTTAATATATGGCATCTTTGCACCTGAAGGCCAGGTTGTTGTGAAACTGCTATTTGGACAGGGAGCCTTTGTTTGTGTTGGATTTTTTGGTTTTTGGTTGTAGGCTGGGGTCTTGAAACGTAGGGATAGGGGAATGGCCAGAATCCGACAGTCAACTGCTAGCTGGTTTTTGACGTCTTCCACCTTTTGTTTATTTTGCAAAGACTATTGGTTCCCTAACTGTGTCCACACATGGGTGTAGTAAAACTTTTTGTTAGAATATAATTTGGTCTGGATTATATAATATAAATTATGCCATATGTTGTGCTTCCTTGAGATGTTTTAGACACCAGGACCATAACACTAACTTCACTCTGGACCTTAAACAGCTTGGATTCGGGGCATTTCTCTGCTCTTACTCAAGACTCCAGGGGTCCGTTGTTCGTACGTTGCTTAACACATCCGAGATCAAATGACACATCCAAGATGGTTTCATCCGGCTAATCATGATCTGGCTAATTGGGTTCTTCGAACACACCTGTTGTTTATGATTAGTATGGCTGGATTGAGATAACTGCGCATCCATGCGTTTGTTTAAAATGGAAGGTTATGCCGAATTCGAGTCATTAATTAAAACACCTCAAAATCTGATAAAGCCAGGAGAGTGGGCTGGCAAAAAGTAGCAGACAAATTAATGCGTAAATACTGTCCATGGTAGATGTTTGTATCACTTTCTACAGTATGAATTTTTGCATTTTAATAATTTCATATTTACTTTGTTCTTTTATATCAAAGCCTCCACAGGACCCACTGGAACATGGGGACAAGTAAAAGTGAAATACAAGAATATTCTACAAAATGGTAGCCTTTAATTATTATACTTTATTTTAAAAAGGCAATTGTTATGTCAAGAGATCCAAATTTTGGTGTCATTCCTTAGACACTGGAAGTAAAGGACGCATGCAAACTGGGAATTTTAACAAAAAAAATTCTTTATCTAGAAAAAATTAAGTTCTTCCTTTTCCAAGTCATCCACAGTTTATACGGTCAAAAACTGTATTGCTCCGTGTCTAGATAATCCATCCATAGTTTTTTCTAATACAATATACGGTTCAACAGGAAGCAAGCCTTTCAAAGTAAAACTAAACTTCACAATAAAATGGCCTGAACAAATCTTCTTACTGAATATGATAAAAATAAAAAGCAAACCATCATACAAATAACTTAAATATTTTCTATTTATGGCTCTAACACCACTTTTTCCTCTTTAAAAGCCACTGTTAAATTATGTGCTTGTCTGTTTATAACAGCCACCAAGAAAAATCTCTCTACAATTACAATGTCACGCTGCGCTTAAGGATCCTCTCTATTGCGCAATACGCGATTAATTCGAAAAACTCTGCAAATTATTCTTGCACCTTCCGCAACAGGTTGCAGTCGTAAAAATGGACATGGCTACGACAGACTTCCCTATCTCCTCCGCTTATAAAGCTCCAATCTAATCCTGTTTACATGAAATAAGCCTGCTCGCAAGCAGTTTTAAGCTTGCGCACATGTTGCTATGACAGCAAGTCCAGGATGAGTTTCGAAGAAACCAAACGATCCAAGATCATGCCAAATCGTCAACAATCAAATCCAGCTAACTGAGTTAGCGACGTACGAAGAATGGACCCCAGGAGTGAATGCTGCTTGTCGGGACTTTGATGCAATCAACTGAGTTCCCTTATATAGGACATTTTTGACCAATCTGTATAATATGATTGAATTTGACTTTGTAAAGTGCCTTGAGATGACATGTTTCATGAATTGGCGCTATATAAATAAAATTGAATGGAATTGAACTCAGGAAAATTAAATACAAAATAAACAGCTATCTCATAATAGGACCTTTTCTGGTCCTGTTTCACCTAACCATTCATATGTCTCTGGTTCAGAAGTGGCTTAACAAGGAATAAGACAGTTGTAACTGAGTTCCTGTAAACATCTGTGTGGTGGCTCTAGAAATATTGACTCATGCTGCAGTCCCCAAAAGGCACTGAAGTAAAACTGTAGGAAAGATTATGCTTAACAATCCTCTCAGTGCTGTTGTTATCCCTGTTATTCCCCTTTTCTAAAATGCCTTCTTCCACTTACCATCTATTTTTCTGTACCCAGCAATCTCTGAACAGCCAGCTACTTTAGCTATTACCTTCTCTGTCCTTTAGTGTTATTTAATAGGTACAACATAACAATGACACATTTCAAGGCTTTATTGGTTCAATTTAATTCAATTTTATTTATATAGCGCCAATTCATGAAACATGTCATCTCAAGGCACTTTACAAACTCAAATTCAATCAAATTATAGATTGGTCAAAAATTTCCTATATAAGGGAACCAGTTGATTGCTTCAAAGTTCGGACAAGCAGCATTCCCTCCTGGAGAAACGTAGAGCTACAGGGAGAGTCGTCTGCATTGTCCATGGCTTTGCAGCAATCCCTCATACTGAGCAAGCATGAAGCAAAAGTGGGAAGAAAAACTCCCCATTAACGGGAAGGAAAACCTCCAGCAGAACCGGGCTCAGTATGAACGGTCATCTGCCTCGACCGACTGGGGGTTACAGAAGACAGAGCAGAGACACAACAAGACAGACAAAAAGCACAGAAGCACACATTGATCCAGTAATCTGTTCTCATTAGATGATAGTAGCGGGTGATCTGTCTTCCCTGGATGATGTCACAGCTAACAGAACGTCAGACCAGGTGTACCTACTATGAAGAAAAAAGAGAGAGAGCAAAAAGTTAAAAGCTGAAATCACAACAGTCATTTCAATGCAGTGCAATGCAAAACTGGAGAAAAGTAGACTGGAGAACAGTAGAAATCAGTAGAGTGAGAAAATAGGCCCTGATGTCCTCCAGTAGCCTAAGCTTATACCAGCATAACTATAGAGGTAGCTCAGGGTAACATGAGTCACTCTAGTTATAAGTTTTGTCAAAAAGAAAAGTTTTAAGATTAGTCTTAAAAGTAGACAGGGTGACAGCCTCAAGGACCAAAACTGGGAGTTGGTTCCACAGCAGAGGAGCCTGATAGCTAAAGGATCTGCCTCCCATTCTACTTTTAGAGACTCTAGGAACCACCAGCAAACCTGCAGTCTGAGAGCGAAGTGCTCTGTTAGGAACATACGGGGTAATCAGAGCTCTGATATATGAGGGAGCTTGATTATGAAGGACTTTATACGTTAGAAGAAGAATTTTAAATCATATTCTTGATTTAACAGGAAGCCAATGGAGGGAAGCTAAAATTGAAGAAATATGATCACTCTTGTTGATTTTCATCAGAACTCTTGCTGCTGCATTTTGGATCAGCTGAAGGCCTTGAACTGCATTTTGTGGACTTCCTGATAGTAAAGAATTACAATAGTCCAGCCTTGAAGTAACAAATACATGGACCAGTTTTTCAGCATCACCCCTGGACAGAATGTTTCTAATTTTGGCGATATTCCTGAGGTGAAAAAAGGAAACTCTGGAAACCTGTTTAATATGGGATTTAAATTACATGTCTTGGTCCAAAATTCCACCAAGATTTTGTACTTTATTACCAGAGGCCAAGTTAATGCCATCCAGATTAAGTAGTTGATTAAGAACTTTATTTTTTGAGGACTCTGGTCCAAAGATTACAATTTCTGTCTTGTCAGAATTTAAGTGCAGCAAATTTAAAGTCATCCAGCTTTTGATGTCACCAAGACAAGACTGCAGTCGAAGTAATTGATTGGATTCATCAGGATTTATGGATAAATATAGCTGAGTATCATCAGCATAACAGTGGAAATTAATCCCATGCTGTCTGATAATTTTGCCTATCGGAAGCATATATATAGTAAAGAGAATTGGTCCAAGGACTGAACCCTGTGGTACTCCACAGGTGACCCTAGAGTTTGAGGAAGATTTATTATTAACATGAACAAATTGGAATCTGTCTGACAGATAAGATTTAAACCAGCCTAATGCTTTCCCCTTAATCCCTACAGTATGTTCAAGTCTTTGTAGGAGAATATTGTGATCAACTGTATCAAATGCAGCACTGAGATCTAACAGGACAAGTACAGACACAAGTCCATTATCTGAGGCCATGAGAATATCATTAGTGACCTTCACCAGAGCTGTTTCAGTGCTATGATGAGCTCTGAAGCCTGACTGAAACTCCTCAAGTAGGTCATTGCTTTGTAAATGTTCACAAAGTTGATTAGCAACTACTTTCTCAAGAATTTTAGATAAGAAAAGAAGATTAAATATAGGTCTGTAGTTTACTAGCTCATCTTGATCAAGAGAAGGTTTCTTAAGTAAAGGTTTAATAACAGCTACTTTAAAAACCTGTGGTACATATCCATTTACTAAGGATAGATTAATCATGTCTAAAATAGTGCCACTGATCAAAGGGAATATGTCCTTAAACAACTTGGTTGGGATTGGGTCTAACATACAGGTAGAAGGTTTAGATGAAGCTAAGATTTTAGATAGCTCAGAAAGCTCTACTGCTTCTAAACAGTTCAAACACTGTGCAGGTTCTAAAGATTCCTCCAATGCTGCCTTACTTACTGAGGACGAGGTAATCATGTTTGGGAGGGTGCCAATTATTTTATTTTTAATGGCATCAATTTTATTTATGAAGAATCCCATAAAATCATTACTACTAAGAGCTACGAAAATGGATGGATCAACAGAGCTGCAGCTCTGAGTAAGTTTGGCAACTGCACTAAAGAGAAATCTAGGATTATTTTTATTCTCTTCAATTAATGATGAAAAATATGCTGCTCTAACTCTGCGAAGGGTCTTGTTATACAACAATAGACTGTCCCGCCAGATTAAGTAGGATTCCTCTTGGTGTGTAGAGCGCCATTTTCTCTCCAATTTCCTAACATTGTGCTTTAAGGAACGCGGCTCTGAATTAAACCAGGGAGCCAGCTTCCTGTGAATAATCACCTTCTTTTTCAATGGAGCTACATTGTCTAATGCAGAACGCAATGACAAAGTCACACCGTTAACAAAGACATCTACAGTATTTGTGAATGGGAAGAAACAACATTGCTACTATCTGCAGGGTATTTCTGCAATACTGACGATATTAAGAGGGGGACAGACTCTTTAAAGTTTGATGCAGCATTGTCCGATAAATATCTACTATAATGGAACCCTCTTTTAGGGGTGGAGAACTCAGTTAGATTAAACTCAAATGTTATTAAAAAATTATCAGATAGGACAGGGTTGTGAGGAAATACTGGTAATTCTTCACAATCAATGCCATATGTCAGCACAAGGTCTAAAGTATGGAGCCAAGAGTGCGCCAGTTTATGCACATATTGAGCAAAACCAATTGAATCTAGGATAGTTTTAAAGGCTACACTAAGGTTATCACATTCAGTGTCAACATGGATGTTAAAATCACCCACTATAATAACCTTGTCAGTATTTAACACCAAATCAGATAAGAAATCTGACAACTGATCCAAAAACTGAGAGTAAGGGCCCGGTGGACGATACAAAACAACAAACAGAAGAGGTTTTATTGCTATGCAATTTGGATGAGGGAAACTGAGGGTTAAATGTTCAAAAGAAATGTAGTTATTATATGGCCCGGGACTAAGTAATAAATCAGACTGAAAGATGGTTGCAACTCCTCATCCTCTTCCCACAGATCTGGGAATGTGTAAATTTGAATAACTGGAGGGAGTTGACTCATTTATACTAACGTAGTCCTCTTGTAGCCAGGTTTCTGTGAGACAAAACAAATCAATCTGTTTATCAGAAATCAATTCATTAACTAACAAAGTCTTTGGAGGGAGAGACCTTATATTTAATAGACCACATTTAATAGTTTTATTTTTTGGTTCAAGGTGAGCCGTATTGATTTTTATTCGATTTTTATGATTTGTTCCTTTTAGATCAGTTTTTGATCTGTTAAGTTTTGGCCCGTGGAAAAGACACCATCTTAATAGGGTAATGGGTGGGTAACAGTACAGAAACTGCAGAGAGGTGTGTTAAACTACGGCTCTGCTTCCTGGTCTGGACCCTGGGTTGTCAGCATTTAGGAGAACTAATAAATCCGGCCAGATTCCTAGAAAGAAGAGCTGCACCATCCAGAGTGGGATGAATGCCGTCTCTTCGGATCAGACCAGGTTTTCCCCAGAAAGTTCACCAGTTATCAATGTAGCCCTCGTCGTTTTCAGGACACCACCTAGACAACCAGTGGTTGAATGATGACATGCGGCTAAACATGTCATCACTGGACAGATCAGGGAGGGGACCAGAGAAAATTACGGAGTTCGACATTGTTTTAGCAAACTTACACACCGAAGCAACACCAACTTTAGTGACCTCCGATCGGCGTGACCGGGTGTCATTACCGCCAGCGTGAATAACAATCTTACTGTATTTACGCTTATGCTTAGCCAGCAGTTTCAGGTAAGATTCGATGTCGCCCGTTCTGGCCCCTGGCAGGCATTTAACTATGGTCCCTGGTGTCTCTAGTGCATGGGTTAAAGCAAAAATAATCAGTTTGACTGAAAAAAGTTTCGAGTCAGCCCATATATTTCCAGGACCGTGGACATCATGTCACATTAGTTAACTCACCTGCTTATTGTGCAAAGTCAACTTTAACCATATCTGGTAGTTTTACAATATGCAATGACCATTCCTGTCTCTGTCCCACGTTTCAGCTTCAGAGCCTCGGCGTCATCCTGGACAGCCTCCCATCCTCTCCTTCACTTTCCACATCATCACCTGGTTAACTTTCATATTTGCAGCATCAAGTTCTTCCTTCACACTTTAGCCAAACTGGTCCACAGTCCACTCACCTCTTGACTTTACAGTTTCAGCTCCCTTCCCTCCCTGTCCTTCAGAAAACCTCCATAAACTACAAATAGTACAAAGACAGCAGCTTCATCATTACATCATCTACTTCACTCCTAGGGCTGGACGATATGGAAAAAAAGCTTATCAATAAAAAAATGCAGATTGATCGATATCGATAATTATTGAAAATATTTAAAACCATATTTTATGTGCAGCTCTGCCTGGACATTTTATGATATTGCTAAATGATTTAATTGTAATAAAGAACACAAACACAGAATTCAAATTAAATGTTTATTTAACCAACTTTTTTAACCATAACAGAATTTTTTTAAAGAAAAATAACTTAAGAGACCTGAGTTATGTTATTAAATACTGACAAAGAATAAACTAAAGTGACCAGTGAAATGCCCAAAATAAATATACCAAATAAATAAATAAAATCGCCTATTTAGGTTGGAATAGTACGCTAGTTACTTCTCAGGTTTCATAATTGAGAGGCTAACGCAGGGCTGAGGTCCGAGGTTGTGGCGTGGGAAGACACAGATTGCAGCTCATTTCGCACTGATTCCCTGCATTAGTTGCACAATTTAAGGAGCGCTGTTAGAGAAAAACTTGCGTCCCGGAACTTTATATCACGGATCAAGAGTGGCGAGTAATTGTTTGAAACCAGGTTTTTCCAACTGCAGACAACAGCAGCATATCCATCACTATGAAGCATGTTACTGCATGCGTGATGTCCTTATGCCGCCATTTTGTCATTTTATCACAAAGAAGAGAGCCCAGTTTAGCTGCTATACCTGCTTTGTTTTGGAAGAACTTCCAGAAGATTCCTACGAAGACGCGGAGTCGCGCGGGGCTGACACAGCTCGCGCTGCCTCGGGTGTGAGCGGCTTACATGATGAAACAAGTTGGTTACGTTACCAGACTATGTTTTTACCGGTTCCTTGCAAGTTTTACAAATTACTGTGGTTTATTTCTGTCAGACTGGCAAACTAGTAAAACCCCGTTTTGGGACCGTTTCCTCCGCCGCTCCTTGCTGCGACATATTCACGTGCTCTGTGTTGTGGTTTGAGAGGGCGGCGCGCCTGGGTCTGCGATTACGATTGGTAGAGAGGAAGAAGTGACTGTAGCATCAACTAATATGATAGGCTGAAAGGACGGAAGGAAAACTGTCTCTATTGAACTTTTATCGACCCCTTTTTTTCCTATCGTGCCACACGTCTATAGATCAATATATATTGTTATTGAATTATCGTCCAGCCCTATTCACTCCTGTACATAAACTCCACTGGCTCCCTGTCACATTAAGTATAAATTAATCCTATGAGCATACAAGGCCAACCACAACCTGGACAATTCTGGACACATAACCAACACTATGATGTCATCCATTTTAATTTAACACAGATCACTCATTACAATAATCAGTCTCTGCTTTGCCCATTATTGCTCAACAATAAATTATTACAACTCATGAGTTTATAAAAAGGCATTATTTAGCTTTTTTGAAGAGTAATAAAACTGTTAAACCTTAGCCCAGTGACTGGAGACCTGTCCAGGATGGACGAGCCCCCACGACCCTGTGTGACGTCGAACTGCGTTTCCCCATCAGATACGGCTTGATGTAGGGAAAAGCCATCGATAAAGGATGGGATGTTACATTTTTAAAAAGTTTAATAAAATTGCTCAAGGTTTATCAGAAAAAAATCTAACTTCCTTTTAAATATGAACATTTTTAATTAGCAAAATTTTATTAATGTATTTCGTAAAGTTAAATATTGTTGAAGGTAATCTTGGCTGCAGTACTGTCTGTCTGGCAGGTGTTTTGGGGTCGGAGCAAAATGAGTCCATAGATCCACAGACAGGAGGCTTTTTCAGCTGTTTCTAGTACGACTTGCTTCTACAGTGAAGCTTCACATCGTGCTCCACTCTGTGTAAAATACTTTGCTGAGTTACTTTGCAGTAACTCTCTGAGAAAATGAGAATCACCTCTGGCCTCACCCAGTTAGAACCCACTCTCCAGTCCATGTTGTAGCTGCAGTTCCTTTTTTTTGATCTAGTTTCCTTGTCATTTTATTAAGAGTGTCCTGGTGCGCAGCGGCTCATTAGATGGACGCTGCTGTATATTGACTGATAGCAGCTCTGCCTTCTTTGGTTCAGAAAAGCGCAGGTGAAATTATTTATTTTATTTTGTTACTTTTTCCTAAACGGACCCAGTCGAATGCAGGAAATTGTTTTATATTCGACCCTTCAAAAAAAGCGCGTGATGCTAAATTAGCCTGAGCTAGCGCTTTACTCTTCGAGTTTTAAATAAAACATAACAGCAAATAATGAGGAGGTCCCTGGTTGGTCACCGCGTTTATCAGCCAAATTGCTGGAAGCCAGGCAATAAACGCTGAAAGGTGATGTAGCCGGGGCACTATGGCCCTGAAGCATGGTGCTGCACACCCTTCCTCCTGCCCATATATGGAGGATGCTGTGATTGTGTGCAGCTGGGGGTTAACGAGAAAGGTAATCAGCCTTTCCAGTTAAAAGGCGGCAAATAGGTGAGGAAAGCACATTCGAGGCTGAGGATTCCTGTAAAGGCATGGTTACAATTGAGCGTGAGATTACTGCAGGATGATTTAGTTAAATCCCTCTCTCCGATTATTTTAGGCAACTAATTTTTAGAGAAATACAATGAACCGTGGACCGGGTTTTCACCCTATTGGTAAATTGACAGTTTCATGTTACCTGGATATTTAAGGTGCTGTTCTAACATGATTTCTTTTGTGTGCAGGCTGACCTGCTACTGTTTCAGTCGTGGTTTTAGTTCGGTTTTCACTACTGTTTCTTTTGCCGGTTGGTTCTATCTCAATCACTGTTCCAAGACGGTTCCAGTTTGTTTGTTTTTCTTTCTTTTAGTATTAGTAAAAGCAGGGGAGAATTTGTATTCTTCGGCTGCCTGGTCTGGGTTCAATCGACCTGAGGACCTAAGTTGTCCCTGGATCTTGCACTGGTTTTATTCAGATTGGGTTAAGGGGACTGGTGGGGGGGAGGGGGGGTTGTTTGTTTGTGTTATATACACTAGGGTTTTGGGAGTGAGTGTGTTTTTGTTGGGGGACACTTAGGTGTATTCAGTTTGTGTTTTGCTGTAGTGGTCCCCCCCCAAAGGATCTAATATATTCAACTGGGTTTTTAACTTGGTTTCACAGCTAGCAGGATTCCAGGCCAGCATAGGTGCTCACTTTTAAAGCGGTTCTTTTGGTTGTACAATAAAATACATTGACTTCTGTTTCTTGACATCTGTACATTTAATAAACTATATATTTAATTGGAATCAGTGCCTCTGTTAGTCGTTGCAACCTCCTTGACTGGGTACAAGGAAGGTTTAAAGTCTAGAAACCGTACCTGAGGGCACAGTGATATGGCCACAGGTGGAAATAATTAATTAATTAACTGCAGGAGCAGCCACAGCCCCCTTACCGATGGAAGTTGTTGTCAGATGGTCAATCCGCTCCACTTCCTGACTTGCTGGTTCGCATAAACCCAAAGAAAACCTTTGACCACAACTACTTTATTCATGCATCTGTGGCAAGTTTGAGATGTTCTTCCAAAAGTTATAATGATGAATGATGAACACCGATGAGAACTTTAACCCCTGCTCTAGTGCCACATTTCTTACTATAGAGCTCCCAATAATCAGTTTTGGCTTCTCAGTGGGTGTGTCGCTGAGTGTGGAAAATTTGTTAGAAACGCAGATGGGTTGGTGGTGACCTGGGGGCTGAAATCTAGAGCTATGCTTCCTACGAACCGTCACCCAGCCGGCCTGGTTACCCGGCTGCTCAGGTGTTTCTGGAGGACCGCTAAATAAAGTAACTCTATGTGCTAGCAAAGGGGCAGCTATCAGCTGGTTTTTCCATAGCACGGAGCAGGGTCTCCAATTCTGACACCCGTGCCTTCATAGCTACAAAAACACTACATTTATTACAAGTACCATTATCACTAAAGGAGGCAGAGGAATAACTAAACATCTGACACAGAGAGCAGGAGATAGGGGGAGACTTAGACAGAGACGGAGAGGCGGAGGAGAGAGTAAGGGGGGAAGCCATTGTGGAGCTAAAGCTAGGCTAGGCTAAAGCTAGGCTAAAAAAGCAAACCGTGTGAAACATGAGTTCCCAAGCGTGATGTGCAGCAACAGAAAATGTTTTAAAGTGGTTATGTGTTAGAAACAGAGGTTACAGCAAAGAGATTAAAGATAAGAGCGAGAGAGTCTGGAGCAACAGACCACAGTTCACACCATGAAAACAGGAAGTAACACAATAAGCCTTAGCGGAAACAGGTTACATGTAATATTTAGGTTTTGTGAGAAACTTGATTTTGTTTCCCTTAAGACTGGTTTACACAACAAGATTTTAAAATAGTCTGCTGGTTTTCAAAGCCTGACTTAACAATAAAAAGTTGTAGATATAACATGTTTGCTTGTACAGTGTGTGGTGTCCGATCAGACGGCAAGCACACCACACAAGAACAGATTTCACTCATGAACATTCAGATGGGAAATCTAGCAAAACCTTTTGAGATTAAACGTGAGTTTAGAGTAAATAAACATGGATGCTCAGGAAGAACAGTGGCAATAGATTGCGGCCTAATTTTAACAGAGAAAAAAAAAGTTTTAACAGAGAGAAAAAAAAGATGTGCGCTCAGTATTGGTTAAAGGAGTGTAGACAGCACAAACAGGGGGTCTACCTGAATTATGTTCTTTTTTTTCCTCGGGATATCCCTCACTGCGCTTTTTGATTGGCTACATGTCACATTCCACTGTCTGCGTCCTCGTTTGTCTTCGGGGGACAACCACACGCTATGGTATCGGGCCAAGACAACCAAGATCAGGGCAAAAATCTGGCTAATTATCCTACAGCACAAGCGAGTTAAGTTGTAAACCATTATAGTGTAACGATTGTGCCATTGACTTGAGTGCGCAAAACCAATCGGAGCGCACAGTGAGGAGGGTATTCAGCGATCAAACATCACACGTGCTCAATCATTACTTGTCTGGTGTGCACTCAACTCTGATAAACTCTTCTCAACCCACTGTCCTCACGCTCAGTTCCATCTCTGCGCGTGCTCAGCACCGTGTCTGCTCAAGCGCTCAACCTGCTCCTTCCATGCTCAACACCAGATGCGCCTCTGTCTCTGCACTCGTGACTTCAAAAACTGTCCACTCCACTAGCCACCGACAGGGTTTTTTTTCATCCAATCAGAGTATTGCTTGCAAATTCTGCATTTGGATGGATTAAATCAAAATGCTGCAGCTTTTGGCAGAAATTACTAAAGATAACGGTGGGACTGAAGGAAAAAAAACAAAAGAAAATAAAGAGTTGAATATTTTAGGCTAAAATATTTGGTCTAAAATATTTAGACAAAAATATTTCCTTGAGCTATATTTGAGCTATTTACCAGAGTAGATTGCATCAAGTCTTGACAAACAGTATTCACCCCCACGAAAGAGTGTAGAGCCACAGTGGACAGTTGTCTACGTGGTCGATGGCTTTGCAGCAATCCCTCATACTTAGCATGCATGAAGCGACAGTGGAGAGGAAAACTTCCCTTTAACAGGGAGGAAAACCTCCAGCAGAACCAGGCTCAATGAAAATGGATATCTGCCTCCACCGACTGGGGGTTAGAGAAGACAGCAGAGGCACAAAAATTATGTCACAGCTAACAGAACGCAAGATTAGGTGTACCTACTAAAAAGAAAACAATGACATAGAACAAAAAGTTAAAAGTTGAAATAACAACAAACAACGCAAATTGGAGAAACGTAGGAGAACTCAGAATGAGAAAAATAGCGTCATTTTCTGTCCAATTTCCTAACATTGTGCTGCCCTAAATTAAACCAGGGAGCCAACTTCCTGTGAATATTCACCTTCTTTTTCAAGGAGTTGTCAAATGCAAAACACAAGAGGAAGTAACACCGTCAACAAAAGCGTCAATTTGTGAATGGGAAGAAACAAAATTGCTGCCATCTGGGCATTTCTGTGATATTTAGGAAGTTAAAAGGAAGGCAGACTCTTTACAGTTTGATTCAGCATTATCTGATAAAGACATATTAAATTGAACTCAAAGGATATTTAAAACTTATCAGACAGAACAGGGTTGTGAGGAAATACTGGTAATTCTAATTAAGCTAAGGTCCAAAGTATGAAGGCAAGAGTACATCGGTCGATGGTTTGGTTTGAGCAAAACCAATAGAATCTAGGATAGTATTAAAGGCTACAATAAGGTTATCACATTCAGTATTAACATGAATGTTAAAATCCCCAAGTATAATAACCTTGTCAGTGTTAGGGCTGCACAGTGGCGCATTGGGTAGCGCTGGTGCCTTGCAGCAAGAAGGTCCTGGGTTCAAGTCCTCCCTTTGCCCTGGGTTTTTCTGCATGTTCTGGAGTTTGCATGTTCTCTCTGGGTACTCCAGCTTCCTCCCACAGACCAAAAACATGACTGTTAGGTTAATTGGCTTCTCCAAATTGTTCTTAGGTGTGAGTGTGTGCGTCAATGGTTGTTTGTCCTGTTTGTCTCTGTGTTGCCCTGTGACAGACTGGCGACCTGTCCATGGTGAACCCCGCCTCTCGCCCAGTGAATGCTGGAGATAGGCACCAGCAACCCCCGCGACCCCATGAGGGATAAAGCGGTTTGGAAAATGGATGGATGGATGGAGTGTTAGACACTAAATCAGATAAGAAGTCTGAGAACTGATCTAAAAAGGTAAGGACTTGACAATACAAAACAACAAACCGAAGAGGTTTTATTGCTTTGTAGTTTGGATTGGGTTAAATGTTCAAAGGAATTGTAGTTATTACTTGGCCTGGAACTAATTAATAAACCAGACAGAATCATGATTGCTACTCCTCCTTGTCCTGTAGTTTTGGGAATGTGGAAATTTAAATAATTAGAGCAAGTTTGTTATTGTGGTAAAATCCCTTAATAAGCTCCAACCAGTCAGATAAGACTGGTTTAAATAATTAGAGCAAGTTTGTTATTGTGGTAAAATCCCTCAATAAGCTCCAACCAGTATATTGTAGCACTATGAATCACAGTTTTCAGAATATAACTTATATAGTGCTTTTCCAGTCATGCTGACCATTCAAAGCACTGTACACTAGAGCCACATTCACCCAATCACTCTTACTAACATGCCCACATTCATAGACCGATACGTGGCTCGGTAGGTAACTTGGGGTTAAGTGCCTTGCCCAGGGGCACATCAACATTAGACAAGGGGAAGCTGGAATCGAACCCACAACCTTCCAGTTGCAAGACAACTACTCAAGCCACAGTCACCCCTAACAGAAGCTAACAGAAGCAGAAGACATACTCTTTATCCCACAGCACAAGCCACATCATATTCAGCAGCATGTTGGACAGCCAGGAAAAATAGAAGCCATAGGGTAGCAGACACTGAGCCCAAGACCTGTTGAAAGAAAAATAATTATCAGTCCCATTATTTATGTTGCGACAGGAAATGATCAGTAAATCCTTTACAATGTTAACCTACCCTCTGAAAACATATGAAGTGATGTAAATGACCATCAGGGTGAGCCAGGTGTAGATAACTCCCCAGATGGAGAAGGTCCAACCAGCTGGAGTGATGTCTGTATCATAGCGGGCTGACACATTGCCTGTACTGGAGTGGAAAGGACCTGAGGACAAAAGAAAGTCAATATTAGTGACATTGAAAGGCTAGTAGATGCCAATAAAATAATCCAGTTTGACCCAAACAAAATAAAAAGCAGATATAATTTGAAATATTTTTATGTCGCTTTTACAGAGAAAGTAGGCGATTTTTCCAGCAATGTGAGTAAGATCGCCTAAGTCCATTTTTGAATGACTGCACATGCGCAAGACTGGAGCAGCCCTGTGTATCTAGCTCGGTGTCATATATAAAAACAGCTTGATGTAAAGACTTCTTTGTTTTGAGAACCTTATAGTGTGACACGTATCTGATGCGTGGGGTCCACGCAGAGTGCGCCTTGAGTGCGCCTTTAGTGCGCCTCGAGTACGTGCGGACCTCCAAGTAGTGAACTACACCCGAGCATATACATCATATACGTAGGTTCTGCCTATGCTGCAATGCGTCAGAACGTCCACCATGTTAAATGTGGCAAATAACGGTATCAGAGGGACTGTAATCTCAGAATATACTTTGTATTCGTAATATCTTTATTTTTTTAATATTACAAGTTTATTTTTGTATCCCTTTGGCTTCATTCTCCTGAATTTATTCTTGTAAAGAATAATAATAATTAAAACTAGAACTGCAAGCAGTTATTAATGGGTTCCAAGCCCACCCACAACACAGCATCTGATGGAAAAACTGGAACATCTGGGCTTCAGCACACCCCTTCGCAACTGGCTGCTAGACTTCCTCATCAACAGACCTCAGTCGGTCCGGGTCGGACAGAACACTTCTGATGTCATCATCCTCAGCACGGGCTCCCCTCAGGGCTGCGTCCTGAGCCCCCTGCTGTTCACTTTGATGACACACAACTGCGCCCCCAGGTTCACCACCAATCACATCGTGAAGTTTGCAGACGACACGATGGTGGTGGGCCTGATCAGAGACGACGACAACCAGGACTACAAAGAGGAGGTGGAGCAGCTGGTGGGCTGGTGCAGAGACAACAGCCTGATCCTGAACGTGGAGAAGACTAAGGAGATCATTGTCGATTTCAGGAAGAACCGGCCTTGCCACGCTCCACTGCTCATTAACAGCTCAGCTGTGGAGGTGGTCAACAACACCAAATTCCTCAGGGTGCACATCAGAGACAACCTCACCGGGTCTGTGAACACCATTGCTGTGTCTCAATTCGCAGGCTGCGTACTTCAAAGGACCCAGCCTACACAGCCTTAGGAGGACCCAGCCATCGGAGGATGCTCCGGAGGATCCTCAACCGTTGGTAAATGGGATGGTCCAGCCTTTGGAGCACTTCCTGGTTGCGACACGATGTCATCATGTCTACCCCAAGCCCGGGAAAAACAGCGCCAGACGACAAAAAAATGGATATGGAAATTTTTTTTAAATTTTTTTAATTTACTTGTTATTGGAGGAGGAGAGTCAGTTTAGACGGCTTCGGCGGCAGCAAAACCGGCGACAAATTTTTCTCAGGCTGGGAGAGCGCAGTGGAGAGGTAACATATACCTGCTATTATTTTCACCCAGGGGCCTGCTACTGATCATAATATACCAGTTATTAAACAAACGCTTGTCAGCAGATTGACGAATATGTTTAAATATAACATTTTATATTTATTTGTAAGACTTGATATAAGCTTCTGTTTGTAACTTTAGTAATTTGAATTGAATAGTTAAATGTGTACAAACCCTGTAAATAACTGACTTAAATCACTACTTTCACTATCACTAAAAAAGTGCGCAAAGCACCTCGGGAAATCTTATGGCAGGCGAGGCCACTAAGGATGGTAGCGGTGCATCCTCAGAATTCGGGGAAAAGGAGGACGCATTCGAAGGCTGCATTTTAAGCATCCTCAGAATTTTTGCTAAATGGGACAGCCTCCGCGCATCGTTGTGACGTAACTGGCCTCAAAATGCGTCCTTCGAAGGACGCAGCTTGTGAATTGAGACACAGCTCATGTCAATGATGAAGAGGGTACAGAAGCGCTTCTACTTCCTTGCGGCGGATGAAGAGAGCCCATCTGTCCCCGCCCATTCTCACGACCTTCTACAGAAGCACCACAGAGAGCATTGTGACCAGTTGTCTCTCGGTGTGGTGTGGAGGCTGCAGCGCCTCTGACTGGAGGAATGTGAGGAGAGTGGTGAGGACAGCAGAAGGAATCATCGGGGCTCCTCTCATCTCCATTTAGGTCATGTCATCCCATGTCCAATGCCCATGCATGTCCCTTGCCCATAACATCATCAGAGACCCCTCACACACCCACCATGGACTGTTCTCCCTGCTGCCCACTGGGAAAAGGTTCCGCAGCATCCGCTGCAGGTCCACCAGGTTCTGCAACAGCTTTTTCCCCATTGCCATCAGACTGTTGAACTCTAAACAGCCACAGTAAAAGTGCAAAGGTATACATACATACACACACACACACACACACACACACACACATATATATATATATATATATATATATATATATATATATATATATATATATATATATATATTATAAAAAATGTGTGTGTGCAGTGTCCGAAATAAACAGTGTCCGGATGATCAACCGGCCAGGCTTATTTTTTACCGGCCAAAATACCAGCTGACTGGACGATAATTCAATAACAATATATATTGATTGATAGACGTGTGGCACAATAGGAAAATCGATTTAAGTTCGATATAGGGACATATTAGTTGATGCTACAGTCACTGCTTCCTCTCAACCAATCGTAATCGCGGACCCAGGCACGCCGTCACTAAGCACAACACAGCACGTGAATATGTCGCAGCAAGGAGAGGTGGAGGAAATTGTCCTAAAACGGGGTTTTACTAGTTCGCCAGTCTGACAGAAATAAACCACAGTGATTTGTAAAATTTGCAAGGAACCGGTAAAAACTAAATCTGGTAACGCAACCAACTTGTTTCATCACCTAAACTGCTCACACCCGCAGCAGCGCGAGCTGTGTCAGCCCCGTCGCGGCTCCGCGTCGGCGGAGGAATCTTATGGAAGTTCTTCCAAAACAAAGCAGTTATAGCAAGCAAAACTGGGGCCCTTCTTTGTGATAAAATGACAAAGCATCCAAGCGACATAAGGACATCACGCATGCAGTAACATGCTTCATAGTGAGGGATATGCTGCTGTTGTCTGCAGTTGAAAAATTTTGCTTCAAACAACTACTTGCCACTCTTGATCCGCGATATAAAGTTCCGGGCCGCAAGTTTTTCCTCTAACAGCGCAGGGAATCAGTGCAAAATGAGCAGCAATCTGTGTCTTCCCACGCCACAAACTCGGACCTCAGCCCTGTTTCAGCCTCTCAATTGACTATATAGAAGGAGAATGGAACCTGAGGAGTAACTAGTGTATTGATTTATTTATATGTTATATTTATTTTGGGTAATTTTACTGGTCACTTTAGTTTATTCTTTGTGAGTATTTAATAACAACACCCAGGTCTCTTAAGTTTTTTTTCTTTTTAAAAAATCAGTTATGGGTAAAAATGTTGGTTAAATAAGGATTAATTAAGATTCAGTGTTTGTGTGTTCTTTATTAAAAGTAAGTTATTTAGCAATATCATAATCATATCATATTTTTTTTTATCAATATGCTTTTTTTCTATATCGTCCAGCCCTAATCACCACGAACGTATTAGTTTTAGGTATAGCTAATGATCCACTGATTTTTTCTTGTTGACCGGAATTTTCCTTTTAACGTAGTGATTCACATTTTGAAGGCTGGCCGCTGATAAGTGTTTTCTGATCCAGCGGGCATGACTGGGTCTGAATGAAGGCTTTACCTGGGAGGGCTCTGCCCCTTGCGTCCTGCTTCGCACTTTAACCGCTGCAGCAGAAACAAGGTGTGAAGGAAAGCTAAACTAGCTCCGCAGAAGGCGGGTCTAGACTGAGCTCTGGCTGGTCAGAGCTGTGAACAGATCATCCGCAGCCTAGATTGGCTTTGTTCTTTTTATGTTATTTTTAATTTATTTGGTACAAAGATTTACTTGCCATGTGTCACTAGCCCTCTGAAATTCACTCTAGAGAGACTCTAGGAACCACCAGCAGACCTGCAGTTTGAGAGCGAAGTGCTCTGTTAGAAACATACGGGGTAATCATAGCTCTGACATATGATGGAGCTCGATTATTAAGGGCTGTATACGTTAGAAGAAGAATTTTAAATTCTATTCTTAATTTCTTGACATCGCAACGCCCCCTAGTGATGAAAACGCGGGACACGTGTGCAAAATCTTATTTGGAGTATGGGTTATAAAGGACATGTTAAAATCTGTTATGGTTTTAGAATAAACAGCAATTACATTTAGAGCCGGCTAGCAAGCAATAACTTATTTTAGCATTACTTTTCGAAAAAGTCAAAATTAAAAAATCTGCCGCTTTAACTTTTTTTTATTTTTCCATTACACGGTTATATATGGAGTTTTGCGCGGATTGCACAAAAAATGTACGAGGAGTTTAACAAGAAAGGTTTAACCTTTGTAGCCATGTAGCGTGAAAACTAGCTGGGAAACAAAGGGTGTGCCAATTCCCTTTTTGATGCAAAATCATCCAATAAACAAAGTGATATGAAGTTTTTGAGTGTGGGACCACTATATAACTGTGTAATGAACAAATAAAAAAATTTATTTTTTAATTTTGAGTTTTTCGAAAAGTAACACTAAAATAAGTGATTGTTAGCTAGCTAGCTCTAAATGTAATTGCTGATTATTCTAAAATCATAACAGATTTTAACATGTCCTTCATAACCCACAGTCCAAATAAGATTTTGCACATGTGACCCGCGTTTAAGGATCACCCATCACTAGGGGGCGCAGTGATGTCAACAAATCTACTACGTAAGAATGGCTGATCGGATTTTTACAAAACCTTCTTCATCCCCTTCCAGTCATAGCCCTTAACTAAAGTATTACATATGGTAATGATTCAAACAAGTGGGCGGGGCCTTTTTCCAAAAGTGTGAAAAAAACCTTGAAAACTTCAAAAAATTACCAAAAATCAATTTTGTGGTGAAACAATCTCAGATTTTCAGGATGTAGTCCTTGAATAAGGTGTAACAATTCTCTCACAGCATGTATTGAGGTTTTTGAAAGTCCCACACTCTGAATTTTTAAAAGTTTGTGAATTGCAACAATCAATGTATTTTCCACAAATATTTTTAAATCCCAATAAAGGTGGCCACTATTTGTAAAGCACATTCAGACTAAACATGGACTTCAGTTTGGTAAAAATCCAGGCGATTTTGAACTATTTAAAAGACATTGAAATTCACATGTGCAAGACTATAAAGTTTTTTTTCTCTGAAATGCTTTTTTCAATGGGCATTTTAAAAATCACACAGTTAGATAAACTACTCTCCGAGATCCATGAATATTTTCAGAATTTTAGAGCAAACCGTTGATTTTTAACAAATTTATGAATTTTATGATCTGTTCATAGCTCTCACCATCCTGAGCTCTGACTCTCCAGAGCTGCGAACAGGGCGGCCATTTTGCCCCATATTTGGGCACATCACCGGATGTGACGTCACATCTCGTGCTGTTTCTAAGCGGAGCAGAAACTTGAAGAGGGAAGAATTGGAATTTGAAATCAGTATTCAAATTCCAATGCAGGGGAGCGGCTGAGACGGAGATGAGCGGCTGAGATCTCGCGAGAGCTGTGCGTAAGTAAAATGGAGGCGTTCATGTAATTCAAATCAAACAAGCTAAGGTAAGAACGAACCAATAACTGAAAATAATACAAAGTTAAAGCCCAAACATTTACAACTGTCTTATTTTTCACGAGGGAACAAACTGGATGAAGAGACCGTGACGGGCCTGGAGTGCTACCTGGACGAGTGTTTTGATAGCATCGTGATGGGGAAGGCCCAGAAGCCTACGGCTGCTAGCACACCGTCACTTAAGCGCACTCGTTCTAATTCCACCAGTGCGTCATCTTCATCAACTCTGTCTCCCGACAGGAACTTCAGTGACATCTTGGAATCCATCGACAAGAAGCTTACCAGCCTTGAAGCGCGTCTCGCCTTGGTAGAGGTTCTACATAAGGAGTTTCAGTCTCTGAGAGAATCGGTGGAGTTTAGCCAAGCCCAGCTAACAGCTATGGCCACCGAGAATGACGCGCTGAGGGGGAATGTTACGGAGCTGACCGAAGGGATTATCCAGCTTTCCGGCGAAAATAAGAAAATGAAGGAATCCATTCTGGACATACAGTCGCGAAGTATGAGAGATAATCTCGTCTTTGCAGGCATCCAGGAGCAGCAGGGAGAGATAGCAGAAGAAACGGTCCGGAACTTTCTCCAGCAGAAGCTAAAAATCCCGGCGGATCAGGTAAAAAACATCACTTTTCATCGAGTCCACCGGCTCGGAGGTAAGAAACCCGACAAAACCCGTCCTCGCCCAATCATAGCTAAATTTGAGCATTATAAACAAAAAGAATTTGTTAGAAGTTGCGGCAGGGAACTGAGAGGGACAGACTTTAGTGTTAATGATCAGTTTCCTAAGGAAATCCTAGATCGCAGGCGAGTGCTGTTCCCAATCAGGAAGAAATACATAATGGACGGCGTTAAAGCCACCATATCGGTTGACAGACTTTATATTAATGGACAGTTGTTCAGGGATCAGAAGATCACCCCTTGGCTTTATTAGTTACACCACAGGTGGACTTAAAGCATGTTTCAATGACTTAAAATAAATAAATAAAATAAATAAATAAGACGCACAGATCGGTACACGGTGATAAATTAAATACACGCACAGCTCAATGGCACGTTGGTATGTTTGTTGTTCACGGTTGGGTACACAAGGCACGGGCTATGGTTTATCCCTTTTCACACTCTCTTACTCTTTGCACTTTTTTATTTTTTTGTGTATTTCTACCTTATTTGTCTGCTTCTTTCCTGATCATCAGTCAATCACAAGCACATCATATGATGCTACCTGGGTCTATGTATGACTATTTTCTCAAGGTCATGCACCTTCTAACTTCTCACTCACATCTATGGCGAATGTAAAGTTTGTGACATGGAATGTGCATGGGGCTGGCACCAGAGAGAAAAAAATGAAGATCATTAACCAGCTTACTAGATTAAAGGCAGATGTTGTCTTATTGCAAGAAACCCACAAATCAGCTACAAATGCAAGTGAGCTTAATTCACCTGAGTTCCCTAATGTGTTTACGGCCTGCTATAACTCTAGACAGAGAGGTGTAGCAATCTTAATCCACAAAAACGTTAGTTTTAAAATATTAGATAAAACTATAGATCCTGAAGGTAGATACATAATAATTAAAATAGCTATCCATAACCAGAAGCTATGTATTGTCAGTATATATGGTCCAAATGTTGATGACCCCTCTTTTTTCCACCAATTCTTCCTTGCACTTTGAAAACACGGGGATTGTTCACTAATTATAGGAGGTGACTTCAACTTCGGTTTAAATAACGATATAGACAGGTTGAATAAAACAGGGGCTCAGCGTAGTTGGCAGTCAGTAAGTGTAGTCAAACAATACATGAGTGATTTTGGTCTTTGCGATGCATGGCGTTCTCTTCATCCTAATAGTAAAGAATACACTTTTTTTTCAAATGTTCACCATTCGTACTCTCGTCTGGACTACTTTCTAATAAGCAGCTCAATGCTGTCGGTTGTTTCAGAGACGGTAATTCATCCTATTGCTATCAGTGATCACGGTCCTGTTGCTCTCACCTTAATTAATAAAAAAATAACCACACCAAACAAAAGGTGGAGTTTTAATACATCACTGCTTAAAGATGAAGAATTTATAAAATTCATTAAAGAACAGTGGGCCTCATACTTAGAATACAATGATCAACCAGGTACATCGGCATCGATATTTAGGGAAGCTGGAAAAGCAGTGATGAGAGGTAAAATAATTTCTTTCTCATCTCATAAAAAGAAAAAAGAAAACAAAAAGATTCAGGAATTAGAAGAAAAACTTAAGTTACTAGAATCATCTCAAGAAGAAGGAAAGTTAGGTAAAATCCGTGAAGTAAAATTAGAACTAAACCACTATATTGAAAAGCAAAATAGATTTCTAATACAAAGACTCTGAATAGAAAATTTTGAACATGGCAATAAGTCAGGAAGCTTTCTAGCTAATCAGCTTAAAATAAATAAGGAGAAAACTACTATATTTGCAGTTACAGATTCAACTGGTAATACAGTAAGTGAACCAGAGTGTATAAATAATACCTTCCGCGATTTCTACAAATCTTTATACACACCACAGATAAATCCATCAGAGAAGGATATTAAGCAATTTCTGGATAAAATTACACTTCCTAAATTATCAGATAACCAAAGAATGACACTGGATTCCCCGCTGACAACAGCTGAAACCCAGGAAGCTCTTAAAAGCATGCCTAATAAAAAGGCTCCAGGTCCAGATGGATTCCCCACTGAGTTTTATAAAGAGTTCTGGAATATTCTAGCCCCAACGTTCCACAGAATGTTGCAGGAAATACAGGAAAAAGGTAGATTTCCAGCTAATATGAACTCTGCCACCATCAGCCTTCTGCTCAAGCCAGACAAAGATCCTGTGTTGCCCACTAGATATCGTCCCATATCCTTAATTAATGTGGATATTAAGATAATCTGTAAAGCCTTTGCAAAAAGATTAGACAAAGTAACTCTTCTCATAATACATCCAGATCAAACTGGTTTCATCAGAGGAAGGCAGTCATCCACAAATACACGCCGATTACTTAATTTAATTGATTATTCCTACAGTAAAAACATTAAAACCAATATATTGTCTTTAGACGCAGAAAAAGCATTTGATAGAGTAAATTGGAAATTTTTATTCGCTACTCTTCATAAATTCGGTTTTGGCAATTTATTCATGAACTGGTTAAAAATTCTATACAATTCTCCAACAGCCTGTGTCAGGACAAATAATCAAATATCTTCCAGTTTTTGTCTAGAGAGGGGCACCAGGCAAGGATGCCCTCTTTCTCCATCACTTTTTGCCATCTTTATAGAACCTCTAGCAGCAACAATCAGACAAACAAAAGCTGTAAAAGGTATAAAATGCATGAAAATAGAGCACAAGATTACTCTGTACGTGGATGATGTATTACTTTATCTCCAGCATTCAAATAATTCTCTTTTACAAGTAATTAGAATACTAGAATCTTTCTCTAAAGTATCAGATTACTCGTTAAACTGGTCTAAATCTACGGTACTGTCAATTAATTGCTCTCTCGAAAACTCCCTAGATTTACAAATGCAATCAGGAAATATTAAATATTTAGGTATTACTGTGTCGAATAAATTAACGGATTTACTTAAACTTAACCATGCCCCACTTCTAAACAGGATAGAAGAGGACCTTGAAAGATGGAAATCGCTTCCAATCACACTTATGGGTAGGGTAGCTTCAATAAAAATGATGGTCCTACCTAGAATTAATCTGACTGGTTTAAATCTCTAGACTCTGCCATTTCTAAATTTCTTTGGAAAGATAAACCCCCACGTATTAGCTTAAAGACAATACAGAAGACTAAAGACAGGGGAGGATTAGATCTGCCTAACTTCCATAACTATTACTTAGCAAATAGGCTACAATACATCTCTAAATGGATAAAAAATAGTCTTTTAGATGAGCCTTGGTTAGATATAGAACAGGAAATGTGCAATAATATCATGATTTCAGATCTGCCGTTTATTAGCTCAAATATAAAACGCCATACATGCTTCAAAAATATCAACATCAGTTCTACTCTGACAGCATGGTGGGAGTTCCTTAAAATGACAAAATCATCCCTTATCCCATGCAGTCGTACACCTATCTGGAATAACCCTGATATCCTACAAAATAATAAAATGATAAACTTTACATACTGGAAGAATAAAGGTATTAAATATCTGGAACATCTACTTGACGGAACCGAGTTCATCAATTTTGCTAAACTAAATATGCAATATGGCATTAGTAAAAATAAATTCTTGGAATATGAACAACTTAAATCTATAATTAAAAATAAATATAAGCATATTAATGGTGGTTTACAAGTCCCAACTAATATATTAGAGTTCCTAGATTTAACCCCCCCCCCCCAAACTACTGTCTAAATCATACAGGACATTGACTAAAATAGATGATTCGATATCTCTTCCTATAATGAAGTGGGAAAAGGATTTATCAGGCACCTTTGAACAAAATTTCTGGGCTCAGACATGTCTAAGAACTTTCAAATTGACTAGAAACACCAACTTACAACTAATACAAAACAAAATCCTTCACAGAGTACACTACACAGGACAAAGATTATTCAAGATGGGGTTGGCACAATCTAATATCTGCCCACACTGCATAGGCAATCATCCTGATAATTATTTTCATGCGTTATGGTTATGCACACCAGTCCAGAGGTTCTGGACACAGATATGTAAGGACTTATCAAAGTGCTTGAACTGTAAAATTACACCTTCCCCATCAGTGTGCTTGCTCGGTAATTTTGAGGAAAGTTCTCTGAAAAAAGAAATAGTTTACATGGTTTTCACTGCTTTATGTATCGCAAAGAAAACTATCCTCATGAATTGGAAAAGTAAACAAAATCTCAGTATCAATCAGTATAGAGATCTTTTGTTGGATCATATTAATCTAGAGACAGCATCTGCTTCCACATCTGATTGGTCTCTTTGGGCTCCTCTGATCAACACCATCACTTAGTGGAATAGGGGGCGGTGGGTTGCTTCCTGCAGGGCGCAGTGGGTGGATGGAGGGGTTCCTGGGGCCCTGGGGGCACTTGGAGTAGGGCGCCTGGTAGATCCGGCTCCGGGGTCTGTTGCCCCCATCTGGGAGGAGCTTGGGAGGCCTACGGGTGGCCTACAGCAGCCGCTTGCGGCGCTCTTTGGGAGCTGCGTGTTGACGAACGTGGGTTACTGACCTGGTAGCTGTGCTGCCGCTGGGTGGGGCCGGGGTGGGTCTGGGGTCCCTGGGGCGTGCCGCCCTTGGGCGGGGGCCCCGGCGGGGCCTCGGGGGTTCCGGTTCAGGGGGGTGTGCCGCTTTTGGTGTGGGCCGGCGCGCGCCCGGGTGTCCGCCCCTGCACGGGGCCTCGGGTGCGCTGGGGGGCCTCGGGGCCCGTTGAGCTGGTAGGGGGGCATGGTCATTAACATCTCAGGGCAGATGCTCTTCTCCTTCATTGGATAGGCACTCTGCCAGTGGGGGGAGGGGGAAGGAGGGGGAGTAGGGACCTACCCAGCCTGGATGTCTACTGTCGAATGTATGGTTAGTTGTTTGAACGTTAGTGTTGGGGTGGGATTAAATCTACGGGGGGATGGGGGGGGGGGGGGGGGGGGACGTTCTGGTGGGCTTGTGTCCGGCCCCCTGTCCCGGTCCTGGTCCGTGTCGTCTTCCGGTGCGGGTTTCGCTTGGGAGGTGGGGTTTGGGATGGCTCGTGCGGGCCGGCTGGCCAGGGTCCCCCCCTCTTATTTATTTATTTATTTATTTATTATTATTATTATTATTTATTTATTTATTTTGTTTTTTTTGGGGGGGGGGAAAGCCAGTAGGCTTGGTGGGTGGGCTGGGGGGGTTGAGGTGTTGGTCCTGGTGGGTGGTTGGCTGGCGGGCCCTGCGGCCTCTCCCTGGCCCCCGGGCTACGGTGGTGCCGCTGGCGAGGCCCCCTTCTCTGGGTGGGGCTTTCGGGGAGCGGGGGTGCCTATTGGAGTCAGTAGGGGAGCTGGCTCCCTGGGATAGCTTCCCAGTCATTTGCTCCCCATCCCCGGACTCCTCCCTCTGCCTGCTCCATCACGCCGCCACACATGTAGGTCCTGGGGGAGGGGGCGTTACTGGAGGTTGCCACTTTCTGGTGACGCCCCTCTCCCCAATTTTATCATGCATCTTAGACACTTTCACTTCAAACATTTTTCACATCGCACACTCATGTAGGCCATGGTAGGGGGTGGTGGGGGGAAGACGTCTGGGGGGGGGGGGGGCTTATGTTGTGTGAGCCTCACCTCGGACGGCTCCCTTCACCTCCTCTCCCACTTAGACATTGAGGGTTCTCGGCAGTCGCCCGGAGGGGGTGCGCTGGCAACAGCTTCCTTCCGGAAGGGGGGTGGGCTGTGCCGTGCATCCCCTTCGGCGCTCCCAGTTTTTAAACGCACTTGAGAACAACATGCAACAACACAACATCTGAGCAGGCGTAGGGAGGATCGGGGTCTTCTGCACACCCCCATTCTCCGATGGCGGCAAGGAGTCTGGGGCCTGGAGGAGGTGCGGGCCACTGTGTCCGGGGTCTTGGCGGGGGGCTGCGGTGTGTAGTCAGCGGCTTGCCAGGTCTGGGGCTGATGCCTCCGCTCCCCCCAGGAGGGGCGGGGGGCAGAGATGGCAAGGGTAAGGTGGGGGAGGGAGGGGGTTTATTAGGTATTTAGGGGGTGAGGAGGGCTCTGGCCGGGTGGCTCGTGCGGGTCGTGTTGGCCCGCCCTCTTGGGGGGGCCCGGTCCGGGGGGCGTCTGGTCCGGGGCCGGGGGTCGGGCACAGGCAGTCGTATAGTCGATTTGGGGTGACCCCCCCCTCTGGTCAGTGTTGGATGTGAGTGTTATGTGGGAATGTGTGTACAGCGTCTTTTTTTTTCTGTGTGTGGTGAGTGGGGCACAAGGGAGGGATGGTGTGAATGAGTTTTCCATTTTTTTTTTTTTTTTTTCTTCCAGGTATGGGTGTGGTCCGCTCCCTCTCCCAAGAACATCTCAAGTCTCCACTAGGTGCGGAGCCCATCCCCCCACATCCTGCCCTCCTCCACTTCGTTGGCGGGCGCCTTGGCCCTCTGGCGCATTGGTTGGCTTCGGGTTTGGGGCGGGTTCCCGGGCGTGCGCCGGCCCACTCCCGGCGGCCTCTTCGCGGGGCCTCGCCCCCCGGGGGGCGGCCGGGGCCCCCGTCGCGGGGGCGGGGTGCCCCTGGGGCCTCTGGCCCTCAGGGCCCATGGCCGGGACCACTTCAGCGGGGCTAGCTGCCGGCGGAGCCCACGGGCTCGTCCCCGCGGCTCTTGAGGGCGTCGGCATTGCGGTGGCTGGGGGATTTCCTCGGGGTCGTCTCTGCTCCTTCCTTGGGGGGGGGGGATGCAGATATCCTGTGTCGGCCCCTCCTGGGCGACCTGCTTTAGGGACCCCTTTGGGAGTCCGGGGTTACGGGTCCCCTGACGCCTGCCTCTGTGCTCGGGGAAGGTGGGTCTTCGGTTCTCCACAATCACTATCAAGCTATTTCTGGATAATTTTCACCTAAACTAGTGTACTCTCACATCTCCCACAGGTGCTGGGTCCCAGGTATTAAGTGTTCACTTATATACAGTAATCTTATAATTTATTTATTTATTTATGTTCTCTCACTTTCTTTTTTCAAGTATCACATTACACATGTCAGCTTACATAATAATATATATGATTTAGCAATGGCATCTAGGTGTTATTTGATTGTATCTGTTGCTTTATGTCTGTTGGTTGTGCTGTTCTTTTTGCATCTCTCTTTCCAGGTGACGGAGCAGACGGAGAAGGTTTTATCATTCTCTCCTTTATCTCCTCTTTCTTTCACCTCTACTCTTTTTTTTCTTTTCTTTGTCTTTCACTTTTTGTTCTTCCTTTACTCTCCCATTGTCATGTCCATATAATTTGAAATTCTCCTTGCAGGAATCATAATAAAGCTATTTACAAGCATAAATCAAGTGGAGCACTATGGCGAAAGCTGTTCGCTCCACTTGTAAAAGCAAAATCTGTCGAGCTCTATCTGGCATTGAGACATCAATTCCTATTGCCATATTGCTAGACAGGACACTGGGGAGAAAAAAAAAAAAAAAAAAGGAATTTGAAATCAGTAAAGCTCAAATTAATAAAGTATTGTAGCAGTGTTTTTTGATATTGAAAATGCATATGATATGTTGTGGAAAGAAGGTTTATTAATTAAAATTATAGAGATGGGTATTACAGGTAGGATGTGTCAGTGGATTTTCTAAGTAAAAGACAAATACATGTTCAAATAGGTAATTATCATTCTGAGAAAAATATTGTTGGAAATGGTACTCCCCAGGGAAGTATAATAAGTCCTTTATTAGTTTCGGTAATGATAGATGATGTGTTTTCTTTGCAACTACCAAGAAGTATGCTTGAGATTCAGAGTTTCAAAATATAGATAATGGAATGGGTTTTTCTCTTTTTGCTGATGAAGGAGCTATGTGGAAGAGAGGAAGGAATTTAGAGTTTATTACTAAAAAGATGCAAGAAGCTATTTTTAAAGTTGAAGAATGATCATTAAAATGGGGATTTAAATTCTCAGTGGATAAGACTAAAACAATGTTCTTTTCAAGGAAGAAAATTAATGATGTTAAATTAAAAATGTATAATCAAGGAATAGAAAGAGTGAACCAATTCAAATTTTTAGGGGTTTGGTTTGACGAAAGAATAACATGGAATATACACATTCAAAGAGTCTTAATTCAATTCAATTCAATTCAATTCAATTTTATTTATATAGCGCCAATTCATGAAACATGTCATCTCGAGGCACTTTACAAAGTCAAAATCAATCATATTATACAGATTGGTCAAAAATGTCCTATATAAGGGAACCAGGTGATTGCTTCAAAGTCCCGACAAGCAGCATTCACTCCTGGAGAAGCATAGAGCTACAGGGACAGTTGTCTGCATTGTTCATGGCTTTGCAGCAATCCCTCATACTGAGCAAGCATGAAGCGAAAGTGGAAAGATAAACCACCTATTAGCGGGAAGGAAAAACCTCCAGCAGAACCGGGCTCAGTGTAAACGGTCATCTGCCTCGACCAACTGGGGGTTACAGAAGACAGAGCAGAGACACAACAAGACAGACAAAAAAGCACAGAAGCACACATTGATCCAGTAATCTGTTCTACATTAGATGGTAATAGCGGGTGATCTGTCTTCTCTGGATGATCAGATTTTGAGTGAAAAGAAAGTTGTTGGAGTATCACGTAGTGTAATTACTGGTATTCCATTCAAGGAAGATTTGGAAAAACTTAAAAGAAATATACAAGGTGGTGAAGTGCGTAGGTTAAAAAGATTGTTAAAATCTGTGGATTGGGAAAAAATAGAGTCTCTGGGAACCTCTGTAGTTTCAAGGTGGCGTTCTTCCTGATAAGGTAAAGATTGGCTTCATGAGTTTTTCTGTTAGGCCTTATACCCCTCCGCCTTTGCGTTAAAAAACGCATTACCTTATGTATTTTTTTAAAAGGATAATAAAAGTTCAACAACATTGGTAATGCCAGATAATGATGCAAATGTGTAGACTCCAGTTTACAGTTCACAGTCAGATGGAAACACAAAAAAAGCTGTTGCAAAACCTGGTGGACCTGCAGCAGGTGCTGCAAAACCTTTTCCCGGTGGGCAGCAGGGAGAACATTCCATGGTGGGATTGTGAGGGGTCTCTGATGATGTTATGGGCTCAGGACAGGCAGTGCTGGGATGAAATGTCTTTAATGGAGGGTAGGGTACCCCGATGATCCCTTCTGCTGTCATCATCACTCTCCTCAGGTTCCTCAAGTCAGAGGCGATGCAGCATCCACACCACACAGACAAACAGCTGGTCACAATGCTCTCTATGGTGCTGCTGTAGAAGGTCGTGAGGATGGGCGGGGGGCAGGTGGGCTCTCCTCATCTGCAAGCGCTTTTGTGCCCTTTTCGCCAGTGACCTGGTGTTCACAGACCAGCTGAGGTTGTGTGTTATGTGCACCCCGAGGAATTTATTGCTGCTGACAACCTCCACAGCTGAGCTGTTAATGAGAAGTGGAGCATGGTGAGGCCATTTCTTCCTGAAGTCCACAATGATCTCCTTCGTTTTCTCCACGTTCAGGATCAGTTCTGGTCCTGGTCGTTGTCGTCTTTAATCAGGCCCACCACCATCGTGTCGTCTGCAAACTTCACAATGTGATTGGTGGTGAACCTGGGGACACAGTCGTGTGTCATCAGGGTGAACAGCAGGGGGCTCAGGACACAGCCCTGAGGAAAGCCTGTGCTGAGGGTGATGACATCAGAGGTATTCTGTCCGACCCGGACCAACTGAGGTCTGTTGGTGATGAAGTCTAGCAGGCAGTTGCGAAGAGGTGTGCTGAAGCCCAGATGTTCCAGTTTTGATGGTGCTGAACTGAAGTCCAGGAACATGCTCAAGGGGGCAGGGCGTTGGTGGGCTTGGAACCCGTTAATAACTGCTTGCAGTTCTAGTTTGTTTTTTTTACTTTATTGTCCTATGTCTGTTTTTCTCATATTAGTAATTTTACCTCTTTAATACTCCCCCAAAAAGTCTGTTCCTAAAGGTTCACATGTGACACGGGTTTATGAAATAATGAAGACCACAATGTTTAGATTTAAAAAATTGATCCTTATATTCATAACACATACACATATACACACACAAATATATATACACACACACACACACACACACACATACATATATATACATATATATGTATATGTGTGTGTGTATATATTCCGACTGGTGTGTTTACATGAAGCCTTTTTTCCAATCGGCCCTTCATTCCGATTACTTTTGTCCACGTAAACGTAGTTAGTGGTTTTTTTTAGTAGTAGGCTTCGTGAACAGGCCTATAGTCCTTATGCATCTAACATAACAACCTACACTTTTAGATTATGCTGTTGTATTTTTTGATTTCATAAAATTGTGTTTAAAGACAAATGAACAAGATCCAGACCCATATATGAAGGCCTTAGCTCTTGACGTGGCTAACGCAGGTTCGACTCTGACCTGTTGTCCTTTGCCGCATGTCTCTCCCCCTCTCTTGTACCCCCTTTCCGGTCAGCCTACTGTACAAAAAATGTGCCACTAGTGCCGTAAAAACCTCCAAAAAAATGAATGAATGAATGCACAAAAAGTCTGCCAACTGAAGTCACTAAACATAGCTTTATCTGGGAACCTGGCCAAAGTACCCCCACTAACCCCCACAGTACTGCTGAGGTTGTAGAGCTTCAAAGAACATATCACCTACTAGTGGCATGGCAAAGGAATTGGATATTTTTAGTGCTTCTTCTAGTACTGTGTATTAAAATTAAAACATTGTCATGTTTATTGGGTTTCAACTGTAAGCACGATAACGTTCACAACAAGATCTTTATCCACCATTTTACGTCACTGTCCTGCAGACCCGGCGGGATGGGCAAACATTGGGGGGCCTGCCTGCCCGGCTGAGCCAGCCGTGCCCCCCCCTGGACTGGAAGATGTCTATTGTTTTTGTTTTATTTATTTTTTTAACCTCGGAGTGGCCATCGATCTATTAGTACTATCTTTGATGTGTCAATCATACAATTCAACCAATCAAATCAACGACTGAAGGCAACATGCTAGCCAATCACAGCTGGAGAGGGGCAGATCACTGGGTCATACCTTCATAGCCTTCAGAGACGCCGCGGCTCGGCTGTAGTCACCGTCGGTGTCGGTAGAGCGGTCTGATTACCAAACAATTACAAGAAGTGACAACGAAGCAAAGGAGAGCGAGCTGGAAGCAGCGCTATTAATTTCTGTTTGGAACAATTTCCCTCTGGGATTATTAAAGTATTTCTGATTCTGATGGGTCAGCATTGAAGTCAACACTGGAGTAAACATTCACGCTAGGAGGGTTAGTTAAACAGAGAGCACCAGGAGCAGAACCAAGCAGGAAAACTGTTGAAATGAAGAAAGTTGGGTTACTTGCAGGCAGAAAGGAACTCTGCTTTGTTCTGATCCTTGTGCTTCATAGCTGCTGTAATTACAGAACCTCTGCTAGTATGAATTTTTACTTCAGTGTTCAGCTGACACCAGCGCTCATATTTATCAGTGTGTAGCTTATGCTTGAATTTTGAGTCCAGACACCGAGCTACAGGTTGCCATATCTCACTGTTAGTTTCCAGTCCAAACCAGCATAAAACCTGCCCAACTTAAGAGAAAAAAACAAGGCCAAATCTCAAACTCTCTCATGTTAAAAGCACAAAACTATTAAACACATAACACTCTATTTTAGAGCTCTCTCTCTCTCTCTCTCTCTCTCTGGGTGAATGGCGGCGTGAATGGAGCTGGGGACGGGAGTGTCAGAGTGAGTGCTTTTTTGAGTCTTCATTCTATCTCTTCTCTTTCTGTAAGGTGTTTTAAACACTTTTTTCTTCACACTGTTACTTGTTCTTTAAGTTGAGTTTTGGTTGTTCCAGGCTGATCCGGTAGTTTTTTCTACCAGTTCGGTTTGGCTTTTGGAATCATGCCCATTTTGGAGAGCGGTGCGGAGTTTGAAAAGTTGACATGTCGGCATGCTGTCAAACTCATACCGACAGTGAATTGTTCAGTAGAGGAGGCAGCATTAGCTGTTGGAGGAGTTGTAGGCTGTGATAGTGTGAAATCTGCTTCCCGTATGAATGGTGCAATTGTTATCTTTCTTGATAACACATCCAAAGTTAATGGTTTGGTTGAAAGGGGCGTCGTCATTCATGATACTTTCACACCGGTTCTCCCGCTGGTCAGTCCAGCTAAAAAGATTATTATCTCAAATGCACCCCCGTTTATTAAAAATGATCTTCTCGTTAAGGAGTTGTCACGCTATGGACAGCTAGTTTCACCCATAAAGATGGTTTCTTTAGGCTGTAAATCTGTGCTTCTTAAACATGTCGTGTGTCATAGAGGCCAGGTATTTATGATCCTTAAGGACACAGCTAATGAGCTTAATTTGTCCTTTAATTTTAAAGTAGATGATTTAATTACATGGCTTATGCCTCTTCTGAGAACATGAAATGCTTTGGTTGTGGTACAGAAGGTCATATAATTCAATGCTGGCTATGGCAGCGGTGCCGCCGGGGCGGGTGGCGGTGCAGCCGGGGCGGGCCGCGGGCCAGCTACAGTGGATCGAGATGCTGCCGAGGCGGGCGGCCGGCCGCCGACGCGGACCGTGGTACCGCTGCAGGGATTCACGGTGCCATTAAAACTGGCTGCGGTGCCGCCGAGGCGGGTCACAGTGCCACCAGGGAGAGCCATGGGGCCGCTGGTGGTTTCACGGTAGTTGGTGCGGGTCTTGATGTTGCTGATGCCGGGGTTTCTGGTGATTCTTCTGTTGTAACTGCAGAAGAACAGCCTGAGGTGCGATCCTTTATAAATTGTGATCGCTCTAATGGAATTGATATCACTGATAGTGAGAAGAAACATGATCAATCTGTGAGTAGTTTTGATGCAGATTTAAAGAAAAAAAGAGCCAATTAAGTTTTTTGTGAAAGTGTTTGTGTTGATGACAGCATGCTTGATGAGGAATTGTTGAAACTATCACAGAAAAGGAAAAGTTCTGAACCTGCTAACAGCAGCACTAAAGCTCTCAGAGTTAAGAGAGCGAACAAAGCAGGAGAGGGCAGTTTGGAGTCTGATGGTAGCCTGCCCTTGAGTCAGGATCAGCAGAATCTGTATCCTCCTGCTGAAATTAAGAGTTTTGTTTTTTTTTACAAAAAACTGAAGGACTCAGTCTGATTAAAGTAGAACATTTTCCAGATTTAAAAAGATTTGTTGAATCCTCTCTAGCTTTAACAGAAAACTGGACATTTTGTTGATGATGTGTTAACAGATTAAGAAATTTATCGCTTAAAGAAACTGATTTTGAAAGTCAGAACCCAAGTAAATACTGCTGATGAAGATGAGGATATTTAAAGATATATTTTATATTATTCTGTATCTTTTCTTTTGTTTATTCATTTCTATGTGTGATTTCAAAATAGGCACATTAAATTTAAATGGTGCCAGAGATGAAGTGAAAAGGGCTGAGTTTTTTTAGATTCATGGCTTTAAAGAAAATAGATATAATGTTAATTCAAGAAACACACAGCAATGCTGACAATGAGAGTGACTGGAAGAAAGAATGTGGAGGGGAGGTTTTTTTTAGTCACAAGTCTAGTTGTAGTGGCGGTGTGGGCATTGTGTTTTCTAAGAATTTTTTGCCTATTTCTTGTGAAGCAGAGAAAATAATCGAAGGTAATTTATTGAAAGTTAAAGAAAAATATGAAGATGTGAATTTAGTTTTTCTCAATGTGTATGCTCCAACTAAGATGGTGGATAGAATGTGCCTATTGAATGTTTTAGGGGACACTGTAAATGATTGCAGTGATAATGATTATTTGTTTTTGTGAGGAGATTTTAATTGCACTGAAAATCCGTTACTTGAACCACTTAGAGCCTCATGCTGAATCCTCTCGGAGGCTCAGGCAGCTAGCTGACTGTAGCCTCTGAGCTTTCAGATGTATGGAGAGCTTTCAACAAGAATCAGAGACAGTATACATGGAGTCATTCTAAAGATAATCTTTTATCCTTGGAAAGATCGGATCGTATATATGCATTTAAACATCATTTGAATATATTTAAAAGTTGTCAAATAATGCCTGTTAGTTTTTCTGATTACTGTCTGGTTTGTTGCTCTGTGTTAATTAAAAATGTTCGTATAAGGAGTGTCTACTGGCATTTTAATACAGCTCTTTTGAATGACGGCGCTTTTAGAGCAGCTTTTGAATAGTTCTGGATCAGTCATTCTTGTATCAAACAGTGGTGGGATTATGGTAAATGTCAAATTAAGCAGTTGTGTCAACAGTTCACTCGCAATGTCACTAGAGATATAACCAGATCTATGAGGGACTTGGAGAGTCAGATGGTAGAGCTGCAGGGTTTGGCAGCATCTACAACAGGGGTGTCAAACATATGGCCCGGTGGCTAAATGCATTATCATTATTTAAAAAAAAATAATAATAAAAAATCTTTTTTTTTTTTATCCAGTGTCCTGTCTGGCAATGTGGCAATAAGAATTGTTGTCTTACTGCCAAAAAGAGCTCATCAGATTTGACTTTCACAAGTGGAGCAGTACTGCTTTTGCCATAGTGCTCCCCTTGATTTATGAATGTGAATAGTTTTATTATGATTCGCAGGGAATATCTCAAATGATATGGACACTACAATGGGAAAGTAGGAGAAGAAAGGAAGAACAAGAACAAAAGAAAAGGTGAAAAAAGAGGAGATAAAAGGAAGAGAATAATAAAACAATTCGTTGAAAAAAAAAAGTACTTTGTTTAATTGAAAATCTGCAGTTCCTATATTGTCCACGAGGGGCGCTGTGTTTTAATCAGCAGATGGTAGCACTGAGCTTCAGATGTGGAATATTGATTTTAAATCATTTCTTAATTTTTATCTGTTTGATGTATTTTGTCATGCAGGACAGTGTTTTTAAGTTTCAAAAAATGTGAATAAATGTTTTTCAACATTGTACAATCACTGTGATCAGTTCTTATGCATAATGCAAAAGTAAATGTTTAACTGAGTAAGAGTATTGTTGAAATTGAACACACTTTTCTTAAAAACGCTGAAGTTATTCATAATATATTGTGTAAAAGTGAAATTCATCTAATATAAAAATCAACAAGTTCACTTTTTTTTAGTTCTATTTAATCTTGCAATGAGTTTACTCGTGTGGCTCTCTTGAGATCAGATTAAGCTGTATGCGGCCCCTAAACCAAAATGAGTTTGACATCCCTGGTCTACAGGAAACCGAGGGTTTTTAAATTCCCTCAAAGCTAAAAGGTCTGTTCTGGCCAATCTGCTGGGCACAGCAGCCAAAGGAGCCTTGGTCAGTTCACGCTTTCAAAGTGTAACAGAGATGGATGCCCTGTCTCATTTTTTCTTTGAACTAGAAAAAAAAGAATGGACAAAGAAAGATTGTTCACTCCCTAAAGTCTGACTGTGGTTCTACTATCTCAGGTTCTTCTGAGATCAGGAAGTTTGCTGTCAGTTTCTATAAAGACCTTTTTAAGAGTCAACATTTGGAGAATCCAGATGCGAGTGATGATTTCTACCAAGGACTTCCTCAGGTGGATGCTGAAGCCAATCGAAAACTGGAGGCTCAGCTCACGCTGCATGAACTGCATACTGCCTTGATGAGCCTGAAGAGTGGTAGATACCCTGGCATGGATGGTCTTCCTGTTGATTTCTACAAGTCATTCTGGTCTGTGATCGGCGAGGATTTGTTGGAGGTGATTACAGATAGCCTGCAGAGAGGTTGCCTGCCTCTGAGCTACAGACGGGCAGTCGTTACTCTGCTTCCAAAGAAAGGAGATTTACAGGATCTAAGGAACTGGCAACCAGTCTCTTTGCTCTGCACGGACTGAGGTTTGGTCTGCACGGAAAGTCCTGGCTACCAGACTTAGAGAAGTTAGGTCTTCAGTCATCCACGGAAACCAGACACTTATCAGCCTGGCAGGCTGATAAGTGATAATGTCACTTTAATTAGAGATGTTTTGGAAATCTCCAACTCATTGGGCATAGATATTGGTCTGATTTCTATAGATCAAGAAATAGCTTTTGACCGGGTTGAACACCAATATTTGTGGCAAACTTTGACTGCTTTTGGTTTTAGCCCTGGTTTCATAGCTATGATTCAGGTTTAATACTGTGACATTGCGAGTGTGCTTAAAATAAATGGTGGCTTAAGTGCTCCATTCAATGTTTTAAGAGGAGTGAGGCAAGGCTGTTCTTTGTCAGGAATGCTCTATTCCTTGGCAATTGAACCTTTGCTTCATAAGCTGAGGAAGGATTTGTGTGGTGTTAGTATTCTAGGGTGTAATGTCTCTTTAAATTTGTCAGCCTATGCTGATGATTTAAAAGTTTTTGTAAACACACAGGAAGATATTGATGTTTTAGTCAGCACTGTCTTTCTTTTTGGCTGCATCTCTTCTGCAAAAATAAACTGGAGAAAGAGTAAGGCTATAATTGTTGGAAGTGGACTGGGGGATCAACTCAGTCTGCCTGGAGGCTTAGTGTGGAGAAAAGGTGGATTCAAATATTTAGGGGTGTTTTTGGGTAAAACACCCCTAAAAATGTTTTGGATAATGTTAAGGGTAGACTTTTGAAGTGGAAGTGGATTTTACCTAAAATGTCATATAGGGGACGAGTTCTTGTCATTAACAATCTAGAGAACTATTTTTAACAGATACGGGGAAATTTTCACTAAACATGGATTTATTTGTGGTTTTAAATTCACACGCCAGGGAAAGAGTAAATGTCAATTGATAAATTTTTTGTTGGGACAGGCTAAAATGGCCGTATACATAAGCAGTAGGAGAAAGGTGGAGGAAGGGATGAATATTTCTGATTCTGAGAACATGCCATTAGCACACAACTGCGCTGAGGCAAAAACAAACAAACAAAAAACACAGTGGCTCTGCACAAAATGTACAATCAGACAACCAAATGACACACAAGATCACTTTAACAATCATTTCAACCGAAAATTTTTTTATCAATAGCTTCCCAACATGAGTTCTAAATCTACCTTAATATAAACCTTCATTTTTCTTAGTATAGCTCAATCAAACATTTCTCTTTCACAGCCATGACATATTTTTAAGTTCAGTAGAACTCAACGCCTCTTTGGGCGTTTACATTGACCAATACATTGTTGATGGCCTGAATGTCAAGGTTTTTCTTAGTGGGCCTCACCCACCCGCTAACTGCGGAGACAAGATTTTTTCCAGAATTCTGATGCTAAACAAATGGCTGGAAAAAACATGCAAAGAAAACAACTGTAACCTTCATAGACAACTTTAACATCTTTTGGGAAAGAAGACATCTGTTCAACAGAGATCGTTTCTCTCTAAATAGGTCAGGTGCAAAACGGCTGATTTCAAACATCTTCTATTCTGTGAACCATGCGTCATCAGCTTTGTTCCAAAACAAAGTACATCCAGTGCCAAAACAAATGATAAGCCCAGTGCAGCCCGAACAAGCCAAGATAAAGATGGCCAGAAAGATGACACAGAATGAGGCGTTGTCAGAGCTACAGGACGATTCATCCCAGATCTCAGCAGGACAAAGAGAGGACCAAGAACCTCCATCGTCACAAACACCGGTCCAGACTGGACCCGCCTCCCCTTCTTCTCCACAAAGCCCAGAAGTTCCTTTTCTGGAATTTTCTCATAACATGAACAAAGTATTTAAGATTGGCCTACAGATGACATCCTCTCCACATAGCCATTCTGCTGTGAATAAACCAGGATTCTCCAAAGGCCTCAGAGCTTCAGATCCTCCTCCTCCACGTATCACAGAACACTCTGGTACTGAGGAACTCCAAATTACTTCGCTGTGATACAGATTGGCCCCTGGCCACACGTTTATCAGACATGACAGTTCCCAGCATCAGCCGGGGCCTTTAGCCGGAGATTATGGAATATCTGTGATAATACGTGGCAGAAATAAAAAACAAAACAAAAGGATAAACAGGAACAAATACTTAAAAATCATAAACTGTCAGATGCAACCTGTCACAGAGACATCACCAACCACTAAGTCATATAAACTGGGTTTATTAAATATTAGATCTCTGTCAGGAAAATCCCTTTTAATTAATGACTTCATTATTGACAATAATCTTGATGTAATGTTTTTAACAGAAACATGGCTGCATGGATTTAGTGAAGAAGCTATACTGATGGAGTCAACACCTCCAAACTACAATTTTCTTTGTGAGAGCAGACAGCAAAGGAAAGGTGGAGAAGTAGCAACATTGTTTAATGATTCACTAAAGTGTAAAAAGGTGTTTTTAGGAAAATTTGACTCTTTTGAACATTTGGCTCTCCAGGTAAAGAGCCCGGTACGAACTATGTTTCTGAATGTGTACAGGCCTCCTAAGTCCACATCAAACTTTTTTAATGATTTTAGTGACCTGCTGTCAGTGATATGTGTTGATTATGACTGTTTAATTATTGTGGGAGACTTCAACTTTCACGTTGGCAACCCTGAAGACAGAAGTGCAAAAGAACTGTGTGACACACTTAGAAACTTTGGTTTAAGTCAACATGTTAAACAGCCAACACACAAACAGGGACATATTTTAGACTTGATCATCACTAAAGGTCTAAAAATTTCACAGGTCAATGTAACTGATGTTGCCCTATCTAATCACTTTTCTGTTACCTTTGAAAGCATCATTTCCAGTGACTCATTTAGCCAAAGGGACATCGTAAGAAAACGCACCTTTAAGGACAATGCCGCGGAAACTTTTATTCAAGCTTACTCTGATACTTCAACCTTGGGCTGCAACTCAGTAGATGAGCTAGAAGATAACTTTCATTCTAAAGTCTCAGACATCATTGACTGCATTGCTCCAGTTAAAGTGAAAGTTCTTTCCGGGAAGAATAAATCTCCTTGGAGAAATGCTTCAGCAGTTAGAGGTGAAAAAAGGGAATGTCGGAAAGCTGAACGCAGGTGGAGTGTGGAGGTTCCTCCATCTTTTCCTCAGTGTTAGTATTTATTTAAATGTCTTCACACAATATAGTTGTTTTCGCATTTGGTTGTTTACTATTATGGGTGCACACATTTAGTAAACACCTTTTTGTTTATTGCAATCATTAATTTCTGTTTTGCTGAGTTTGAAGGACTGGCTGGGGGAGAGGACTGGTTGAAAGGCAAACCAGGAAATGGAACAAACCATCAGGCTGCTGGAAGCAGGGGACTTAATGTTAAAGAATCTACCTCTCTCTCTCTACTAACAACATAACTGCTAAAACCTCTGTGGTGTTAGGTTGTCATGTTTTGATAGTTGTGTTGTAGTCAAGATATGTTGGTTTGAATTAGTTATTTATGTTGATGTATTGTTGTCTTTGTCTCATCTCCCACCCCTTCTCGTTTTGTGTAGGCTAGCCTTTGTGTATAAATTCCCCTGTGTGTTTATTGTGGGAGGTCAGTTTTTTCTCGAGATTTGATATTAGAAGTCCTCTGTGAACAATTTTTGGAAAAAATAAATAGAAAATACTTTTTATATATGCCTTTGTCCTTTTGCCTTACTGGTCGGACCATCACAGTTGGTGTCAGGAGTGGGATCCTCCAGTTAAGGACAAAGGTATATTTTTTTATCCTTTTTTTTTTTTTTTTTGGAAACAAGTGAAGAAAAACCTTAAACCATGAAAGGAGCCAGAGGTGGTAAAGGCAAGTCAGCCCCATCAGACCAGGAAGTGCAAACAGAGCATGAGGAGTGTGGTGCAGCTGGTGAAGAGGATGACAAAGGGAGAGAGCCGACCATATCTGACTTGGCAGGGATCCTTCAGGCCCACATTGGACAGCAGAAAGCTCGAGAGGCACAGTGGGAGGAAGAAATGGCACGCCAAGACCACAGGTTTAAGGCTCTCCAACACCAGTTCAGTTTATTTCAAGAGGAGCTGCAGGCCCAGTCTTCTGCAGGCCTGAGGCCTTTTGTGCAAGACCACGCCCCCTCCTCTGCAGGAGTGAAGCCTGATGACGTGGATAGTTCACCACCAGAACCTGCACTGTCTGCTGTTAAGCCAGGTGACTCAGTTTCTACACATTTGTATAAAGAACCAAAACTGCAAAAGCTAAGTGATGATGATGACATTGAACATTTCCTCATAACTTTTGAGAGGATAGCCTGTGCTTGCAGATGGCCAAAAAGTGACTGGGCATTTCAGTTGATTCCACTATTGACGGGTAAAGCCAGGAGTGCATATGTACATATGGATATTGATGAATCAATGGACTATGATAATGTTAAAGCTGCTATTTTACAGAAATATGAAATTAACAGCGAGACTTATCGACAGAGGTTCCGCTCTCTTCACGTGGAGCCAAATGAGTCCCCCAAGGAGCTTTACGTGAGACTTAAAGAACTGTATAGTAAATGGGTCCAGCCCCGAGGTAAGACTGTTGAAGAAGTAAATGACGTCATAATTCTTGAACAGTATTTCCAAATGTTGTCTCCAGAACTCCAAGTTTGGATTAAGGAACAAAACCCAAAAGGGGCAGCAGAGGCAGTTTCCCCGGCAGATGCCTTTGTGGCAGCCCGTAAGAAGACCCAACCGTTGGCTTTTAGAGCTGCAAAAAGGGAGTTTATCCAGAGTCCAGGTAACGCCAGTCAAAATGGAAATGTGAGTAAGCTGTCTGGAAAAGAAAAGTGTTCTCCCCCAGTCAAACAAAACCATTGGAAAAAACCCATTTGCTATTTATGTGGGCAGGAGGGCCATACAAAGCCCATGTGTGCTCAAAATCCAGCAAAACTCTCTCAAATGTGTTTTGTACCCAGAGAGAACCATGTAGTGAACAGACAAAACCAGCCACTGATGGAGACTACTGTGGAAATAGATGGACAGAGGGTCAAAGCCCTGATTGACACAGGAAGCAATCAGACATTGGTACACAGCAGGTATGTCCCACCATATAGTATTTGCACCTCGGAAACAATACCCATCTGCTGTGTTCATGGGGATGAAAAAAAGTATCCAACAGCAGACATTTATATGAGAGTGCAAGGACATGTTTACCTGTTAAATGTGGGTGTTATGGATGAGTTACCTTTTCCTGTTGTCCTGGGAAATGATCTTCCAGTTCTCACAGACCTAATAAATGCTTCTAAAAGGTGCAATGTTGTGCTGACACGGTCCCGGGCAAAGACCTCAGAGGAAGATGAGCCCAGCCTAAGAGCCTTGCCATTTTATGGGGATGAGATTGGAGAGGGGCAAACCAAAGAACGTAAGTCTCGTGCACAGCGCAGGCGAGAAAAATTCAAACATACCACAACCTCTACTGTGTTACCTGAACCTGAGGTACCACTAGACTTTGAAATTCCTGATAATATTAGTGAGCTGCAGCACCAGGATAGAAGTCTGGCTGACCTTATTAAGAGAGGTGAAGAAGGTGGAACTGCAGAGGAATTTCACATGCAAAATGGCACCCTCTACAGGAGACATGGAGAAGTACAACAGCTTGTGTTACCCAGAAAAGCCAGAAAAATAGTGTTAACGTTGGGCCTTTCAATTCCCTGGGCTGGCCACCTGGGGAAACATAAAACCATAGCCCGAATCCAACGGTATTTCTACTGGCCAGGATTACAAAAGGATGTTGCCAGTTTTTGCAGGAGTTGTCCTCGGTGTCAAAAAACCTCCACCAGATGTGCAGTGAGAGCACCTCTTCAGCCTCTTCCTATTATAAATACGCCATTTGAACGCTTGGGCATGGATGTTGTGGGTCCAGTGGAGAAGAGCAAATCAGGTAACCGATTTATGTTGGTTATCACTGATTATGCAACAAAGTATCCAGAAGTGTTCCCCCTGAAATCTGTTAAGGCTAAAACTGTTGCTTCTTGCCTGGTTCAGTTTTGTTCACGAGTGGGGTTCCCAAAAGAAATACTGACTGACCAAGGGACAAATTTTATGTCCAAATTACTGAAGGATGTGTATAAACTGGTTGGCATCAAGGGACTGAGAACCACCCCATATTACCCACAAACTGACGGTCTCACAGAGAGGTTTAATCAGACTCTTAAGAACATGCTTCGGAAATTCATCAATGAAGCTGGGTCTGATTGGGATCAGTGGCTCCCTTACCTCTTGTTTGCATATCGAGAGGTACCCCAAGCCTCTACCGGGTTTTCCCCCTTTGAGTTGCTTTTTGGGCACGATGTGCGAGGTCCCCTGGCCCTTTTGAAGGAAAGGTGGGAGGGGGAGAAACCTGCAAAAGAGCCTGTTAATACCATTTCTTATGTCCTCCAGATGAGAGAGAAGTTGGAGAAGATGGCCTCATTGGCTCAGGAACATATGCGCCTCTCCCAACAGAAGCAAAAAACCTGGTATGATCAAACTGCTCATGTGAGAAGTTTTGAACCAGGTCAAAAGGTATTGGTGCTGCTACCTACCAATGACAGCAAGTTTCTGGCTCAGTGGCAAGGTCCATATGAGGTTGTTCAAAAACTAGGACCTACCACCTACAAGATCTGTACTCTGGATCAGAGACGCAGTACAAGAGTTCTGCACGTTAACCTGCTAAAGGAGTGGGTCTCCAGGCCGGAGGGGAAACAAGATGTATTTTTCATCAGAAGTGTATCAGATGAGGAGGTGGAGGAACAATACCTGCCTCTACCATCAGCTTCTGTTCTTGACCTGGGTCATCTTTCCCAAGAGCAGCAGTTGCAAGTGAGAGTGTTGCAAGTGTAACATCAATGTGTTTAATGATAATCCTGGACGTACTGATTATATTAAACACGATATTCGTCTGAAGGAAAATGCAGTTGTGAGACGAAAAAGCTACAGGATCCCTGAACGTCTACTTGGCCCTTTAAAAGAAGAGATTGAGTTAATGCTTTCTCTGGGCATCATTGAGACGTCTCACAGTGACTGGTGTAATCCTATTGTCCTTGTACCAAAAAAGGATGGCACAATGAGGTTCTGTATAGACTTCCGCTATTTGAACTCTGTTTCCAAGTTCGACTCATATCCTACTCCCCGTATTGATGACTTGATTTGCTGTCTTGGAAGAGCAAAATATCTTACCACCATTGATCTCTCTAAGGGTTACTGGCAGGTTCCCCTTACCACCAGGTCTCGTGAGCTGACAGCTTTCCGGACACTGTGGGGCCTCCATCAGTTTACAGTCATGCCTTTTGGGCTTCATGGAGCACCTGCAACCTTCCAGAGACTTATGGATAAGGTACTGGACGGTTTTTCAAATTTTGCATCTGCTTATTTGGATGATGTTGTCATCTACAGTAACACCTGGGAGGACCATCTGCAACATCTTAAGGCTGTTTTTGAGTCTCTTAAGGCTGCAGGTCTGACTGTTAATGCAACTAAATGCACACTTGCCAAGAAGGAAGTTCAATATCTTGGACATATTATTGGCAATGGAGTCATCAAACCTCAGGTCCAGAAGGATAACCCGCTGGTACCTGGCGATGCAACCATTTCAGTTTGATGTCCATCACATCCCTGGGAAGCTGAACATTACTGCTGACTACCTGTCGCGCTGGCCCATGGAGTTTCCAGAAGAGGGGGAGTGTGTGGAGGCTCCTCCATCTTTTCCTCAGTGTTAGTATTTATTTAAATGTCTTCACACAATATAGTTGTTTTCGCATTTGGTTGTTTACTATTATGGGTGCACACATTTAGTAAACACCTTTTTGTTTATTGCAATCATTAATTTCTGTTTTGCTGAGTTTGAAGGACTGGCTGGGGGAGAGGACTGGTTGAAAGGCATTCCAGGAAATGGAACAAACCATCAGGCTGCTGGAAGCAGGGGACTTGATGTTAAAGAATCTACCTCTCTCTCTACTAACAACATAACTGCTAAAACCTCTGTGGTGTTAGGTTGTCATGTTTTGATAGTTGTGTTGTAGTCAAGATATGTTGGTTTGAATTAGTTATTTATGTTGATGTATTGTTGTCTTTGTCTCATCTCCCACCCCTTCTCGTTTTGTGTAGGCTAGCCTTTGTGTATAAATTCCCCTGTGTGTTTATTGTGGGAGGTCAGTTTTTTCTTGAGATTTGATGTTAGAAGTCCTCTGTGAACAATTTTTGGAAAAAATAAATAGAAAATACTTTTTATATATGCCTTTGTCCTTTTGCCTTACTGGTCGGACCATCACATGGAGAAAGAACAGACTTCAGGTTCACTACGACATCTATAAAGAGAGACTTTATAGATATAACTTACAACTGAAAAATGCAAGGGAATCTTTCTTCTTAGAGATCATCAAGAAAAACATTAATAATGCTCGTGTCTTATTTTCCACAGTTGACAGGCTAACAAATCCTCCTGTGTACGTGACTTTCGAACTCCACTCCACCAGGGCCTGCAATGAATTTGCTAACTTCTTTACTGAAAAAAATCCTAAAAATTAGAGGATCACTTTGTACTACCATATCAACACCAGAACCAATGCTTTATTCAGCTGGAACTATTTCTGACAAAATGTCCCATTTCAGCAAAATAAACCACAAAAGCTTAGAGCAGATCATTCAGCAGTTAAGTTCCTCCTCCAGCTGCCTTGATGTTCTACCCACAGCTTTCTTTAAAAAAGTTTTACCTGGCATAGCGTCTGATTTGACCCAGATAATAAACACGTCCCTTCTGTCAGGTGTTTTCCCCCAGTCCCTAAAAACAGCAATTATCAAACCACTGCTGAAAAAGAACAATTTAGACAAACTACTACTCCAGAACTACAGGCCCATCTCAAACCTCCCCTTTATCAGTAAGATTATTGAAAAAGCTGTATTTCAACAATTAAACACCTTCTTAACAACGACCAACCGCTTTGACGTATTCCAGTCTGGCTTCCGTGCTCACCACAGTACAGAGACCGCCCTTATTAAGGTGTTCAATGACATCCATATAAATACAGACTGTGGAAGAACCACTGTGCTGGTACTATTGGACCTTAGTGCAGCATTTGATACTGTCGATCACTCCATTCTGTTAGAGCGCCTGGAGAACTGGGTCGGCCTCTCTGGTACAGCTCTCCACTGGTTTAAATCCTACTTAAAGGACAGGGACTTTTTGGTGTCAGTAGGTAACTTTACGTCCCAGACGACAAAAATCACATGTGGGGTTCCCCAAGGGTCCATCCTGGGTCCCCTCCTCTTCAATATCTACATGCTCCCCCTAGCTCAGATAATAAAAAATAACATCAGCTACCATAACTATACAGACGACACACAGCTTTACATCACCATGTCACCAGGTGACTATAAACCAGTTCAAGCACTGAGTAAATGCCTAGAAGAAATCAATACGTGGATGTGCCAAAATTTTCTTCAATTGAATAAAAACAAAACAGAAGTAATAATTTTTGGACCAATAGAGGAGAGATCAAAAGTTAGCACACAGCTTCAGTCGCTTCAGCTAAAAACCACTAATCAGGCCCGAAACCTGGGTATAGTGATGGACTCAGACCTGAACCTTCAAAAGCATCTAAAGACAATTACAAGGTCGGCTTTCTATCACCTGAGGAACATTTCCAGGATTAAAGGACTAATGTCTCAGCAGGATCTGGAAAAACTAATCCATGCGTTTATATTTAGTAGAATTGATTACTGCAACGGTGTTTTCACAGGTCTGCCTAAAAAGTGGATCAGACAGCTGCAGCTGATCCAGAACGCTGCTGCCTGCGTTCTCACTAAGACTAAGAAAGTAGAGCACATAACCCCAGTTCTAAAGTCCTTACACTGGCTCCCTATATCTCAGAGAATAGACTTTAAAATACTTCTGTTAGTCTATAAATCCCTAAATGGCTTAGCACCTAAATACATCACAGACTTGTTATCAGCGTATAAACCCTCCAGACCACTCAGGTCTTCTGGCTCCAGCCTTCTCTGCATACCTAGAACACGAACCAAACACGGAGAAGCAGCATTTGGTTCCTATGCTCCACTGATCTGGAACAAACTTCCAGAAAACTGTAAAAGTGCTGAAAGCCTGAGTTCCTTTAAATCGAGATTAAAAACACATTTGTTTAAAATTGCCTTTGAATGTTCAAGTTAAAATGTTTTACTGTTTTCAAATGTTCTTTTTTTGTTTCTACACTATTCTGTTTTATTTTCCTATATTTTAATCATGTAAAGCACTTTGCATTGTCTCTGTACTGAATTGTGCTATATAAATAAATTTGCCTTGCCTTGCCTTACAATTTCATAATGACACTTGATTAATCATTATTCTTTTCTTGTTTCATTATAACAATCAATATTATTCATTATAATTTTATTCATTGATGATGTCAGATTCGACAGATTCGACTCATTTAAAAAATAAATTGACCAGTAAAATTACTTCAAGGAGATGGAATTTTATTAAAATGGTTTTAGTTTTTTATCCAGACAACTATTTTGATATATTTTGTAGTAAATCTTTCTAAAAGCCCAACAAATGTTGTGAAAAGCTTCCCAAATTTTTACAACCTGTCCATAAGCTATTTTTGTTCCAGCTCAATGTGTTCAAAAGAAGCAATTGGAAGCAACTGCCCAGTGGGGGGCACTCCGGGAGTATAGAGTACTGGGCCCTTTTGATAAGGACTGTCAGGTCTCTGTATGACCAGTGTCAGAGTCTGGTCCGCATTGTCGGCAGTAATTCGGACTCGTTTCCAGTGAGTGTTGGACTCTGCCAAGGTTGCCCTTTGTCACCGATTCTGTTCATAACTTTTATGGACAGAATTTCTATGCATGGCCAAGGTGTTGAGGGGATCCGTTTTGGTGGCCTTAGGATTGCGTCTCTGTTATTTGCAGATGAGGTGGTCCTATTGGCTTCATCAGGGCGTGATCTACAGCTCTCACTAGAGCAGTTTGCAGCCGAGTGTGAAGCGGCCGGGATGAGGATCAGTGCCTCTAAATCCGAGACCATGGTCTTGAACCGAAAAAGTGTAGAATGCCTCCTCCGGGTTGGGGAGGATGTGCTGCAGTGACGTGCAGTCAGGGGAGGCAAGTGAGGCCAGGCCTCACTTGTCATTATGGAAAGAAAGAAAATATATAATGATGATAACATAATATAAATTGTGATTCACTCAGTCATTTATAATAAAAGTTATTTTTTTATCTAATTTCCTCATTTTGATCATATTTTCTTTAAAATCGCAGACTTTTCGCTATTTTCCATGTAAATCCTTGGTGGCGGCTGATAGCGAAGCCGGTGAGGCCGCAGCGAGCTTGGCCTCCCCTGAGATTGTGCAATCCCATGGTAACTGTGCTGGCTTCCATTCTGTGAATGCATCTTCCTGTCTCTAGATCATAAATTCAATTGTTCAAACAGTTATGAACTGATTTTCCACAATTTAATATATGTGGATTACGAAATGTGTTTTGGTCATCAAACTGTGTGCAGGTAACACGTTTTCGTGTGTTACAAATGCAGAAATCCATCATAACTCATAAAATGTTACCAATCAAATGACAAATAATTTAGTTGTATTTTTTTTCATCAAAGAATCAATATTTTTTTCCATGTCTCTTGGTGAAATGATTTGGCTCAATCAGTCTCCTTCAGCACTTTGCAATGAGTCTACTCTGTAGAGTATATATATTTGTAAATCTGACTCTGATGACGTCAATGCCTCACCAGCTATGAACCCTACCGTACGTCACTGATGTGTTGCCCCTAGTGGAGAAGTTCAAGTATCTTGGGGTCTTGTTCACGAACGAGGGGAAGATGGAGCGGGGATCGACAGGCGGATTGGTGCACCGTCTGCTGTGAAGCAGGCGCTGTACCAATCCGAAGAGAGAGCTGAGCCAAAAGGCAAAGCTGTCGATAAACCGGTCGATCTATGTTCCTACCCTCATCTATGGTCACAAGCTTTGGGTCGTGACCGAAAGAACGAGATCCCGGATACAAGCGGCCGAAATGAGTTTTCTCGGTAGTATGTCTTTGATCTCCCTTAGAGATAGGGTGAGGAGCTCAGTCATCGGCAGAGGACTCAGAGTAGAGCCGCTCACGCCCGCCGACAGGGGGGGACAAACGGGTCAGTTGTCCCGGGCCCAGGACAGAGGGGGAGCCCAAAACTAACACTCTGTCTGACACATACAATAGGGTAGTTCATTGTTATTGTTTTGAGGCGGGTTTTTCGCGCATGCGCGCCGGACTGGTAGGCAAAAGGCGAACACAATGGCGGACGCAAACAGAGAAACTGACGAGTTCTCCGCGTATTTTTCTTCTTTAGATAACGTACTACAAGATCGTTTTAAGAGTAAGTTGATGGTTGATGGTATCAGATTGCCAGATCCACACAGCAAAAGCCTTAAGGGACGGAGCGAGTCTGTGAAATGCTGGCCAAGCGCTCCGTACCATGACATATACAGCTGCCATATAAACATGGCAGGCCAGTACAGACAGAGAGCACGAAAGCCATGAAACCACTGGACGGCTACAATTATTTTAAATCGGGAAAAAGGCTCCAGCAACGCCCGCGACGCCATGAGGGATTAATCGGTCAGAAAATGGATGGATGGATGGATGTTGTTCACACATGTTTGTTCACTACGGATTATTTAGGTGTTTTTGTTTTGTTAAAATGGGTGGCGGTGTCGGCGACATTGCAGCGTAAACACAGAAGTACTAGCGCCCGTGAACCGGGGCGTAATAGCAGCAGCAGCGGCTGTAGCCCCTGCTGCTAGCTGCTGCTAGCCGCCCCGCCCCGGCCCATGTAGCCGGGCCGGGGCGCCGGCCCGTGTAGTGTTTACGCAGCAGCCGCTGGCTGCTGCCGCAGCCCGTGAACTGGCAGAGCAGCCGCTGCCTGCTCCGCCGCTGCTGCTTGGCTGCTGCTGCTACCGCTTCTCCGGCCCGTGTAGTGTTTACGCAGCAGCCGTTGTCTGAAGCAGCAGCAGCCGTTGCTGCTTCAGACAACGGCTGCTGCTGCTACCGCTTCTCCGGCCCGTGTAGCGATCTGTGTACCCTCCGCCGCTATTTAAGTAGAACAATGACTAGAGCAGAATTAAGTTGTATTTACCGGAGATGAAGTGTAGACTGCAAATTCTGTCGTAGTATGATGCCCCCCCAGTCCATTGGGAGTGTCTGCCTGCGCTCTTTTCATTGAAAATATCCATTTCTTTCTTCGTCCTTCCTCCTTTGGAAAACGACAGAAACGTACATCCAACAATTTGGAATGCCTCTCTGTGCAACCGGGAGCACAACAAGTCGTAGGCATTGCTTAGATTCCATAAATAAACGAAGTAAAAGTACGCTCTAAATCACCCGTTTTGTCATGTAGTAGACGAGAACAGTACTGTTTTCTGCCTACCAGCGGGACCCGGATGTAGCGCTGACGTCACGCGGGACGTCACACGTGAACTACCCTATAAACAAACAAGCAAACACATATAAATAAATTTAATGATAAAGGAAAAAATACAAAAAATTACTTTACAGATAACCACAGCAATATAGCAGTAATTTGGTTGTGATAAGTTGTGATACTCATCCTGAATGTTTCCATGTATTGTATAATTGTAAAAATGGCTACCATGTCTTGACAAATTTAGCAGTTGAACCTGCCAATGTACATCTCATCTTTTCTAAATGCAAAAACCTCATGGGCTCTGCAAGCCATTGTTCATGTGTGGGAGGGGGCTCCTGTTCCCACCTCAAAAGTATAAGATGTCTCGCAATCAGTGTAGCAAAAGTTATTGCGTTTGAATTATGTTTGGAATGTAAAACATCTGTAGGTGTAACTCCAAAGATTGCAGTTAGAGTGGAGGGGCCAAAATTAAGATAGTATATTTCTGAAAGTGTATTGAATATAGAAGTCCAATGGGTATTAAGTGTAGAGCTTGCCCAGAAAGTGTGAATAAGGGAACTCGTTTCTGCCTTGCATCGGTTACACCGGGCATCAGTCCCTGGGTAAAACTTAGCCAGCTTTTCTTCTGTAATATGTAACTGGTGCAGGACCTTGAATTGAAGGAGACCATGTGTGGAGCATAGCGTAGAGCTACTCTCCCTGTAGCTATACGCTTCTCCAGGAGTGAATGCTGCTTGTCGGGACTTTGAAGCAATCAACTGGTTCCCTTATATAGGAATTTTTTGACCAATCTGTATAATATGATTGATTTGACTTTGTAAAGTGCCTCGAGATGGCATGTTTCATGAATTGGCGCTATATAAATAAAATTTAATTGAATTGAATTGAATATAGAAGAAGAATGCACTCTGCGAAGAAACAGATTGCCAGAGCTCATCTGTTAATGTAACTGTAAGATCTTTCTCCCAATGTGACTTAATAATGGAAAGGAAAGGAGATTGTAGACGTAATAGTAAAGTATAGATCTCTTTAATTGAAATAGAGTACCTATTAATTTATCCAGAGTTGTTACCTCAGGTAGTTCAGGAACAAAGGGATATCTATTCTTCACAAAATGCTGCAGTTGCAAATAGCAGAAAAAATTGTGTACGCGGGATATTAAACTTCCATAAGCTGTGTAAATGATGTGAATGTCCCATCAATGAAAAGGTGTTTGACTGTAGTTAATCCATTTCTTTTCCAGATTTTAAAAGCAGAATCAGACATAGAAGGTGGAAAGATGTGATCTGAACAAAAAGGAGTTTTGATTGACATAGAATGTAGCCCAAATCTTTTCCTACACTGCACCCAGATTCTCAGCGAGTTATCTAATGAGAGAGCAGAGGTCAACAAAGCAGACCAGTCGTGCCACAATCAGAAGACTCAATCTGAAGCCAAGCTTGGGTTTCTGTAGAAAATGTATTGATCCAGTACAGCATGTTTCATATATTTGCTGCCCAATATGTCTGGAAATTTGAAAGAGACAATCTGCCCACTGTTCTAGGTCTCGGCATATAATCTTTACGTATTCAGGGATATAACTATTCTATTATATCTGCAAGTCCTATTATTAAGTTTTAAAGTAAAGTAAGTTTTTATCTACAAAAAATAATCTATACGTGAATACATTTGATGAACAGCAGAAAAAAGGAATATTGTTGGGAAGATGGGTATAAATATCAGCACACATCTACAGCACCGTCATATTGCGGTGTTTCCCGTAGGCGGCCGCCTCGCCAAACTCACGCTACCGCCTCGCCCCCATTCCATAAAAAAAAAAAAAAACCTAACTCGGAATGCTTGCCTTAACACCCGTTTTTTTGTTGTTGCTTTCGCGCGTGCATATAGTGAATGGCGGGAAAAAACAGGCAAAAATACATGGATACGCCCCCCCCGCTCCGCCGGTCGTCCACGCAAAGCTGGCTCTTGGGACGTGGAATGTCACCTCTCTGGTGGGGAAGGAGCCGGAGCTTGTGCATGAGGTTGAGAGGTTCCGACTAGAGATAGTCGGACTCACCTCGACGCACCGCTCTGGTCCAGCCGCTCCTTGAGAGGGCCTGGACATTCTTCCACTCTGGAGTTGCCCCTGGTGAGAGGCGCCGAGCTGGGGTGGGCATACTTGTTGCCCCTCATCTCGGTGCCTGCACGTTGGGGTTCACCCCGATGAACGAGAATGGCCTCCCTCTGAGGGGATGGGTTCTGACTGTTGTTTGTGCTTATGCACCAAACAGCAGTTCAGATTACCCACCCTTTTTGGAGTCCTTGGAAGGGGTACTGGAGAGTGCCCCTCCTGGGGGCTCACTCGTTTTTCTGGGGGACTTCAACGTTCACGTGGGCAATGACAGTGAGACCTGGAGAAACATGGTTGGGAGGAATGGCCCACCTGATCTGAACTCCAGTGGTGTTCTGTGACACTTCTGTGCTCATCACGGATTGTCCATCACGAACACCATGTTCAAGCATAAGGGTGTCCACATGTGCTCTTGGCACCAGGACACCCTAAGCCGCAGTGTGATGATCGACTTTGTTGTCGTTTCATCTGACCAGCGGCCACATGTCTTGGACACTCATGTATAGAGAGGGGCGGAGCTCTCCACCGACCACTACCTGGTGGTGAGTTGGCTGCGATGGTGGGGGAGGAAGCCGGTCAGACCTGGCAGGCCCAAACGTACTGTGAGGGTTCGCTGGGAACGTCTGGCAGAGTCCCCCGCTAGACGGACCTTTAACTCCCAAAGCTTTGAACACGTCCCGAGGGAGGCGGGGGACATTGAGTACGAGTGGACCATGTTCCGCGCCTCTATTGTTGAGGCGGCTAGTCTGAGCTTTGGCCGCAAGATGGTCGGTACATGTCGTGGCGGCAACCCTTGAACATGCTGGTGGACACCAGAGGTGAGGGAAGCCGTCAAGTTGAAGAAGGAGTCCTACCGGGCTTCATTGGCCTGTGGGACTCCGGAAGCAGCTGATGTGTACCGTCAGTCAAAGCGGCGGGCGGCTCGGCTGGTCGCCGAGGCAAAAACTCGGGTGTGGGAAGAGTTCGGAGAGGCCATGGAGAAAGACTTCTGTATGGCTTCGAAGCGATTCTGGTCCACCATCCGGCGTTTCAGGAGGGGGAAGTAGTGCAGTACCAACACTGTTTACAGTGGGGGTGGTGTGCTGCTGACCTCGACACGGGACATTGTGCGTTGGTGGGCGGAATATTTTGAAGACCTCCTTAATCCCACCAACACGTTCCATTGTGGAAGCAGAGCCTGGGGACTCTGGGTCGGGTTCTCCCATCTCTGGTGCTGAGGTCGCCGAGGTGGTTAAAAAGCTCCTCGGTGGCAAGGCCCCAGGGGTGGATGAGATTCGCCTTTGCGGATGAGGTGGTCCTATTGGCTTCATCAGGGCGTGATCTACAGCTCTCACTAGAGCAGTTTGCAGCCGAGTGTGAAGCGGCCGGGTTGAGGATCAGTGCCTCTAAATCCGAGACCATGGTCTTGAACCGAAAAAGTGTAGAATGCCTCCTCCGGGTTGGGGTACCTTAAGGCTCTGGATGTTGTGGGGCTGCGTTGGTTAATGTGACTCTGCAACATTGCATGGACATCGGGGGCAGTTCCCCTGGATTGGCAGACTGGGGTGGTAGTCCCCCTATCTAAAAAGGGGGACGGGAGGGTGTGTTCCAACTACAGAAGAATCACACTCTTAAGCCTCCCTGGTAAGGTCTATTCAGGGGTTCTGGAAAAGAGGGTCCATCGGACAGTCGAATCTCGGATTCAGGAAGAGCAATGTGGTTTTCGTCCTGGCCGTGGAACACTGGATCAGCTCTACACCCTCAGCTGGATCCTGGAGGGGGCATGGGAGTTTGCTCTCGATTTACCGGTCGATCTATGTTCCTGTGCATTCAGGGCTGTCAGGTCTCTGTACGACCGGTGTCAGAGTCTGGTCCGCATTGCCGGCAGTAAGTCGAACTCGTTTCCGGTGAGAGTTGGACTCCGCCAAGGTTGCCCTTTGTCACCGATTCTGTTCATAACTTTTATGGACAGAATTTCTAGGCGCAGCCAAGGTGTTGAGGGGATCCGTTTTGGTGGCCTTAGGATTGCGTCTCTGCTATTCGCGGATGACGTGGTCCTATTGGCTTCATCAGGGCGTGATCTACAGCTCTCACTAGAGCGGTTTGCAGCTGAGTGCGAAGTGGCCGGGATGAAAATCAGTGCCTCCAAATCCGAGACCATGGTCTTGAACCTGAAAAGGGTAGAGTGCCTTCTCCAGGTTGGGGAGGATTTGCTGCCCCTAGTGGAGGAATTCAAGTATCTTGGGATCTTGTTCACGAATGAGGGGAAGATGGAGCGGGAGATCGACAGGCGGATTGGTGCGGCGTCTGCTGTGAAGCGGGTGCTGTACCCATCCGTTGTGGTGAAGAGAGAGCTGAGCCAAAAGTCGAAGCTCTCGATTTACCGGTCGATCTATGTTCCTACCCTCATCTATGGTCACGAGCTTTGGGTCATGACCGAAAGAACGAGATCCTGGATACAAGCGGCCGAAATGAGTTTTCTCCATAGTGTGTCTGGGCTCTCCCTTAGAGATAGGTTGAGGAGCTCAGTCATCCGGGGAGGACTCAGAGTAGAGCTGCTGCCCCTCCATGTCGAGAGGAGCCAGTTGAGGTGGCTCGGGCACCTCGTTAGGATGCCTCCTGGACGCCTCCCTGGTGAGGTGTTCCGGGCACGTCCCACCAGGGGGAGGCCCAGGGGAAGACCCAGGACACGCTGGAGGGACTATGTCTCCCAGCTGGCCTAAGAACGCCTTGGGATTCCCCCAGAGGAACTGGCCCAAGTGGCTGGGGAGAGGGACGTCTGGGCGTCCCTACTAAAGCTGCTACCCCCGCGACCCGACCCCGGATAAGCGAAAAAGAAGATGGAGATGGAGACAATAAGTGGAGTATTTTTATTAACCAGAATTGCTGCGCCTCGTGCCCAACCCAACTTCTTTTAAGCCTTGAATGAGCTATATCTTTATGGTGCGTTTCCTACAGAAATGCTATATGTACCTTAAGGCGGAAGAAAAGAGAAAGAACCTTATTCCCTTTCACTGGATGATTCAATAGCTAACATTCCAGCTGGTAAATGGACTGAATTTATAAAGCGCTTTTGCAGTCATACTGACCAATCAAAGCAAAGTACACTAGAGCCACATTCACCCAATACGCAGCTCAGTAGGCAGCTTGAAGTTGTGTCTTGCCCAGGGGCACATCAACATGTGGCAAGGGAAAGCTGGAATCAAACCCATAAGCTTCCGTTTCCAAGACAACTACTCAACCCATCAAGCCACAGTCGCCCACAAATGGAAGTCACCATCTACGTGCATGATAAGAAAGAATTGCCCAAGTTCTGTTTATTTATCTTGTCTTTGGTGCACACTGTAAAGTTGTAGTTAGCCACAATCTGTGCAAATAATTAACAACAAAAAGAAGAAAACACAAACAAAGCAACAACAAAACAGACATGCACCCACTCAACCCTCCTTATCTAGTGTTATCCCCAACTGATCAGGGCCGGCGATTGCTATAGGCGAGCTAGGCAATTGCCTAGGGCGGCAAATGTGTTGGGGGCGCCCTCTAGCGTCGCCCTTAGGCTTACTTCCCATTAATCATAGAATTAGAAAAAAAAGTGAATTAAACCGGTTATGAAGCGTACATCAGTTTGACTTAACCTTATGTATATATATAGCAAAATATGAACAAATAAATATACCACCGATTTTTTTTATTTTCTTTTTCACATTTAAGAGAAAATCTGAAAAGATTCTGATCACTTTTCAAGCGCCCACCAACCCAGTAGTCGTGACGTCAGAACGGGAGCGTTCATCTCAACATGGCGGATTACTGCACTACATGCGATAGCCAAAACGAGAAATCTGAAAGCGAAATTTCGACTTCAACCGAGCAATTCCTAACAGGAGACCATTCTAATGTATCGGAGGAAGAATATTTGTGTCTGGAGCCTCACATATTCGACCCAGACGTTTCAGATCAAGAGAAGGCAGCGGACGAACAACAGCGAGTCGGACAATGAGTGGAGATTGGATGTCGGGAGATTAGATGAATGGTAGGACAAGTTTTTTTCTTTTAACAACGCAGTTCAAATATTTTTTCGTATGTTGACATCATTTTCTTTTAGGCGCCATAGATATTTAATGACTAAAATGCCGGTGTTGTGCGAAATTCAATTCCCCTGTGAAAATCTATCCCCCCTCCCCTTTTGTCGGGAGCGCGCATTGCAGCCGTTTTCACGGCGCTTATAATAGATTTTTCGGTAAAACAACGCATATAATCATATCAAGGTTGTAACATTAGTTTAATCGGCAGCTGTCTACAAAATTATAAAATAAAAATAAATAAACGAGGTCTTCTTGCGCTGTTTTGTGTTATTTTAAACGCCAAGATAATCGGTCTTTTGTCACTTTTATTGAGTCGAAGTGACACGTGAATTTCTCCACTGTGAGATCAATAAAGTCTATCTTATCTTATCTTATCTTAAATAAAGAGATGAGGACAAAATGTATCACTAAAATGAATGAGCATTTATTCACAACTAAAAATGAATTTATGCCATGGCCTAGTTAGGCCCAATGATGAGGTGCTACTTATCATAAAGAATCACTTGACAACATTTTAAAAACAGTATCTGTACATTAATATTTAGCCTACCTACATACTAGCATAACAAAAGTCAAAAATAATATATTAAAAATATACACTGAGTAATATTGAGGCCTAAATATTTCCTGAAATGTAAATCAATTTCCAACTTACCATAAATGCATTAATAGTGAATTTAGCAAATCAGTTATGGTGTGTAATTCATATACAAATATACAATTAATCAATCTTATTTTTTAGGTGTTCCTGTTCTCACTGCCAATAATGGATTCTGTGAGAGAGTGCATCTGTTGCCAGAAAATCGACTTGGTTATTGCTAAGATGGAAGAAGCCAGAGAGGAGATGGATGGAGAAATCCCTGACACAGACCATCCTGGCATGGAAGCGGTGTGTCTAAATGCTTGGACATTGCAGGTTGCTTGGTCCCAATACAAGCAACAGTATAGACATATAGCGTATAGACAATTTGTGAGATGGTGTTGGGACAATTTAGGCAAAGATACCCGGGCTGTGATACCCTCGTGTGCAGTCAGCTGGGTAAGGGCCCACTTCCCACCCCCAGGACATGAAGATGATTTTTCCTTTAGAGGTCCCCTGTTGGCAGTTAAAAAAATACCCAAGCTGAAAGAATAAAATCTAAAACATGCATGTAAACAAAATTGTTGTGGTTATTATGTAATATAAGCAATTACTAATAAAATTATTTCATGGTCTTTTTGAAAATCGACTGAATGAGAGATTGATGGCATCATCTTTTGTTGGTTTCACAAATGAACTTGTCAGTGATGGGGGCTCTGATGCTGCATCAACCTGCTTAGTTTTTATTTTCTCCAGCTCTGCTAGCAGCATCTAAAAAAAAGCAGCAGTGGGTAAAATTTCTCATAACAATTTTTTTTTGATTGCTGGGGTGCATTACACAAGTGAATAAACAGATACAGGAAAGTAAAAGACAACACATGTAAACATGTGTACACAAAGACAAAAAGTGAAGCAACTAGTATAGCAGTGGTGATTCCTGACAAAGATTATTTCAAAAAGGACATCTAATTATCTCAGTATATATGCAGCAGAATTATGTACTATATTATTAGCTTGAGAATGTGTGGAGGATACTAATACAAAAAAAATATTTTGTAGTGATTATCTGCATTGATTATTCAAAAGGGATGTACAAATAATCATCAATTTATTAGTTATACTTTACCTAAGTGTCCTTACAGATGGTTAAAAGTGTTTTTGCACAGTCCTAACTTTGAGTGTGTAATAAATTATTTAAAATAATAAATAAGAAAAGGTTCTGAAACCTTTTCTGGTATTTGTTGTCTATGCATCACTCCATGCTAAGTTACAGTTTTTTCTAAATGCTTAAACACAACCTTGATTCTTATAGCACAATTTCTAAAACTATTAATACTTATAGCAAATCCACTCACTGAGTTCACAAAATTAAAAGAACAAACACTGCTTTGCACTCAATTTGCAATTTTGTAACACACTTTGCACAACTGTAGGCACAACTCACCGCACAGCACTCTTTGTGGAACTGTAAACAACTCAATGAAGCACTAAACAGATGCTGAAAAAAGTACTGGTATTTCGCACGGCAAAAGTGAGGGGGGGGGTGCAAAACTCAATCTCGCCTAGGGCAACCAAAGGGCTAGAACCGGCCCTGCTTGTGCCCATCAGTAATTCCTGCTGCATTTTGTGTTAGTAGAGTAGCAGAGGAAGAGCAATCAGAGTTATAAATGATTTTGGTCTTAACCAGTGGTGAAAGTAAGCCGGTACGGTTCGGTGCTAGGGATTTAAGCCAATATGCAGGAGGCAAAGGGGGAGAGCAGCTGTCAGATAAAGCCTTCATTCAGAACCAGTCATGGATGCAGTCTAAAACACCACTTGGTCTGTTTATAAGTTTCTTTTTAACTTATTCATTCCGAAATGTTTCTGAACTACATGTGCTGTGTTTCTGTGCCTCAACGCTCTTACCTACTGCTCGTCTTCCCTCCCTTCTCTTTGAGCAAAAGGACTTTTAAAAGTGTCCAGCCTTCAAAACGTGAAACACTACATCTAGTGTCCTTCCACCCGCAGCAAAATGTCCCAATTAAAATCAATAGGAGTGTTATGCACATTTTCAGTCATTGTACTCATATACAGCTCAAACTGTACGACGGAACCGCAGGGTTTAAAAGTTCACTGCTTACGATATGTGTTCTTACACTGTACGGCCCGACGCTCTGATGCGACCTGACTGCTCAACGAGTGCATTCAGAAACCACATGTCGGACTCAGCCCCGTAGAGAGATGGCGCTACTCGGACTCGTCTAACCGGAAGCCAAATGTCAGCAGTAGAAGAAGAAAAAGGTGGAAGTGTTGATGCTCACTGTTAAGTATGAGGCTTACTAGAACGAAACGTGCTGCCTTGGCAATTCTACGAGTTGCTCCTCCGTAGTTTGACTCCATGTCACACGTACTGCCGTCATGCTTCTCTACGCTCCTATGTTTTCGTTTGAGAAAACGAAGAAGAATCTACTTGTTTGTGCGTGCGCAGTGCGCGAGGTCGGGGGAAATCGGCTCGTAGACGGTCGTAACTCCGCTTGAACAGCAGGACGCGCTCACCATCGCTCACCATCGCTCACGAGGGCCGACTGAATTTCAGACATGTTAACGCGGATTTTCAACCGACCGCCTGATTCCTGATGGGGAGGTGGTGGTGAGAGGCGAATTGTCCCTCGTTACCCCCTGAATGCTACACGACGCAGGACGCACAATCGAGCTGAAACTCGGCACAATCCAAAAAATTCTCGCACGACTGAAGAATCGTGTATCTCGTACAGTGTATGCCCGGCTTTAGTAGTTATGTTTCATGCTATTTTGTTTAACGACACATAACCAGCGGTGGTGCGGTGGGCAGGCTGAGTTGGCATGAGCTTGAATTCAGGTGCGTATAATTAAGTTACACGTAATTAAGGTTCACGCTTTTAAGGGGCATTTTAAGGGACTTTTAACACAAGGGACTTCAGTTCAGACCTGTCATTCCTGCTCTTCTCTCTAAAGGAGCCCGTTACAGTCTTTATTTATGCATTTTTTCCTCGCGCGCCACACCAATGGGGGAAAAATCCGCCCAACTTTATTTTTCCTACAGTCACTTAGTAACCAGTGAGACGCAGAGCTTAAAAAGCTGTACCTGTACTCATCAAATTTGAATATTCTTGTAAACAAAACATTTTTTACAAGAATAAAGCAGACAGGTGAAGGGAGTTTTGGTGGCAGCAGACAGAATTTCTGGAGATATGACAATCAGAACGAACTGTATTTTCGTAAGAAATCTGGAAACAACCACAGAGCCGTTCACTTGCTTAGAAGGTGCAATATTGAGCGTAAATGTTGTGAATGGAGATTAAACAGAGGTGACCCTCCTCATATTCGGCAGTCTTGGTATGTTGAAACAATCACGGGAGAACAGTTGTGTTTTTTCTGTTTTAACCCACAAACAGAACAATAAAGTGTCGACACACCTCTTTCACTTTTTAACGAAAGTAAAACATCTCTACTTCCATGTCTAGATGTCTAGTCGGTTAGAAATGAGACGGAGTTGACTGGATATCCTCTTCCAGTGTCCAGTTGCCATGACAGCGAAACCGAGTGACTAACACCCCCCTCCATGCGTTCTGAAAATGAACATTATCTCACTCTTAACTTTCCATAAAAGTGAATTTGATTGCAGTTAGTTAGAACCACGGCAGACTTTGGATACATGTTGAATCTGTTTATATGATAGGATTGTACAAAATTATTTCCGGATGTGAACTGGATCTGTTTCTCATGTAAAGTTCCTTGAGATGACATTTGTTATGAATTGGCACTACATAAATAAATGATCATCTCTCTCTCTGCTCCTCTTTCTTTCTTTTTTTGCTTTCTAGCTCCATTTTACATGGTCTATAAGGGTCCAAATGCAGAGTCTGTCCTGCATTTGATAATTCTTTACAGTGCAAAGGATTCATATGCAGATGAGAATTTCTTTAATCAATAAATCGGTGGAGCAGGAGACTGAAAAGTCGCTAACAGCGCTGCTGTGACAGAGCATCAACAGCCTCGGAAAATGAAAAAAGGGGTGAGTCTGTCTTTTCCCTCTACAATTGAAATCTGAGCTGCATAAACAACGTTTTTTTTTATTCAAATTTTTTAAAAGAGTGATCCGGGCCAGCGGGAAAACTCTCAATGATCCTGATGGCCAGTCCACCCCTGGTTGTACTTGTGTGTTTGTCATATTCGACAGAAAAAGTAAATTACTGCCTAGAACGTGGAATGGTATTTGGAGTGACACAGCTGCAGATTTTTTACTTGAAGCCAGTGTTCTGACACAAATTCCGGTTAGTAAGGCAACCATGGAAACAACTGGTGTTTTGGGAAACAGGTCAGGCGCTGCCAGGAAAACAGTCTCTCTCTCTCTCTCTCGGAGCGAGATATAGAGCGAGAGTAGGAGAGAAGAGAGAGGAGAGAGAGAGAGAGGAGAGAGATAGCGAGGGAGAGAGAGAGCGAAGAGATCGATGAGACGAGCGCGAGAGCGCGCGAAGATAGAGAGAGAGATCGAGGGAGAGAGAGAGAGAGAGCAGAGACTACTAGCTCTCGCCTTCTCTAGTCTCTCTATCTATTATATCTCTCTTATCTCTCTCTCTCTCTCTCTCTCTCTCTCTCTCTCTCTCTCTCTCTCTCTCTCTCTCTCTCTCTCTCTCTCTCACTCACCCACACACGGAATACGTTTTGTAACCATAACTGCTGCATCTGAAAAAGTACAAAACCACGTTGTAACATAACATTTCACACTACAGAACGAGGAAACAATTTCCATGAACTACGGTAGTTACAACTTTATAGGTAAAACAGCTGTTATGTAAAAAGTCGAATGGAGCTGAACTTACTTTTCCCCGCTCCAGCCAACGCGTTAACAACCAGAACGGCGACAAAAACCACCGTAGAAAAGAGAATCACCAGGATTCTGGGCAGACTGTTGTCCTTCATTTTCGTTGACGTGCTTTGCCGCTGGACAGAAACGAGCTGTCTTTATACCAAGATGCCTTCACGTGCTCCACGGAAAACAACCCCACCTCTGAAGCGAATGGTTACAAAACCGCCGCCTCTGGAAACATATTTTAAACGTTTAAACTGAATTAAAAACACCATGCATGATACTGCTTGAACACTACATGAAACACAAACCGTACGAAAAATATCACCATATGAAACAAAAATCTATTATTCCTTAGTAAAGGTTTGATAACACTTTCGTCGTGTGAGTCAGTCAGTAGTATGTAATAGTTTTGCGGAAAGGGGCGTCACGTAATGAATCATTCTGGAACACAGCTTCATTGCCACTGTCATATTTATCCTGATCTACAGGTACATGGATTGGTTAGATCATCCAAAAGGTTTCCAAAATTTAGTTTGAAAGGGAAGTTTAACCATTCGAACTTAAAGGTTCGAAACCGAAAACAAATGGCACATTATGCTTTTAACTGTTCGGTAATTGGACAGTAAATTGCAATGAGCAACGCAGGCCCCTTGAAAAACAAAGTAATTGTAGATCCTTTCATTCATATAATAACACTGACTATTAAAAATAAAATCACTGGCATCTTCACAAACATAATTCATTGTCACCAGTAAGTGAGGCAGCACTGGAGGTATCTTTAGAATTTGTTCTATGTTTGGGCTGTTTGTGAACGGAATTATTAAAACTTGAGGTATTAAAATCACCTTGACCTATCTTCTTGGAAACTTGTAAGCAGCTATACTCAGCGAGAAGACAGCTTAACTCTATCCTGATTAAATCAAGGTACACATTGTGTGTTTTCTGTGTGAGACTACAAATGTTTGGGTATGAGATGTTTGTATCATGTCTGCTCTGGACATCCAATATAGCATAGTGTGTCATGATTTAGGTTTTTGTTTGTTTATTTTGGACTTTCCTGGACTTGAATCAGCTACCATCCTATCAGCCTGTTACCCCTCAGCCATCAGCCATTAGCCAATACGCTTAGTCCTGAGCTGATAGGAAAGAGCAGACAAGAGGGCAAGCTGCAGCCTAACCAGGGGGTGATTACTTTGTCTCTGCTCTGGATCTCAAAGTGCTGAAACTTGATGGACTCAAGTTAGTGTGTAACTGGAGAATCAGTTATGTTTATTTCCCACAACACTGTTTCAAGTTATCTAAAATATTAGTTTCATCTATCTTCAACTTGTATGTTAGAACCAACCCCAACAATATTACTTTACAAAGTAATTTACAAAGTAATGCCATATTAGAAGAGTTTCATTCAGGCTTCAGAGCTCCTCATAGCACTGAAACAGCTCTGGTGAAGGTTACTAATGATATTCTTATTGCCTCAGATAATGGACTTGTGTCTGTACTTGTCCTGTTAGATCACAGTGCTGCATTTGATACAGTTGATCACAATATTCTCCTACAAAGACTTGAACATACTGTAGGGATTAAGGGAAAAACATTACAATTCTTTGAATCTAATCTGTCTGAAAGACTCCAGTTTCACAAGGTTTGCACACTATATATATATATATATATATATATATATATATATATATATATATATATATATATATATATATATATATATATATATATATATATATATATATATATATATATATATATATATATATACAGTGTGCGATTTGCAAAAAAAAAAAAAAAAAAAAGAAACAGAGGGGGGATCATTTCAAAACTTTTATTAATGAATAAAAAGTTACTTTATACCAATTCTCTTTTCAGCTCTCCTGTATAAACTCCCTCAGTCTGTTCCCCACTGCTGGTTCATCTTCAATCTTCAGATGCCCTCAGTCTACGTGTGTTCCTCGTCCTCCGTCTGCCAAGCATCTGCTCCCTCACCAGCTCCGCCGTCCAGCTTCAGCCATCTTCACACTTCTGCTCCAGTATGGTATAGTTTCCTGGTTTTTTCATCTACTGCTCAAACCCGGAAATAAAGACTCTTTAATTGTGGCTCTGTGTGTGGCTGAATTCGGGTTCAATCCACAAAACCCTGACAGTACGGACCAGCCAAATGAACCCGTCGCCCACACAGAGCCCGGAGCTCACCTCTTTCCTGAGCCCCATGGCGGAGCTCTTCTGTATCCAGCTCCGGGAAGGCCTGGATGCCATCGCCGCAGCCAGCCCGCCTTGGAAGCGGCTGAATGCCGTCAACCACGCATGGGACATTTTCAAGGACCAGATCAAGCTCCTCTCAACCCTCGGAATCTCTGGGCTGTTTGAGGAGTTGGAGTGGAATTATCAGGCTGCGCATTCCCAGCTCCTCAACGAGCCACCTCCACCCAGACCACAGCTCACCTGCCTGTCCACCGCTGCTCCTCCCGTCTCGGCTGTCTCCGCCGCTGCTGCAGCTCCTGCCGTTGATCCCGCCGCCGCCCCGTCACTAGCGGCAGCCCCTAATTCAGTGCCCTGCTCCTCCCGGTGCAGACGACGGGGTCGCCAGCACAAAAATTCCCCGGGGCCCATCCAGACGCCACCACTGTTGCTGCTCCTTCTGGGGCCGACATCACCTCCTCTTCACTGGTGAGTCGGCCGGGTGCAGTTACTCCTGCTGCTCTGGAGAGTGTGGACCGGGCTCCTCGCGTCCACGAAGACCAGTTGTGGGACTTTTTCTACGGGGACAGGGACGACCTCCTCCCATTATGGTCCTCCACTGTTCCCGCTGATAAGAGTCTTGCAGCCTGTGAGGATGGGGTCTACACCGAACCACCGGCATCCAAAGGCCCAGCTCTACTGCCGCATGCCACGGCCAAAGCCTGCGTGGGTGCGCGCACTGCTGCTGACCGCACGGATTTGGTGCCTGCCAGAGCGGCGCCCAAGGTGGTTCCTGCTGCGCACGCCACGGCCCAAGCCAGCGTGGGTGCGCACGTTTCTGCTCCGCTGGCCGACGAAAGGCCTCAACGAAAGCCCTCAACCTGCTCCGCCGGCCGTCTTAAAGGGTCCTGCGCCGCTGGCCGACGAAAGGCCTCAACGAAAGTAATTTCAAAAGTTTTATTAATGAATAAAAAGTTTGATCAATAATGGTTAGCTAGCACGGTGCTCTTTCAGGTACCTAGCTAGATCCAGTAGGTTAGGTTATTGTTTTTAAACTTGCGCCATCTACTGTCGGGACTCAGGAGTGGGTATTAGTTTTCTTTAACCGCTTTGAGCAGAAAACATAATGATACTCTTTAAAAACAGACAACAAAAAGTTAAATTAACAAATGTGAAGGACACAAGACATGTATTTATATTAGGGCTGTCAAACAATTAAAACGATTGAATTTGAATCGATTAATCCCGATAGTTAACTCGAGATTAATTTCAAATTAATCGCACATTTTATCCTTTTATTTCTGCAAGTGTAATAGTCTGTTTGGGCATTTTAATATGCAATTTTGCAATAAATGACACTAATAAAATACATGATTGTACAAAAAATATGTTTATTTTGTTATTTAAGCACTTTTGAGAATTGGAATGAAAACATCCTAGTGCCAAATGTTAAACTCTGGACTATAATGGCTAAATGACTAATCATGACGCCCTGATGTTTACACAATGTGTAAATAAATTTGTAAATATATACCTATTTTCATGCCGATATATTTTTTTGCCTCTTAAACTAATATAGACACGGTATTAGGCATATACATATAAATTAATAAAAATGTAAGTTTTATTGTTGGTTTTTTCACTCTCTCTGAGCTTTGAGTGCTGGAACAATATTTTTGCTTGCTGTTTATATCTATATTCATACAGTTTAAGCCTGGAAAAAGGTTTTAAATTTCCAGGTCATTCCAGTCTTACACTTTGTTTGCAACTGGGCAGGAGCTTAATACCCTAAGAGAGACTGTTTAGCAACTGTTTTGTGACTCCAGGTCCTTCGTTTGGCAACGTAAGTCAGCCTTAGTTTGTCAAATACAGAGAAAACAAATTAATAAGCATTAAAGTACGGTTTATGGGTTGGGTTTCTGGAATGTTATCAGCATGTTAAAAACTCATCTTCAGAACCAATGTCTGCTCAAAACAGTGATCTGCACCAAGTAATCTATATTCACCAGTTATCACCAGTTATTGTACCGTAAACTACAGAGTTGCTCTGTCTGCCTTTACTACCGTCGGCTCCTATGGCGAAGGGATATTTCAGCTGGATACACTCAAATTGTCTAATGCAGGCAGGTCTCTTAATAACCGCTGTTTCATCACTTATTTTGGAGCCCAAATAAGCAATTTCACTTTCAGAAACGTGCCCAAAAAAAACGCAACCCGTGACTCATGAAATTTACAAGCGCCTTTAGAATAAAACAAGCCCAAAGTCGCATGAAATAAACAGTCTGTGCAACAGTGAGCGCGGGTCTGTTTTGCTACAGTCTCTAGCACTCTTGAAACTACGGAAAGTGCCGAGGATAAAAGAAACACAGTCTGTGCTCTCTGTGTCAGATGTTCAGTTATTTCTCTGCCTCCTTTAGTAATAATGGTACATGTAATAAATGTAGTGTTTTTGTAGCTTTGGAGGCGAGGGTGTCCGAATTGGAGACCCGGCTCCATGCTGTTGAAAAACCAGCTGATAGCCGCTTCTTTGCTAGCGCGGAGCCGCATAGAGTAACTTCACATAGCGAACCAAAAGCAGTAGCACCGGTGACGGTTCGTGGGAAACATAGCTCTAGATCCCAGCCCCCAGATCACCACCAGTCCGTCTAAGTTTCTAATAGATTTTCACCACTCAGCGACGCACCGGCTGAGGAGCCGACCTTAATTATTGGCAGCTCGATAGTGAGAAATGTGGCACTAAAGAAACCAGGGACCATAGTTAAATGCTTACCAGGGGCCAGAACGGGTGACATAGAATCCTACCTAAAACTACTGGCTAAGGATAAGCGTAAATACCGCAAAATTGTTATTCACGCTGGCGGTAATGACACCCGGTCACGCCGATCAGAGGTCACCAAAGTTGGTGTTGTTTCGGTGTGTGAGTTTGCTAAAACTATGTCGGACTCCGTAATTTTCTCTGGTCCCCTGCCTGACCTGACCAGTGATGAAATGTTTAGCCGTATGTTGTCATTCAACCACTGGTTGTCTAGGTGGTGTTCAGAAAACGACGTTGGATACATTGATAACTGGCAAACTTTCTGGGGAAAACCTGGTCTGATCAGGAGAGACAGCATTCATCCCACTTTGGATGGTGCAGCTCTTCTTTCTAGGAATCTGGCCAGATTTATTAGTTCTCCTAAATGCTGACAACCCAGGGTCCAGACCAGGAAGCAGAGCCGTAGTTTAACACACCTCTCCGCAGCTTCTGTACTGTTACCCACCCATTATCCTATTAAGACGGTGTCTTTCCCACGGCCAAAACTTAACAGATGAAAAACTGATCTAAAAGGAACAAATCATAAAAATCTAATAAAAATCCATACGGATCACTTTGAACCAAAAAAATAAAATAATTAAATGTGCTCTATTAAATATAAGGTCTCTCCCTCCAAAGACTTTGTTAGTTAATGAATTGATTTCTGATAATCAGATTGATTTGTTTTGTCTCACAGAAACCTGGCTACAAGAGGACTACGTTAGTATAAATGAGTCAACTCCCTCCAGTTATTCAAATTTCCACATTCCCAGATCTGTGGGAAGAGGAGGAGGAGTGGCAACAATCTTTCAGTCTGATTTATTAATTAGTCCCAGGCCAATTAATAATTACAGTTCTTTTGAACATTTAACCCTCAGTTTCCCTCATGCAAACTGCAAAGCAATAAAACCTCTTCTGTTTGTTGTTTTGTATCGTCCACCAGGCCCTTACACTCAGTTTTTGGATCAGTTGTCAGATTTCTTATCTGATTTGGTGTTAAATACTGACAAGGTTATTATAGTGGGTGATTTTAACATCCATGTTGACACTGAATGTGATAACCTCAGTGTAGCCTTTAAAACTATCCTAGATTCAATTGGTTTTGCTCAAAATGTGCATAAACCGACGCACTCTCGGCTCCATACTTTAGACCTTGTTCTGACATATGGCATTGATTGTGAAAAATTAACAGTATTCTCTCACAACCCTGTCCTGTCTGATCATTTTTTAATAACATTTGAGTTTAATCTAACTGAGTTCTCCACCCCCAAAAGAGGGTTCCATTATAGTAGATCTTTATCAGATAATGCTGTATCAAAACTTAAAGAGTCTGTCCCCTTTTTAATATCCTCAGTATTGCAGAAATGCCCTGTAGATGGCAGCAATGCTGTTTCTTCCCATTCACAAATTGATACCTTTGCTAACAATGTGACTTCCTCATTGCGTTCTGCATTAGATAAAGTAGCTCCCTTGAAAAATAAGGTGATTATTCACAGGAAGCTGGCTCCCTGGTTTAATTCAGAGCTGCGTTCCTTGAAGCACAATGTTAGGAAATTGGAGAGAAAATGGCGCTCTACACACCAAGAGGAATCCTACCTAATCTGGAGGGACAGTCTATTGTTGTATAATAAGACCCTTCACAGAGTTAGAGCAGCATATTTTTCATCATTAATTGAAGAGAATAAAAATAATCCTAGATTTCTCTTTAGTACAGTTGCCAAACTTACCCAGAGCCACAGCTCTGTTGAGCCATCCATTCCCTTAGCTCTTAGTAGTAACCATTTTATGGGATTCTTCATAAATAAAATTGATTCCATTAAAAATAAAATAATTTGCATCCTCCCAAACATGATTACCTCATCCTCAGTAAGTGAGGCAGCATTGGAGGAATCTTTAGAACCTGCGCAGTGTTTGAACTGTTTAGAAGCAGTAGAGCTTTCTGAGCTATCTAAAATTTTAGCTTCATCTAAACCTTCTACCTGTATGTTAGACCGATACCCAACCAAGTTGTTTAAGGACATATTCCCTTTGATCAGTGGCACTATTTTAGACATGATTAATCTATCCTTAGTAAATGGATATGTACCACAGGTTTTTAAAGTTGCTGTTATTAAACCTTTACTTAAGAAACCTTCTCTTGATCAAGATGAGTTAGTAAACTACAGACCTATATCTAATCTTCTTTTCTTATCTAAAATTCTTGAGAAAGTAGTTGCTAATCAACTTTGTGAACATTTACAAAGCAATGACCTACTTGAGGAGTTTCAGTCAGGCTTCAGAGCTCATCATAGCACTGAAACAGCTCTGGTGAAGGTCACTAATGATATTCTCATGGCCTCAGATAATGGACTTGTGTCTGTACTTGTCCTGTTAGATCTCAGTGCTGCATTTGATACAGTTGATCACAATATTCTCCTACAAAGACTTGAACATACTGTAGGGATTAAGGGAAAAGCATTAGGCTGGTTTAAATCTTATCTGTCGGACAGATTCCAGTTTGTTCATGTTAATAATAAATCTTCCTCAAACTCTAGGGTCACTTGTGGAGTACCACAGGGTTCAGTCCTTGGACCAATTCTCTTTACTATATATATGCTTCCGATAGGCAAAATTATCAGACAGCATGGGATTAATTTCCACTGTTATGCTGATGATACTCAGCTATATTTATCCATAAATCCTGATCCAATCAGTTACTTCGACTGCAGTCATGTCTTGATGACATCAAAAGCTGGATGACTTTAAATTTCCTGCATCTAAATTCTGACAAGACCGAAGTTGTAATCTTTGGGCTAGAGTCCTCAAAAAATAAACTTCTTAACCAATCACTTAATCTGGGTGGCATTAACTTGGCCTCTGGCAATAAAGTAAAAAATCTTGGTGTTATTTTTGATCAAGAAATGTCATTTAAATCCCATATTAAACAGGTTTCCAGAGTTTCCTTTTTTCACCTCTGGAATATCGGCAAAATTAGAAACATTCTGTCCAGGAGTGATGCTGAAAAACTAGTCCATGCATTTGTTACTTCAAGGCTGGACTATTGTAATTCTTTGCTATCAGGAAGTCCACAAAATGCAGTTCAAAGTCTTCAGCTGATCCAAAATGCTGCAGCAAGAGTTCTGATGAAAATAACAAGCGGGATCATATTTCTCCAATTTTAGCTTCCCTTCATTGGCTTCCTGTTAAATCAAGAATATAACTTAAAATTCCCCTTCTCACATATGAAGCCCTTAATAATCAAGCTCCATCATATATCAGAGCTCTGATTACCCCGTATGTTCCTAACAGAGCACTTCGCTCTCAGACTGCAGGTCTGCTGGTGGTTCCTAGAGTTTCTAAAAGTAAAATGGGAGGCACATCCTTTAGTTATCCGACTCTGTTCTATGGAACCAACACCCAGTTTTTGTCCATAAAGCAGACACCGTGTCTACTTTTAATAATATGCTTAAAACTTTCCATTTTTATAAAGCTTATAGTTAGAGTGGCTTAGGTTACCCTGAGCTATCTCTGTAGTTATGCTGCTTTAGACTTGCTGGAGGACATCAGGATCTATTTTTCTCACTCTGCTAAGTTCTACTACTGTTCTCCAATTTGCATTGTTAGTTGTTATTTCAACCTTTAACTTTATTTTGTCTCTGTCATTTTTCTCTTCATAGTAGATATGCTTGGTATGAGGGATTGCTGCAAAGCCATCAACAATGCAGACGACTGTCCACTGTGTCTCTATGCTCTTTCTGGTTGCTTGTCAACACTCAGTGCAATCTACTGGGTTTCCTTTGCTAGGAAACCCATTTTACCCATCTGATTTGATTGAATTTGGCTTTGTAAAGTGTCTTGAGATAACATGTGTTGTGAATTGGCGCTATATAAATAAAATTGAATTGAATATTAGCTTGAGGCAAGAAGTCCTTCATCATCATATTCCATATATTCAATTCAATTCATACAAGATTAGTTTTATGAAAATCTTATATTTATAAATGACTTATTTGACACCAATGGTAGATTTTAGAGCTTCTCGTCTTTTGTCAACATATAATATTTAAATTGTGCAAGTTGAGCCTTCAACATTTTTTGTAAATCTCTTCCACAGTCATTGATTCAATTAATCCAAAATACTCTTTGGTACTCTCAGGCAACAATTGCACAACCCAAGTTAGTAGCAAATAATTGTAATTTGTAGAGTTATAAATGTAACTGTATGTAAATGTATCAACGAAGGTTTGAGACAAACTATTGTCCATCATTACAAAAGAAATACTTTCAAGAAATTGGAGAATTGTAACAATGATCAATTGATGATTAAGGTTCATTCCAAATTTGTTAAATGGTCAATTTCACTAAAAGTGAAAGAGACTAATTTGAAATTAATAAATAGCTTATTTCTGGTGGACGAATTTCTTGAAAGATTATTTTAATTTAAGGTTGACCCATATATAAAGTTCAAACTATTTGTCACTTGTTTTTTTTTTTTTTTTGAATGTTGCTATTCACAGGACTTTTGGAATGATATATAAAATTGTTTGAATCTTAAACTCAACATTCCCCATTTTAATATGTCACACATTATGTTTTTCTTGGATAATTTGGATTCCTCTTCATCCATTGTGATAAATATTGTTATGCTGTAATGATCTGCAATAGACTTCATTCCTAAGTACTGCTGCACAGTAATTGTTTCTTTAAGTTAGGTTCTTTTTAGTTATACTGTAGAAATGTGTCATTTCGGGAGCTGGAGGGTTGTTGTTGGAGGACTGGAGAGAGTTGGCGGGTACTCTTTGAAAGCTGTCCAGTTTTATTTGACCTAAAATAAACCAATGTTAGCAGCAAAACCTTGGTCTGATGCTACGGTTTCATAACAACCGGTACATCTCAGATCACTGGGAACACCGCTAGCAAGCAGCTCACCAGGTTGCTCTGCTGATCAGCCTGGCTTCTCCACACCTGTTCCTGCTACTCAGCATGACCAAGCTGATCCTGATTCCATCTGGTGTCCCAGTTCCCAAGGACCAGGCCAGTGTTTGCAGTCTGTCTGTGGCTGCTTTAATCCTGTGGCATTGGTGGTGACGTGGAACTTCCGCAATTGGGTCAGGGACATACACGTCATAACCCTGTGAGCAGTTTCCCATAGTCACAACTTCCAGCACCTACCCTGAGTCATCAGAGGACGTCTGTGCTCAACCAGTGTCATCAGTCCCATCACCCTGTTCCCTCTCATCTCCTACACAGTCACTCCCTTCTGATTCACATTCACTTCCAGTTACAGCCGAGCCATTATCATCTTCCTGTCCATCACTTATACCATCCGAAAAGTTCTTGGTCCCAGCTTTATTACCATCTTATTCATATTCATTACCATCATCTTCATCATTTCCACACTTCATACAGCACAAACTGCCATCCAATCCTTTGCCATCTTCATCGTCGTCTTTGTCATCATTAACATCACTTGAAACATCTGTAGTTACCTCATCTGAGAACTTCGATGGCTCAGCACTGCCCGAAAACTTTGGTGGTTCTGCATCGCCAGAGAACATTGGTGGTTCTGTAACGCCAGATAATGTTGGTGGTTCTGCATCGCCAGAGAACATTGGTGGTTCTGTATCGCCAGATAATGTTGGTGGTTCTGCATCGCCGGAGAGCATTGGCGGTTTTGTTATAGTTCTGGTGTCTGAGCTCCAATTTTCATAGGTTTCCTGTCTCTAAGAATCAGGTGGACCAGTCTTCTGACTGGTCTCCAGAGATCCACTGTGGGCTCCAGCGGACCTACCACCCTCAGTCTCCGCCGTGGGTTCCTGGGATCCAGTTTCCTAAAACCTGGGACCTGTCCCCTAAAAACTGTGTCCTGTCCTCTGAGCTCAGCCCGAATTCCACCCTCAAGCAGTATCAAGATCCTGGTTCCAGTCTACAAATGCAAGGTTGTGTTTCAGGTCTAGAACAGCAAAATCATGGTTCCAGTCTACAGTAGCAAGGTTGTGGTTCCAGTCTGCAGGCTCATCGCTCCAACCTGCAGCAGTGAGGTTGTGGTTCAAGAAGATAATTGTGACAGGTTCATGAATGCAATAGAACAAAACATAATAAAATGATCAGAAGAAGTTAAACAAACATTAGAAAAAGATCTAACATTATCAGAAATTAAAATGACTGTGAAACAAATGAAAAATCACCTGGTATTGATGGTGTTTCTATTGAGTTTTTTGAGACCCTTTGGGAAGAGATGAAAAATGTATTATTTAATGCATATTTGGAGTGCATAAACAATGGTCAACTATCCCCAACAATGAAAAATGGTTTGATTACAAAATTGCCAAAGCCCTATAAAGACTTTTTACAGCTGGGCAACTGGAGACCAATAACCATACTTTGTAATGATTAGAAATCAATCGCTTTAGTTTAAGCTAATTGGATAAAAAAAATTATAAATAAGTTAATAGATTAATTTCAGTCTGCCTTCATTAAAGGCAGACATATCTATATTAATGTCACACTAATATTGGATATGATAGAAATATCATGCTCTTATAAATTCAGAAAATCTAATAGTATTCATTGATTTCTTCAACTCATTTTATTTAATTGAACACAAATTTCTAATTAGATCATTGCAACCTTTGGCCTAAAAACAATGAATTTTGAATCTATTGCTGGAGTTTTTAGAGTTAACTGGATAAAATATTTTCTGGCTAAACCTGATTCTGTTTTGTTTTGCATTCCCAAAAACATTTATGATTAAGTGGGAGGTTTAGAATTTCTTTTAAAATGGGACTTTAAGATTTCCAAATTGTCTGTCAAACTGGCTGAATTTTATAAGCAAGTGCTTTGTTATAAGACAATTTATGTTAAAAGAGTAGTTACAGTGAATAAGGAAATGCTATTCATCCAAAGTTGGTATAACAAGGGAATAATTTTATATATATATATATATATATATATATATATATATATATATATATATATATATATATATATATATATATATATATTAGAACTACAAGGTAATTTTCTTAGATTTGCAGATTTAAAAATTTTATTCAATATTAAAAGCACATGAAAGGAATACAATAAGACTGTGAAGCAATACCATCAGCTTAATACAAACTGATACAAAATTATTTGCATTATTCTAAAGGGCAATTACTCTGACCAAAACTTGTGTCTAAATGATAAAATACTTAATAACAAAACTATTGACAGAATATTTAAATAGAAACAATTTCGATCGAAAGGTGACCATAAAATCATAACAACAAATATATAATTTTATGAAATGGCCAGCATCTACAAAAATAAAAAAATGAAAATATTATCCCACTGCTGCCATGCTCCAAAAGAGATTTAAATATGAGGTGGAGCCATGTATTTTTTGTTCTGTGGAAGACGAAACTTTGGAGCATCTGTTCTCTCTTGCTCAGCAATAAAATTATTTAGACAAGAATTAAAGAACAGGTTGAAATTTCCCTCTATCTATCCTTCCATATTCTTCCGCTTATCCGGAGTCGGGTTGCGGGGGTAGCAGCTTCAGTAGGGAGGCTCAGACGTCCCTCTCCCCAGCCACTTGGGCCAACTCCTCCGGGGGAATCCCGCGGCGTTCCCAGGCCAGCTGAGAAACATAATCCATCGAGCGTGTCCTGGGTCTTCTCCTGGGTCTCCTCCTGGTGGGACGTGCCCAGAACACCTCACCAGGGAGGCGTCCAGGAGGCATCCTAACCTGAAGCCCGAGTCACCTCAACTGGCTCCTCTGGACGTGGAGGAGCAGTGGCTCTATATGAAGGTTCATTTGTTCCAAAGCGATTTGTGCATTGTAAGCATGAATTCGAAGTTGTAGAGGAAGTTAAATTCTAAGTTTTGTATTTGTAGAATAAAAAAAAATCACAAGTAAAATTTTTTTACACCTGTTCAAATTTTAAGTACAAGTACACAAATTGTGTTCTGTGAGTTGCACATAAAAAAAACTCTTACATTCTCAGTTTTGCTCCAAATGGTCCAGAACTATTGTTGCAAAACTATTTGTGCATTGTAACTTTGGTGTTTTGTAATTGTAGATTTTTTTTAATCTGTCACAAGTACAAAATAAAGTTAAACCTCTTCAAATTCTTGAGTACAAGTACACAAATTGTGTTCTGTGAGTTGCACATCATAAATGTCTATCATTCAGTTCTGCTGCAGTTGATCTAAAACAAATGGTGCAAAACAAATTCAAAACGTGTATTAAAATCTTCAAAAAAAACAATTTTTTATATATTTTTTCCTTAACACAAATACAAATCAATGAGTACAACTACACAAATCTGCTGCTGTGAGTCACAAATTTAACTTTACAAGTTAGGCCTTCATTTTCAGTTTTGACACAAACGTCTCAACGGTAAAAATTAAGACAGCAGGGGGCGCTGCCTCCTAGGTCAGTCTGTACCAACCAGAAGTACGGTTGGTACTGCCATGTTGCCTTTCAAGGACCCAGCACACATATGCCTTCGAAGAACGCAGCTCTCACTGTCATACAGTGTATACCATGGCCGCGGGAAGTGGGTGTGCTGGGGGTGCTGCAGCACCCCCTAGTGGCGAGAGGTAGATAAAAAAATATTAAATAGTGCTGTCAAACTACTAAAAATTTTAACTGCATAATTTCAATAGTTAACTCAAAATGCGAATGATATACTCAATAGCATATTTTATCTTTTTATTTCTGAAAGTGTAAAAGCTTATTTGGGCATTTTAATATGCAATTTTGCAATAAATGACACTAGTAAAAACATGCTTGTACTAAAAATACATATTACTTTTTATTTTCAAGCACTTTTCAGAATTATAATGAAAACATCCTGGTGGCATAAAATGTTAAACTCTGGCCTATAATGGGCTAAATAACTAATCATAACGCCCTGATGTTTACACAATGTGTAAATAAACATTTCATACCGAAATATTTTTTCCCTCTTAAACAAAGACAGACATGGTATTGAGCATTTACATATAAAGTAATTACTAATTTTACATTTTAGAGACAAAAAAATACAACAAATTAACAAGCATTAAAATATCGGTTGGGTTTCTGCAATGTTTTCAGCGTGTAAAAAAATAATTGTCAAAACCAATGTCTGCTCAAAATGGTGATCTGCACCGCGTAATCTACTTTTAGCAGTTATCCTCAGTTATTGCAACCGTAAACTGCAGAAAATACGGACAGACCTTTACTCTCTCGGCTCCTATGTCAGTCAAAGGAGGATGCGCTGCAGCGCGTTATGAGGCGGAGGGATATGTCCGTTGGTCATACTCTGTAGTGCGGCAGCGTCCCTTAGTTTAGAGCCCAAATAAACCATAGACATAATATAAGATATATGTCTATGAAATAAACGACATCACTCTCAGAAACAAGCCGACAACACTGCAACCCGCGACTTATGAAAGTTACAAACAACTTTAGAAAAAAGAAGTCCAATGTCACATGAAATAAGCGGGCTTGGCAACATAGAGCGCGGGTCTGTTTTGCTAGTCTCTAGCATTCTGAGAACTAGGAAAATCACCAAGGGTAAAAAGAAAAAAAAAACTGTCCGGAGAGCGCTGCGGGGAAACAAAGCATTTTGTTAACACATTAATAACGCGTTAAAACTGACAACCCTAATAAATAAAATACTTTACACAATTTATAAATTTCTTATAACTATTTTAAATGATTTTGAAAAGTTCATGAAAGTTACGTTGTCATGGCAACGTCAAGTAAGCTAGTGGTCGCCGAGTAAAGAGCTATCCCGCTCGCGGCAGCAGACTAGTACATTTACAGAGTCTAATGAGAAAAAAAGAGGAGGAAATATGGCACAAAAACGAATTTCTGATTTTTTTGGAAAACCACCACCGGTTAAGAAAAATACTTGTACAGTAACCACCACGATGGAGAGCAGCCGGAGTGAGGAGACTGTCCGCCCGCCTCTGATGGCAGGTGCACCGGCAGGCCCAGCCCCTACACCCGCAACTCAACCAAGCGTAATTGAATTAGACAAGCCCTTCCAGCCAACATCCGGTTTCAAATTTCCTGCACAGAGTTGTGGTAATGAAACATTCTCACGTTCTGTGGCACTGGCTTGGTTTGCTAGATGGCAGTGGCTGCATTATGTGGAAGATACTGATCACATTTTGTGTTTTGTTTGTCTAAAAGCAATCGGAAAAAAAGTCATACCAAGAGACAAAATTAAGAAAGACAACCCCTTCATAAATGCCAGCTTTTCAAATTGGCGTAAAGCCACTGAAAAATTCAATGAGCATGAGAAATCAGAGCTGCACAGCGAGTCAATACAAAAGTTGGCGGCTTTGGTTGACATCCACATAGATGCTCGCTTATCCAGCGCTCATGCCAGAAAGCAGGCTACTGCCCGACACTGTTTGGAGCTTCTCTTCAGGATCATCCGATTCCTTGGCAGCAAGGGAATTGCCTTCAGGGGCGACACAGCACGTGAAGGAATACTATATGAACTGATGCTGCAGCGCACCTATGATCTCCCTGAAGAAAGAAAGTGGATAGAAGGTAGAGACAACTGGATGTCGGACACTATACAAAATGAAATAATTGAAAAGTTTGCTCACTGTTATGGGAGTTCTGAACAGATAACTGACTTCCCTGAGATTTACTGAAGAAGGAGACGTGGAGTGTTACTGTTCCAGCACTTTATTGAGAAACAGAGCAGAGCAACACATGGACAAAGTATTCGCACCGCGCGGCTGCAGCCTAGCGTCTGCCCCTGTTTCTGCCCGACCTCGCTTTCGGCTCTCCCTAATACTGCACCGTGGCCTTGGCAGGAGACAAAGCAAAGACAGCCCATCCTAGACAGTCGTCAGCCATACAGTGTTATGCTGCAGCATTCGGCCTTGCACTCAGTAACAGTGGATTACATACACAGACATCTCGTCTCCTGGCTCTGTGTCCGAGAGGCAACAGGTCACTTTGACTGTAGGGCAAAGATTAATACAACATTCCACCCCTTGATCGCATAGAATATGTATAATCTATGTGATCACCCACAAATCAAAAACAAGATGACTCGTGACATGAACATGCAAGTACAAATCATGTGTGCTGGAACTTCAGTAGTGATTAACATGAATGCTTCGGAGAGTTTTAACACACAAGATCAAAGTTTAGCATTTGCCTACAATTTAGGGTTCATCTAATTAAAGTAAGGCCTGTTTTAGGTCCTATGCGCACATTATTTTAGGTGTATTCGACTAGGTAAGCTAAAACCTGTATACTAATTAAGGTCAAATCCGTCTACTCTCACCCCGCCCTGAATACCCCCCTACTCCTTTCTCCACTTACGCCTCCAGTGGACAATAATCCACCACTCCAAACTTACAACACCAGGAGCAAAGGCAGGAGAGGTTCAGTGCGGGCAGGGGAACTCCAGAAAAAACTACTCACAGGAGTAGCAAAAACTTGGTAAGCTGTCAGCAGACAGTGAGAACAGTTGAGAATCATATTGGGTAAACATTCAAACTCCAATAACAAAAAAATGATTACGCATAACCGAGGTAACACATCAAAACTTAGATCTATGCCTAAATCAAAGTTGACATTAGACCAAACAACGAATGAAGGGAAAATAGGAAACCCCATCTGACATTATGACTGTGGAATAGCCCCTGATAAAAAGGATTGAATCAAATGAATCATTGTCAGGAACATTTAAAGAATTAAAATAAAATTCAAGGAACAGTCACCCAAAAGAAAAGTATTCCATGTTAACAGGTAGTATCATTAACATCACAATCATTATTATCATAATCACCATCGTCATAATCACTCAGATCAGAAATATCATCATTACTAAGATCAGAACTTTCAACTTCTTGGGCATGGTTCTCAAGGAAAACACCAGGTTCTGCATTCGGTTGACCTGTAAAGAAGCTAACTGATACTGCAGAAGTTAACATTCGTTTAACCAGAGGGATTAAGCAGCCCGACAAAACAATCAGCAGGGCAATGACCACTAGGACTGGGGTGAAAATACGAACCAAGATCGACTGCCATCCACTCCCTGTAAGCCATGCCCATCCGTCATATTCAGCTGAGGGAGAATCAGCTTTAACCATGGAGTTAAACAAATCATGCAGGTGTTGCTGGATAGAGGTTATGTTTGATGAAGAGTCTGGGATATAAGTACAGCACTCTGAGTCAATGACTTTACAGACGCCCCCTTGTGTTGCCAGTAACATGTCCAAAGCCATGCGGTTCTGTAAGGAAGTTAATCTTAGAGCCTTCAATTCCGGGGCGTAGCTTTGAAATCCCTCATCCACCAAAGCTGTCAAGTTCTCTAAATCTGCAGCCAGCCTGTTAATGGCTTCAGCATTACTAACAGCACCATACCCAGGGAAAATTGCTGAGGCTATCTCGCGTCCCATTGATATCCTGGTTCCCCTCTTCCTGCGATTCTGGGCACCCACTGGTACAGACGCAACTATCCTAACAGAGGGAATAAGATAAGCCAAATTACAGGCACCACACCAATTACTTAGGAGATACAGGTAGGAACGATGACCACAAACCCATACCATATTAGTAGGACACGGATAACCATCAGGAGATGGAGTATACACCTGGAGGGAAGAAAAGGCACCACCCCTTAAACCCCATTTAGTCAAATTAAAAAGTCTTAGCCATGGTTTCAATGGGTCATCTGCACATAAAGGTCTTTTATCTGTAAGCGCACAAGAAGCTGGCACAGTATTGTCACAGTTAACTGCATTGCCCAAATTAAAACTGGATCTGACACAGGGAAGAACAAAACACAGGGGTGCTGACCGCATATGTGATGAAACTGAATGGGTCATAACAGAACCCGCAACACTAACATTTGTAGCATTTGAGAAACCATAAGGGAAGCGCACAGAATGATGAGAAAAATTAATTGCCCAGGGAAAATGTTTCAGGGGTTAAGAAGCCCCCAAGATATGGGACCTGTTACGGGGCGCTGTTGTACAGGCAGAAAAAAATGATAACACAGTGGTGATGTTAACCGGCCATGGTTGGAGTAAAGATGACCCCTGCGTTGCATGCGGCAAACGGGTGCAAACATAACAACTACCATTTGTAACCTTTCGAGCAGTAGTAGCTGCCAATTGCCACCAGAGATTGTCAGTCACGCCATGATGAGCAATAACATGTCGTTTTACCCCTCTTTGCAAATGAGGTGTCTTAAAAGCCTGAGTGATGGTTGGATCAGCTGAATTTAACACAGCAACAGTAGGAACACGCTTAAGGACATTAGAATCATTTTGATCACAAAACCATGTGATTAGTATAAGTAAAAATGCAACCATAAGGTAACATCTTGCCAGCTTCTCAGCCGTTCTGAAGAAGGTCATCTTGATGTGCCGTGTAGAATGATGATGTAGAATGATGTAGAATGTAGAATGATGATGAATAAGACGATGGCAACGCGTCGTCCTTCTGTCCTCTTCTCTCCCCCTTTTTTTTTCTCTTTTTTTTTCTTTTTTTTTCAGTCAGTTCTCTGATATTTAGGGAGCATAAGCAATGAGCAAACAAATCTAGTTCTTGGAACCGCTGTGTTCCACAGATCAGCCGTGTCAAAACAAACTCTGTTGAATCAGTCTCTGGAGGCAAGCAACGCAAATCACTGCCCGGAATGTTATTGTGATTCCGTCGGAGCAGTGTTCTTCACCCGCCTCTTCTTGCTAGGAACCAAACTTGTGGTGGGCCGCAGTCCTCACAGCCAGCTCGGTGGCTCAGGTGGATGATGATGCCAGTGTGTGATTTTTCTTGTCCTGCGATCAGTCGGTCTCCCGCGGCGGTGGCACCTTCCTGCAGTGCGATGCGTGGATCCAAGGAACTCGCTGTTCGACCTTCACTGCCGCGTGCGTCGTGAGGAGCACCTGGAATGGACCCAGCCAGCGTTTGGATCTCCAATGCTTCCTGTGGAAGTTCCGAATCAGAACCCAGTCTCCTGGACGGAACGAATGGAGGGCTCTGTCGGCTGCCACAGGCAATGCTTCCTTCACTGTCTGAGAGATTTCAGAAAGCACCTTTGTGAGCCTAACGTAATATGATAACATGTCATCATCACACAAAGAAGTGGAGGGCAAGTAACGGTTTGTAGGTCCAAAGCCCAAGTTTGGCGGCCTTCCAAACAGAATTTCAAATGGACTGAGGTTAACTTTCGCCCTTTTCCTCATCCTCATATAAGTGAGGACAATAGGCAAAGCTTTAGGCCAGGAAAGCCCTGTTTCTACACAGCATTTTGCCAGCTTCAACTTCAAAGTTCCGTTCTCACGTTCAACCGCACCGGAACTCTGGGGATGATACGCGCAGTGTGTCCTTAAGTCACAGCCCAAGAACTTACCCACCTCCGTCACAGCCGTGTTGACAAAGTGGGATCCATTGTCACTTGAAATCCTAGCCGGGATCCCCCAACGAGGTATAATCTCAGTCAAAAGGGCTTTTGTGACAGCATGGCTGTCAGCCTTTTTAGAAGCGAAAGCCTCAGTCCATTTACTGAACATATCCACGATGACAAGGACAAACTTCTTACCTTCAGAAGGAGTCAGTTCAATGAAGTCCATCATGATGTGGTCAAATGGCTTACCAGGAGGTGGGTGTGCACCTAGGGTCCTCTGAGGAGCACGCCCTGCATTGAATGAACAGCAGATCATGCATGATTGACAAAACCTTTTTGCATAAAAGCTGAAGCCTCTAGTGAACCACTGAGGTTTTAAAGCAGCTGCCATGCTGATGAATGAGGAATGGTCTAAGCCATGGGTTAGCTTTGCAAAGTGTGGGAAGAAGTGTTTTGGCAAGCATGGTAACCCATTTGGTCCATACCAAATGTTATCTCTGCACTTCGCTCCAGAAGAAGCCCACAGTCGCCTCTCACCAGCAGACGCAAAACTCTGTATCGCACTCAAGTCTGTGAGTGAGGAAGAACATGGGGGTGTACCCTCCTCCTTGCCCTCAGAAGAGGAAAAGGCAGTGAACAGAGGAGCTTTCCCAGCCGCACGCTTCGCAGCTGCATCGGCCCTCCTGTTCCCCTGCGAGATAACATCACCAGTTGAGGAGTGAGCTGCGCACCGGCACACTGAAATGACCTTGGGCAACAAGATGGCCTCTAACAAGTGTGCAACCTGCTTAGAGTTCAGAATTGGCTTTCCATTCGATTTCAAGAACTTCTTATGTTTCCATAGGGCACCAAAGTCATGAACCACACCAAATCCGTACCGGGAATCCGTAAAGATGTTTACCGTCTTCCCCTTTGCCAACTTGCAGGCCTCAGTCAGAGCCACCAGTTCAGCTGCTTGCGCTGAAAAGTGTTTAGGAAGAGAACCCGAAAACAGGGTCTCATGCGATGAGCAAACAGCGAATCCCACCCGATTCACACCAGTGATACGATCCCTGTAAGCCGAACCATCAACAAACAACTGCAAATCTGGGTTCTCCACTGGAACATCAGAAAGATCAGGTCGTGGTGTGCAAACTTCCTCCAGCACCGACACACAGTTATGCGGATCCCCATCCTCAGGAGTGGGAAGAAGTGTAGCTGGATTTAACACATTGCACCTCTTCACAGTGATGTTTGGCAAGTCCAGCAAGATGGAAGTGTACCTCAGCCAGCGCGCTGCAGAAAGATGTGAAGTCTTTTGTTCTAGAAGAATGATGGCAACGTTGTGAGGCACAAGCACTGTTAGTTCAGAATAGCCCACGATGTCACGTGATGCTAAAACAGCCCGCTCAGCTGCAGCCACTGCCCTGAGACAGCCAGGCAGTCCCGCCGCAACTGGATCCAGTTTCCCAGAATAATAGGCTACTGGTCTCAACTTCCCACCATGGTCCTGCATGAGGACAGAGGTCATGCATCCATGTTTCTCATCAACAGCCTGAACAAAAGGTTTTTTAGGGTCCGGAAGACCCAAGGTAGGGGCCTGCTGTAAAGCTAATTTAAGCTGAGAAAAAGCAGACTCGGCTTCAGATGTCCAAGTAAGCTTATCAGCAGGTTGAAGATCTTTACCATGCATGATGGCACTCAGAGGAGCTTCCAGCAATGAGTAGTTTGGAACAAAGTTTCTGCAGTAAGATGTTATTCCCAAGAAAGACAGAAGCTGCTTCTTCGTGACAGGCTTAGGGATGTTTTGAACTGCAGCCACACGCTTAGGTGATAGAGTCCTGCCCTCTGAAGAGATGTGGTGACCCAAAAGGGTCACTTGAGGCTGCACAAACTGCAGCTTAGATAGAGAGGCTTTGTGTCCCTCAGAATGGAGGTGCTTCAAAAGAGCAACTGTGTCCTCCTCACATTGCTGTTTTGTGGGACTACAGAGAAGAATGTCGTCGACATACTGGACCAGCGTTGTACCTGGACGCAGCTGCAGAGAGTCCAGACTAGCCTTCAGAGCTGCATTGAAGATAGTCGGACTCTCTGTGTAGCCTTGGACCAAACGCGTGAAAGTGTAAAGTTTCCCTTCGAATTGGAAACCAAACCAGTACTGCGAGTCCTTGTGGACTGGCACACTGAAAAAAGCGTTGGACAAATCAATGACAGAGAAAAACGCAGCATCCATAGGAATCTGCGACAAGATCGTGGTAGGGTTCGGTAGTACAGGCGTTCGACCAATTACAGCTGAATTCACCCTCTGCAAATCTATGATGAATCTCCACTCAACTGGCTTGCCCTGGTCTCTCACCTTTTTCACAGGGAATAAAGGCGAGCTCACGGGTGAATTTGGACATTCAATGATCACCCCTTCTTTTAGAAGGGATTCGAAAACAGGTCTGATGCCCTCAACTGCTTCCTGTTTCAGAGGGTACCGTTTCTGACAGGGTCTGTAATCTGATTTAGGGGTTACGATGACTGGTTCACACCCTTTGATGAGACCAACATCATATTTATTCTTTGCCCACAGTTCAGAAGGAACCTGGGACAGCAGGGGATGTGAAGTGACGTCAACTTCTGGAAACAGACCATGAGAAAGGAATGAGTGGAATGTTTCATTTTCTGGAACCAAATGAACTGTTCTTTGACAATGAACAGTACCGGTGAAAGGCCTTTTGTAAGCAGATAGTCTCTGTGAAAACAGAATGTTAGGATGTTGTGGTACCACAGTCCAATCACAAATCGTTTGACATTGTGAGACAAAATTTGTTAATTCACTCCATTTCCCTTTAACGGGCTTTGTTAATGGAATGTGTGGAATTCCATTTTCTCTGAAAAATGCTAGCTGGTGAGGTAGCAAATTAATCGCAAGCGCAGCGTATTGGGAACTCCAATACAATGTGGAAAAGGTTAACTTCTCAGATGACACCCGAAACCACGCCTCCCCAAAGTCTGCATCTGGGCCCCGTGACGTGTGTGCTGTGCAGCTCAGATCAGTAGAGCTCTTAGTCTCTGAAAGAGGATTTACAAGCTGTTTGACTTCCTCCATCAGCTGCCTGCTAAACAGAGAGTTCTGAAATTTCCACTCGTAAGCATAAAGCAAGTTCTGCGGGCTGTATTTCACAGCACTGACCACTGTCTGATCTCCGGTGCTCACCAGAACACCTTCTGGTGTGGAGATCAGCACGATTCCCAACTCAATCATCAAATCTCTTCCCAGCAGATTCACAGGGCACAGAGACGATAGCAGAAAACTGTGTTTGAAAGAACTCCCCTCCGGAGTTACGCAGGTGAGGGGTTTTGTAAACTGCTCTTTTGTCACCTGACCCGAGGCAGACAATGAGAAAACATGGCTCCCACTGAGCCGTGGAGGACTTTCAAACTCCTCTGCTCTGATTACTGATGATGTCGCTCCAGAATCAACCATAAAGGATATTCTGTGTCCATCAACCACCAGTTCCAGAGTTGGAAAAGCCCTATATGCTTCAGATCTTAAGTGAGCATAAGTCGGAACCACCTCCTCAACCCTTTTCTCCAAAGATGGTTCAGTCAAAATGTTACTGTCCACACACTCATTTTCTGCACTTTCAAGACTCCACACAGCCGCAAAAGATTTCAAAGCAGGTACTTCATTGCGAAAAGCAGAGGATTCCAAATGTGTGTGCGTGTTGACATTGTCCAGCGAGTGTGTCTCTGTATCAGGCAGAGAGGCAACACTCGCAGCTGTGTTTGTGTCTGCAAAAGCTTGCAGCCCGTTATCTGCATGTGTGTGTGTGTGTGTGCTCTCAGTGTTGCTATGTGTGGAAGCAGTGTGAGGAAATGAAGGAGAGGGGAAAGAAAGATCATTTTCAGATCCCCTATGGGGTACATTACCAATCTGTTGACCCCACAAGCGTGACGGCTCGCCCCCCTCCGGCTTACAGCGTCAATCTGCTTCCTGACGCCGCGAAGGGCGACCCTTACGAACCCGACAGTCCTTCCACCAATGGCCTCTTTTCCCACAGCAATGACAGACATCCTCTTGCCCCGGGTTCCTCTGTTCTGGCCAGGATCTTTCTCGGTTTCTTCCTCCTCTGCCTCTCCCTCCTTGGCCTCTTCCTCCTCTGCCAATGTATTGATACGTGGAGATGGCAGCCAGATGCAGTTCTTTCTCAGTCTTGTCCTTTTTTGTTCTTTTTTGCTCATCCACCAGACTGGCTGCATGTCTGGCGTGTTTCCGGACTTCGGACAGTTTTGGTTCCTCAGCCCACCCCACGTAGGCTGCTTTGAATGCCTCGGCAACTTGTGGGAGAAGTCCTTTAATGACCGAGTCACAAACCAGGGTTTCCCAAACTGTGATGTTACCGTCCACCCCCAGTGTGGAAGGTTTTGGCTGTCCACTGTGACGTGTGACACACTCTATCACTCTTTCGATGAAGTCGTCTGTGGACTCGTCAGCCTTCTGCTTGCAGGTGTAGATGCTCGTCATGTTGATTTTTGTGGGGAAAGTTTTCTTAATTTCTTCGGCCAGGCCGTTGACTGCATTCACGAACCCTTGATTGTCCGCATGATCCCAATCTGGGTTAAGAACTCGCAGTCCCATTTCAGGCAGTTTGTTATGAATCTTTGCCAGTTCAGTTGCTCTTAGTTTGCGTGCGAGAACTCTGCAAATCTCAGCACCTGTTGGACGCAGTTCCTTGCAGAAGTCAGTGAAAGCAGTGGCAAACTTCTCACCACACAGGGTGGGATCAGGAAGAGACTTAGCATTCTCTTCAATGTCCTGTGGTGTCCAGGCCCTGAAAACCAGGTCTCGTCCATTCGGGCCCATAACTTCAACCATCGGGGCACTGATGTCCGTGTAGCGGTCAGGATTCAATTCAATTCAATTCAATTTTATTTATATAGCGCCAAATCATGAAACATGTCATCTCAAGGCACTTTACAAAGTCAAGTTCAATCATATTATACAGATTGGGTCAGATTATACAGATTGGTCAAAAATGTCCTATATAAGGAAACCAGTTGATTGCATCAAAGTCCCGACAAGCAGCATTCACTCCTGGGGAACCGTAGAGCCACAGGAAGAGTCATCTGCATTGTACATGGCTTTGCTGCAATCCCTCATACTGAGCAAGCATGAAGCGACAGTGGGAAGAAAAACCACCCATTAACGGGAAAAAAAAAACCTCCGGCAGAACCGGGCTCAGTATGAACGGTCATCTGCCTCGACCGACTGGGGTTACAGAAGACAGAACAGAGACACAACAAGAGAAACAAAAAGCACAGAAGCACACATTGATCTAGTAATCTGTTCTACATTAGATGGTAGTAGCGGGTGAGCCGTCTTCTCTGGATGATGTCACAGTTAACAGAACGCCAGACCAGGTGTACCTACTATGAAGAGAAAAGAGAGAGAACAGAAAGTTAAAGCAGAAATGACAACACATAATGCATAATTGAAGAACAGTAGAACTCAATATAGTGAGAAAATTAGATCCTGATATACTCCAGTAACCTAAGCCTATAGCAGTAAAACTATAAAGGTAGCTGAGAGTAACATGAGTCACTAGTTATAATTTTTGTCAAAAAGAAAAGTTTTAAGCCTAGTCTTAAAAGTAGACAGGGTGTCTGCCTCACGGACCAAAACTGGGAGTTGGTTCCACAGAAGAGGAGCCTGATAGCTAAAGGATCTGCCTCCCATTCTACTTTTAGAGACTCTAGGAACCACCAGCAGACCTGCGGTCTGAGAGCGAAGTGCTCTGTTAGGAACATACGGGGTAATCAGAGCTCTGATATATGATGGAGTTTGATTATTAAGGGCTTTATACGTTAGAAGAAGAATTTTAAATTCTATTCTTGATTTAACAGGAAGCCAATGAAGGGAAGCTAAAATTGGAGAAATATGATCCCTCTTGTTGATTTTCATCAGAACTCTTGCTGCAGCATTTTGGATCAGCTGAAGGCTTTGAACTGCATTTTGTGGACTTCCTGATAGTAAAGAATTACAATAGTCCAGCCTTGAAGTAACAAATGCATGGACCAGTTTTTCAGCATCACTCCTGGACAGAATGTTTCTAATTTTGGCGATATTCCGGAGGTGAAAAAAGGAAACTCTGGAAACCTGTTTAATATGGGATTTAAATGACATGTCTTGGTCAAAAATAACACCAAGATTTTTTACTTTATTACCAGAGGCCAGATTAATGCCACCCAGATTAAGTGATTGGTTAAGAAGTTTATTTTTTGAGGACTCTGGCCCAAAGATTAAAACTTCGGTCTTGTCAGAATTTAGATGCAGGAAATTTAAAGTCATCCAGCTTTTGATGTCATCAAGACATGACTGCAGTCGAAGTAATTGATTGGATTCATCAGGATTTATGGATAAATATAGCTGAGTATCATCAGCATAACAGTGGAAATTAATCCCATGCTGTCTGATAATTTTGCCTATCGGAAGCATATATATAGTAAAGAGAATTGGTCCAAGGACTGAACCCTGTGGTACTCCACAGGTGACCCTAGAGTTTGAGGAAGATTTATTATTAACATGAACAAATTGGAATCTGTCTGACAGATAAGATTTAAACCAGCCTAATGCTTTCCCCTTAATCCCTACAGTATGTTCAAGTCTTTGTAGGAGAATATTGTGATCAACTGTATCAAACGCAGCACTGAGATCTAACAGGACAAGTATAGACACAAGTCCATTATCTGAGGCCATGAGAATATCATTAGTGACCTTCACCAGAGCTGTTTCAGTGCTATGATGAGCTCTGAAGCCTGACTGAAACTCCTCAAGTAGGTCATTACTTTGTAAATGTTCACAAAGTTGATTAGCAACTACTTTCTCAAGAATTTTAGATAAGAAAAGAAGATTAGATATAGGTCTGTAATTTACTAACTCATCTTGATCAAGAGAAGGTTTCTTAAGTAAAGGTTTAATAACAGCTACTTTCAAAACCTGTGGTACATATCCATTTACTAAGGATAGATTAATCATGTCTAAAATAGTGCCACTGATCAAAGGGAATATGTCCTTAAACAACTTGGTTGGGATTGGGTCTAACATACAGGTAGAAGGTTTAGATGAAGCTAAAATTTTAGATAGCTCAGAAAGCTCTACTGCTTCTAAACAGTTCAAACACTGCACAGATTCTAAAGATTCCTCCAATGCTGCCTCACTTACTGAGGACGAGGTAATCATGTTTGGGAGGATGCCAATTATTTTATTTTTAATGGCATCAATTTTATTTATGAAGAATCCCATAAAATCATTACTACTAAGAGCTAAGGGAATGGATGGATCAACAGAGCTGTGGCTCTGGGTAAGTTTGGCAACTGTACTAAAGAGAAATCTAGGATTATTTTTATTCTCTTCAATTAATGATGAAAAATATGCTGCTCTAACTCTGCGGAGGGTCTTGTTATACAACAATAGTCTGTCCCTCCAGATTAAGTAGGATTCCTCTTGGTGTGTAGAGCGCCATTTTCTCTCCAATTTCCTAACATTGTGCTTCAAGCAACGCAGCTCTGAATTAAACCAAGGATCAGGATGTTTGATGTCTTGTCTCAGTTCGTAGGAGCGACCCGCCCCAGCAGCCCCTCTTGGTGTATCGGCCTCAGTCTTTAAGGCTGCCCGCTGCGTGGGGGCCGATGCTGATGCAGATGCCCCCGCCTCAGAAGATGTGTCGACCGGGTGGCTGCTGCTGCTCACATGCTGGGGTTGTGGTTTGGCTTGTGGTTGCCCTGGGCCAAAGGCGTATGAGTCGAGGTCGTGGTCCATCACGCTTGTGAGGGCGCTCAGATCAGGATACATGGAAGTAGAAGAGAAAGGAGGGTTATTAGACAAATCCTGTTTTTCAGAAGCTTTGTATGGAGGAGGTGTTTTCTCTCTAGTGTGTGCGCGTGTGTGTGTTGCAGAAACGCCAGAGTCATTCTGGACATTAGGGACAGAAGCGGAGGGGACAGAGCAATTGTCTTCACGACCACACACGCTTCCCGTCACATCCAGTCTCCCAGCCAACCGTTTACTATTTTGTTTTCTTTGCCGTCTCTCAGCTTCATCTTTCCAACATTTAAGGCATGCCCGTTGTCTCCGTATTCCCAATATTTCTTTTTGTTTGACTGTCTTCTTTGTTTCTAATTTATTTTCTTGTTCTTTTATTTTGTCTTCAATCCTTTTTAGTATTGCCATATTAAATGACCCCCCTTGTGGGAAATCTGCATGTTTAATCCAATCATTTATGCATGACATGCTTTCGGGCCCATATTTTTTCAGCATGAAATCGAACGTCTCACCCTGAGGCAAGGCTGGACCCTGAGAACTCTGCCTTTGATCCATTACACGGACTCTTCTGCTTCCAGACTTTTTTATTTTATTTTATTTATTTTATCCTTTTTTTGTGTTTTTTATTATTATTTTTTACATCCTTAGCACGATCGACCAACTAAATGAAAGGCCTCACATCCGATGGTCGCCTTTTTGGTATAATGGTCGGGTTCCCCACTTATCAAAGCTGCAAACGTCTTCGCAACAGTCAAGGACTTAAGCATCCCTGCCGCTTTCATCCACAACAGAAGTGGACAGCCTCTTGCACAAACCCAAGACAAGAGGACTTTAATGGACCAGCTGGAAACTGCTCAGCCGGTCACCTGTTCTCCAGGTGAAAATCACTCTGCCCCTCCTCCCCCCTTGTGGGAAAGTCCGTATTTCAGCTGAAAAAACGTATTCTAATTGAATTTTAGTTTAATGTCAAAGCTTTAAAACTGGTCTGTATTTTTGAGTCCTACTTTATTTGCTCCAGAGATTAAACTCATTTAATATTTTATAGGCTTTCTTAATTTCTATTTTTGTAGGTTTAAAGTTTTGCAGTATTGGCACTGTTATCTAAAAAAAATTCAGTATTTTTCTAACAACAATGGGTTGTTTTTTTTGTTTTTTTTTTGTTTTTTTTTGTTTGTTTTTAAATTTAAGCCTAATTTTCCTTTAAGCAATTGCATTTAAAGAAAATGCTGGAAAGTATCTCTCTTACCGTCTCATGAAAAGAAAGGTTCGAATCTGATCCCGCGCCGACGCTCCAGAGCCGTCCCGAGATCAGGAGCCCCTCCTCATCCCTTGAAAATCCGTTCGGGGTAACAGAGGCCGGATAAACTTCTCCGGGCCGGCCAAAGCTGCTCCTGTCCCCGGACCCCCTGGCCCGCCGGTCGGAGATCCTGTTCGTGACGCCAAATTGTTATGGGAGTTCTGAACAGATAACTGACTTCCCTGAGATTTACTAAAGAAGGAGACGTGGAGTGTTACTGTTCCAGCACTTTATTGAGAAACAGAGCAGAGCAACACATGGACAAAGTATTCGCACCGCGCGGCTGCAGCCTAGCGTCTGCCCCTGTTTCTTTCGGCTTTCGGCTCTCCCTAATACTGCACCGTGGCCTTGGCAGGAGACAAAGCAAAGACAGCCCATCCTAGACAGTCGTCAGCCATACAGTGTTATGCTGCAGCATTCGGCCTTGCACTCAGTAACAGTGGATTACATACACAGACATCTCGTCTCCTGGCTCTGTGTCCGAGAGGCAACAGGTCACTTTGACTGTAGGGCAAAGATTAATACAACACTCACGCTATCCACAGGGAAATTGTTGCCCGCTCATCGCATTGCCGATTTTATGGCCTTACAGCTGACGGCACAACTGACATTAGCACCATTGAGCAGTTTTCCTGCAGTCTGAAATATGTTGACAGCAGCCTTGAGCCTCACACTGTGTTTTGGGGATTTTATAACGCCCGGGACAGCACTGGAGAAACTCTTTTCAGTTGCATCAAGGATATTTTTTTAAGGCTAAACATTCCTATTGAACGCATCGCAGGATTTTGTTTTGACGGAGCAGCTAATATGTCAGGGTGTTTTTCAGGCGTGCAAGCTCGGCTTAAAGAGGTAAACCCGCACTCACTTTATGTGCATTGCAGCAACCACTCCCTGGATTTGATTCTCCAAGAAGCAGCGTGGGAAGTGAGTCTTGTGGCCAACACTTTGAACTTTGTTCAGGGTGTCTCATCCGTCATAAGAGAGTCATCAAAGCAAAAACAACTCTACCAATCGTTTTTTGGCTGTGATAAGGTTGCTGTCAACATCTTAGGCCTTTGCCCAACAAGGTGTTGTATTCGTGACATGTCCATTAAACGCATCACTGCAGCTTACCCTACTCTCCTGACTACACTGCATGAGCTGAAGGATGACAAGAGTGTCAGGGGGACAGCAGAGCAAAGATTGGGGGACTCTACAAACAGGCTTTAAAAGGAAGAACATATTTTGGTCTTTTATGCTGCCATGCCCTGTTTGAGCCCTGTGAAGCAGTTGCCACAAGCCTACAGAGTGCCACAGCAAGTGTGCAAGGTGCACTGGAATGTACAGGTGTGGTGAGGGAACAAATAGCCACACTCCGGGATGATGCAGTTGTGGACAAGCTGATCCACAAGGTTGAAACCTGCGCATCACAAACCTCCCTGAAAATGCCAGACATCACCACCACTAGAGTGAGCAAAACCCCAGCTTGCCTTCGCCAAACTAGAGAGCCAGAGGCAGTGGCACATGGCACAGAAACAGTGGATTGGCGATGCAGCATTTTTGAAGCTATTGATTTAATATCAGCGGAGCTGGACAGAAGATTTGATCAGGCCAGTATGAAACTTGCCGCAAAGCGAGAGAGGGCTGTTGTCAAAGCAGCAGAGGGCAGGAGCACCAATCTGTAAGCCCTTCAGCTCCCAAAGGATCTTGACACAGACTGCCTTGAACTCCAGCTCAAAATGCTTGGGCCAAGCATCGCCAAGCAGCTTGCCGATGTCACAAAATACAGAGGGTCTAAGTGTGTCACAGTCCAAGATGTAGCATCATGTCTGACTAAGCTCCAGCCACAAACAAGAGCCATGTTTTCAGAGGCAGAAAAATTGATTGAGTTATGTCTGTGCTTACCCATCTCCGTGGCCTCATCTGAGCGCACTTTCTCCACCTTGCGTCTTTTGAAGACATGGGTACATAGCACCATGACCCAGAAAAGACTCACACACCTTTCACTGATGCATGCCCACACAAACATCCTGAACTCCCTGGACATTTGTCAGCTCATGAGAGACTTTATCTCCACGACCCCAGAACGCACCTCAACATTTGGACACCTTTAACCAGGGCACCCTGCCTGTAGCTCAAAGTAAGAGCCTGGTGCCACTGCTCACATTCATATCTATTCGTGCAGTTTAACGTAACCGTAGTATTTGAGTGTTATTTTGATCTTGTGTGTAATGGATGTGGAGATGTTCAATAACGTTTAAATAGTATAATAGTATAATTATTTCCTTGTGGTTTGCTTAAAAGAATTTTGGAGCTGGCAGAGTCACATGTGACATAAACACAGTGACTCAGGTTCATGCCAGCTGACCAAATCTACGCTGTTATGGTGTTGTTGGGAAGTTTATTTAATGGCACTTATATTCACCGGAGAACTGATGTCTGTGTGTTACAGACACTGGTTAACAATAAAGTGCATATGACAATAAAGTAGTAAATCTCAATCTATTTATTTATTGTATTTTAAATAGGCATATTGTCTCATGGGTCTTTTGTCTGAAAAAATAAATAAAATTACTTCCAGTGGCCCTGGTGTATACATTTAAATTTGTTGAAATATTTGATTTTCTCTGTACTTAACTGTGCACTCCCACAGTTTTGATCACGCAATTAATTTGTCTGTAATCTTTCGTGACCTGCAGTTCTTCATTGAAAAGGGGATATTTACCAAAGATGTGGATTTTTATTCCAGAAAAAAAATAATAAAATAATAAAAAGGATGTGTCCACCTTTTTATACAAAAATACAAAACTTAGAATGTAACTCCCTCTACAACTTCAAATTCATGCTTACAATGCACAAATCGTTTTGGAACAAAAGAACCTTCTTTACTCTGAGTTCCCCCCCAGATGACTGAGCTCCTCGCCCTATTTCTAAGGGAGAGCCCAGACACACTACGGAGAAAACTCATTTCGGCCGCTTGTATTCGGGATCTCGTTCTTTCCGGTCATGACCCAAAGCTCATGACCATAGATGAGGGTAGGAACATTGATCGACCGGTAAATCGAGAGCTTGGCCTTTTGGCTCAGCTCTCTCTTCACCACAATGGATCGGTACAGCCCCCGCTTCACAGCAGACGTAGCACCAATCCGCCTGTCGAAAATTAAAATGGATAAAATTAAACAGTTTATCCATATCCATACTTTACGGTAATGACAATATATCTAATGAAATGTATAAAATTGGCAATATGATTAAATATATGGGCAAATACCATATTCACACAGGAAAAGGGAAACATTTTAATCCTTCCGTAACGCTGTTTAAAATTGAATTACAGGGATATTTTTCTTCTCTGTCACCTCTTAAAAGACTGTAATATGTCATAGTTTGGGTTTTGTTTAGTTTTTAGTTTTAAACTTCTCTTTTTTAACCTGTTCACTCCTCTGTCACCAGCCAGTAATCAAGTCAGTTCAGTTCACCTCTCAATTACCAGCCACCACCCAACAAGTTTACCTGTCACCAGTCATTAACCAGTCAGTTCTGTTCACCTCTCAGCCACCAGTCACTAACCAATCAATTTGTTCCACTCCCAGTCACCACCCTTCCTTAGATCAATTCCACCTATTGCCAACGATTAGTTTTCAACTCCGGTCACCTGTTAACTCCTCTATTTATTCCTGCCTCAGTCCACTCTTCAGGGCCAGATTATTTTGAGCCATTCGGTGAGTCTAATCCAGCGTTGTCTGTTTGCCTGCCTACCTGTGATTCTGACCCGATTCTGCCTCCTGATCTTCTGAGCCAGCCTGATCCCTGTATTACCTGATTACCTGATTATTTCCTAACCTTTTCTGCCTCCCATTTTCTGAGCCAGCCTGCCCTCTGCCTGATCTGATGCCTGCCTGTTTACCTGACCGGTTCTGTCTCCGGATATCTGAGCTTGCCTGACCCCTGTTTGATTATTCATACTTGCCTGTAACCGGACCTGGATTTGTTTTCTGACTTTGTTCCCGGATTCTGCTCTGGACTTCCCTGCACTTCTGATTACCCGGTTTGTCTTTGGACTATTGTTTGGATTTCGAACTCTGTTTTTTCCTGTTCATCAGTCTGCTTGCCTGTCACTCCTGTCCTTTTAATAAACTGTCTAAAACGTTTCTCTGCTTGGCTGGCTGAATTCTGGGTCCTCCGTTTCTGTTCTTGACATAATAATTGTCTGTAAAATATGTGAAGATGCTTCTAAACATTGACTGACATGTTCTGCTACATGTGATTCCCTATGTCTCTATTTTGAGGTTCCTATGCTGAAAGAGCTGTGAGAGGAAGCATACAGGCTTATACAACACATTCAAGAACCTGACTGCACTGTTCGGACTACACTTATCATGGTGATTGCTAAAGCACTTCTGCTTTGGCAAAAGAGTCCTCACCCAAACAATGTTTTTGGATAGCTACAGAGTTATACTTAAATTATTTAGATATCAGTCCAACTGTGCCATTACCGAGAATTACAACCCTGGAATTTACCTGATGCTAGTGTGTATTTAACTTTAGAAGAAAGAAAACAGCTAAAACATTTATATGCTATTCAATAACAGTACAGGAGTACACAGAGCACTTTTATCGCTGCATCAAAATGTACACAGATGCATCTCAGAATCCATGAGGTCAAAGGATTGTGTATATAATGCAGATGATTGCATTAATCCAATAAATTGAGGAGACCAGACCACTGAGAACTATTGTTTAATCAAATTCAAATTCATCATTAATCAATTTACAAAGAAATCATTCAGAAAGCCGTTCTTGGCAGCGCCTAGAAATTCGGTCCATAAAAGTTATGAACAGAATCGGTGACAAAGGGCAATCTTGGTGGAGTCCAGCTCTCACTGGAATCGATTCCGACTTACTACCGCAATGCGGACCAGGCATTGGGCAAACTCCCATGCACCTTCCAGGATCCTGCTGAGGGTGTAGAGCTGATCCAGTCTTCCACGGCCAGGATGAAAACCACACTGCTCTTCCTGAATCCGAGATTCAACTATCCGATGGACCCTCCTTTTCAGAACCCCGGAATAGACCTTACTAGGAAGGCTTAAGAGTGTGATTCCTCTGTAGGTGGAACACACCCTCCCTCCCCCTTTTTATTTTTATTTTTTTTAATTAACATTTTATTGAGTGTATTTCAAAAATAAAAATAAAAATGTATACATCCATCATATCCATTTCTGACATAGACTTAACATAGCCAAATTAACTTCACAACCTTCCATACATGAGCTAGGTGACAGTTATGCTTCAGGTAATCTTACCATTTTATCCTGACTCGCATACCTTCATGTAGATAGAGAAAAACTCCCTTCCCCTCCTCCTTAATCATGGATGTGTCTACAAATGTTCATTCCGATAGAAATACACTTTTTTTTATCTTAAAAGAAAAACAAGACAAAACAAGAAAAAACACCCAAAGAAACGAAACCAAAACTGTACAACAACACTAACTGTGTGGCACTAAGAGGTTCTCAACCCTAATTTTATCACATGACAAAGTCTGATCTCACAGGCGATATAAATTTCACCCAGTTTCCCACTGTTTCTTAAACTTGCCAGATTCTAATCTAAAGGAAAAGGTTAGCTTTTCCATTATATAAATATTGTGCATTACTTCAACCCAATCTTCCCTTGTCGGAGCCTCAGTTTTCAGCCAGTTCCTAGTTATAGCTTTCTTACTGCCTACGAACATGATCCTGAAAATATATTTATCCTCTGAGGTTGTCAGCTTATCAATCCCTCTTCCCACGTATAAAGTGTCAAATGTTAGAGGAAGTTTCACTTTTAGGATTTTCTTCATACATTCCTTCAAGTCCTGCCAGTATGTATCCAAACTCCCACAACCCCAAAATACATGGAAGTGATTGGCTCTTTCCTCTCCACAACATCTGGTATCTTTGTATTTCATTTGCGCTGGAGTAAAGAAATACCTTATAATACATTTCCAGCCAAATTCTCTCCACGAGAGGGAACATGATGTTTTCCAATGTTGCCTAAATATCTCCTCCCATGTCTCCACCGTCCACCTCCCTCCCGTCTCTTTTTCCCATCGTTCTTTTATATATAATGTGTTCTTCCTTTCAGGTTCTCAACTCCTGAATATAATTTCGATATTACTTTTTTGCCTAAATTTGATTCAATTGCTCTGATAAACATCTGAATTAAACCTGTTTCTAATTCATCAAAGTTTATCTTTTTTTAACTTCCTCTATAACATGCCTTACTTGCAGATACCTAAAGAGGTTTCTATTTTCAAGGCCAAATTTTCTCTTTATATCTTCAAAGCTTTTTACTTTCCCTTTTTTAATCAGTTCCCAATATGTCTCCGGACCCCTCACCCACATACAAAATGTTTTATCCATTGTATTCGGCTTAAAATCTGAATCATGGGCTATCCATCTTAATAGTCTTGTCTGCTCTGTCAGGCCGTGCTTTGATATAATTTCATGTCATGTACTAAGTGACAGTTCTATCCATGGATTCAGATCGTTCTCCAATTGTAGTTTCAATTTATTGTCATTAATTATGGCTTGTAAAGGTATTTTGGGTGACATGGCGCATTCTATGTCTTTCCAACTTATATTGAGGGTCACAAATATTCGGGAGAGGTTTAATCTGTGCCGCCTGCTAATAACTTTTCAGACATGGAAGGGCTAAGCCTCCACGATCCTTGGCCAGCTGTAAGGTTCTAAATTTAACCCTCGGTCTTTTCCCTTGCCAAATGAATCTCGAAATTAATTTATCCCATTCTATAAACTCTTTATCTGTCACCCCAACCGGAAGAGAAGCGAAAAGAAACATTAATCTTGGTAATACATTTGTCTTAACCATTTCTATTCTAGAAGAAATGCTTGTAAATGGAATTAAACTCCATCTCCCCATGTCCGATTTTATTTTGGTAATTAGAGGGTTGTAATTACTGCTCATTAAGTCAGATAAGTTACGTGGTAATTCTACTCCCAAATACCTAAGAGACTTTGATGACCAGTCCCAGTTAAATTGCTTTTTGATCACTTCGTCTGGAGTATAGTTATAGCATAGAGCCTGGGTTTTCTTTACATTAAGTTTGTAGCCCGACAAAAGGCTAAACTCATCCAGAATGTTCTTTAGGGCCGGAAGTGAGCTGTCTGGTTGTGAGAGGTATATTAATACGTCATCAGCAAATAAAGCTATGTTTTGTTCCCCCCCTTCCATATGTATACCCTTTATATTTCTATCCTGTTTTATCCACTGGCTTAGTGGTTCCACATATATTGCAAATAAGAGTGGACTGATGGGGCAGCCTTGGCGACAACCTCGTTCTAGCATAAAATGGCTAGATAAACTCCCATTAATTTTTATCCTAGCTGTCGGTTGATGGTATAACGATTGTATAGTTTTGATAAAGAATTCACAGAAACCAAATTTCCTTAATAGGGTAGTTCACGCGTGACGTCAGCGCTCCATCCGGGTCCCGCGGGTAGGCAAAAAACAGAACTGTTCTCGTCTACTACATGACAAAACGGGTGATTTAGAGCGTACTTTTAGTTCGTTTATTTTTGGAATCTAAACAATGCCTACAACTTCTTGTGCTCCCGGTTTCACACAGAGGCATTCCAAATCGTCGGATGTACGTTTCTGTCATTTACCGAAGGAGTAAGGACGAAGAAAGAAATGGATATTTTCAATTAAAAGAGCGCAGGCAGACACTCCCAATGGACTGGGGGAGCCATCATACTACGCTAGAATTTGCAGTCTACACTTCATCTCCGGTAAATACAACTTAATTCTGCTCTAGTCATTGTTCTACTTAAATAGCGGCGGAGGGGAGGTGGCGATCGCTACATGGACCGGAGAAGCGGCAGTAGCAGCTGCCGCTGTCTGAAGCAGCAGCCGCCGCTGTCTGAAGCAGCAGCCACCGTTGTCTGAAGCAGCAGCCACCGTTGTCTGAAGCAGCAGACGCCGCTGTCTGAAGCAGCAGACGGTCGGCAGATTCTCCGGCCCGTGTAGCGATCGCCACCTCCCCTCCGCCCGTTCACGGGCGCTAGTATGTCTGTGTTTATGTAACCAAACCAAGATACTCAGAGTCCTGATAGCAGTTTACTATCAACCAGAATTTATTAATATATTTCTGGAACAGAAATACACTACACCTCAGTATCCTTTAACATTTATTAATACACAATAATAAAACAATATTGTGGATAAGGACCTTATAATGACATCCAGCGCTGTAATTCACAGAACAACTTGAAATCTTCTAGCAAAGGAGATAACTCCTGTAATTTTAATTATCAGGAAATATTGTCCTTCCTTTCTGGAGTATCTACTCCAAAAAAAAAAAAAATAATACACCCGTTCAGGAGTCCAACAAAAAGGGCTCTTAACTGTCCTTTCAAAAATAAAATAAAATAAAATAAAAGCTGGTCAGCAAAATAAAATAAATTAGAGCTCTTTTTTAGGTAGTGTTCACGTGTATGTATTGCAGAGGGGAGTTGGGGAATATGTCTGTGTGTTGCCTGCAGGATAATCAGGAAATTTCCAGACGTCCTCCGTGAGCACCGGGGCACCTCAGCCAAGCACTCTCTCTCTCCCTCTCTTACCCGTGTCAACCGACCGCCGTATCTTTGGTCGCTCTCTCTCCCTCTCTTACCCGTGTCAACCGACCGCCGTATCTTTGGTTGCTCTCTCTCCCTCTGTTGTGTCTCCGTGACCGCCGCCACTAACAATGAAAAGTCACAGTTGTGAACTGGAGGAGCACAGATGCGTTGATTGGTGCCTCATACGTTGCTTAAAGCCCGCAATTTTTACTCGGGGCAGCAAACCAGCCATTAAAAAATATATATATATAACAACGGAACAGCATAAAGAAATCAACATTTATAAAATGAAATTACACTGTTCCACAACATGGCTGGGATTAGCATTCTGTTACCTTTTTGCCACATTTAACAGACATATAAAACATTACATCCCATCAACAAACACATATCTTTAATTCGGCCATTAAACTCAGCCTTATTAACATTAATAATGTTACCCAGAACATGTTATTGCTCACCTAACAATAAAAAGTCACAGTAGTGAACTGGAGGAGCACAGATGCGCTGTTCTGGTGCCTCATACGTTGCTTAAAGCCCGCGATTTTCACTCGGGGCAGCAAACCAGCAAACTGTCGCAAGACTGTCGCAAATTGTTGCAAACTGTCGCAACAGTGCAAAAACAAAACAAAACGATGCACCCTGAACGCACCAAAGAGTAACTCTAGTTAACTCTGGGTTACATCCTCCCCCACTTAGACTGTGACGTCCCCGTCACTGCTACTTGCCATAGCATGTACTACCCAGGCAAGTTGCTGCTGCAGAGACAAAAAGAAACAATGCAATATTCCCTGCTGTGTGTGGGGATCTACACTGTGATGTGTGCAAAATGCTCTGCCACCTACGTGGTAGTCACTCAGGTAAGAAGGCGGTACCCTGCGTCTCTGTGGTCTACCCTGTGGTGGAGTAGAATCAACCTCTGCATTACTTTCTGACAAATCCGCTTGCTCTGAAATAAATTCAGGGGCTGCAGGATTCAGAGACTTATCAACTTGAGATACCGACTGTTCAGGGACTCCAGGCATCAAGTAATGGGACTCCACATTTATATTGTCCTCCACAAAAGACAAAGCATCCACATCACTCACGTCTTCAGGTGTCTCCGGCACCTGAACCTGACTGCCCAGCACATCATTAACCTCCTCAGCCTCCCTCACAGCTGCTGGTAAAAACCCACAGGGAAGGAGCATGTCACGATGCAGAACCCTCTCTCTTCCTTCTCCATCTTCTGGTTTTACTACATAGATAGGGATACTCTCATCAGGCTGTTTAACAACGACATGAACAGTATATTCCCACTTGTCTGAGATTTTGTGCTTCTTCCTGAGACTCAGATTCCTCACCAAAACTCGGTCTCCTACTTCTAAGGGCAGAGGAGTCACTCTAGCATCCCAGCGTCTTTTGTTCAACAGCTGTCGCTTTTCTGCATTTCTCGACGCCAGTTCATATGCATGCCCAAGTCTTTTCTTCAAATCTCTGACATACTGTGTGTGTGTCTTGGGATTGTGGCCTGGAGGGCTGATGCCGAAGCAAACGTCGATGGGGAGACGTGGCTCCCTCCCAAACATGAGAAGAAAAGGAGCTTCCTTGGTCACATCATGCTTCGTACTATTATAAGCATGCATGAGAGGTCTGACATACTTCCTCCATTCCTCTTTCTTTTTCTCCTCCAGAGTTCCCAAAAGATCAAGCAGTGTTCGATTGAAAGCATTAGGCTGGTTTAAATCTTATCTGTCAGACAGATTCCAATTTGTTCATGTTAATAATAAATCTTCCTCAAACTCTAGGGTCACCTGTGGAGTACCACAGGGTTCAGTCCTTGGACCAATTCTCTTTACTATATATATGCTTCCGATAGGCAAAATTATCAGACAGCATGGGATTAATTTCCACTGTTATGCTGATGATACTCAGCTATATTTATCCATAAATCCTGATGAATCCAATCAATTACTTCGACTGCAGTCATGTCTTGATGACATCAAAAGCTGGATGACTTTAAATTTCCTGCATCTAAATTCTGACAAGACCGAAGTTTTAATCTTTGGGCCAGAGTCCTCAAAAAATAAACTTCTTAACCAATCACTTAATCTGGGTGGCATTAACCTGGCCCCTGGTAATAAAGTAAAAAATCTTGGTGTTATTTTTGACCAAGACATGTCATTTAAATCCCATATTAAACAGGTTTCCAGAGTTTCCTTTTTTCACCTCCGGAATATCGCCAAAATTAGAAACATTCTGTCCAGGAGCGATGCTGAAAAACTGGTCCATGCATTTGTTACTTCAAGGCTGGACTATTGTAATTCTTTACTATCAGGAAGTCCACAAAATGCAGTTCAAAGCCTTCAGCTGATCCAAAATGCTGCAGCAAGAGTTCTGATGAAAATCAACAAGAGGGATCATATTTCTCCAATTTTAGCTTCCCTTCATTGGCTTCCTGTTAAATCAAGAATATAATTTAAAATTCTTCTTCTAACGTATAAAGCCCTTAATAATCAAACTCCATCATATATCAGAGCTCTGATTACCCCGTATGTTCCTAACAGAGCACTTCGCTCTCAGACTGCAGGTCTGCTGGTGGTTCCTAGAGTCTCTAAAAGTAGAATGGGAGGCAGATCCTTTAGCTATCAGGCTCCTCTCCTGTGGAACCAACTCCCAGTTTTGGTCCGTGAGGCAGACACCCTGTCTACTTTTAAGACTAGGCTTAAAACTTTTCTTTTTGACAAAAATTATAACTAGTGGCTCATGTTACTCTCAGCTACCTTTATAGTTTTACTGCTATTGGCTTAGGCTACTGGAGTATATCAGGATCTAATTTTCTCACTCTATTGAGTTCTACTGTTCTTCAATTATGCATTATGTGTTGTCATTTCTGCTTTAACTTTCTGTTCTCTCTCTTTTCTCTTCATAGTAGGTACACCTGGTCTGGCGTTCTGTTAACTGTGACATCATCCAGAGAAGACAGCTCACCCGCTACTACCATCTAATGTAGAACAGATTACTGGATCAATGTGTGCTTCTGTGCTTTTTTGTCTCTCTTGTTGTGTCTCTGCTCTGTCTTCTGTAACCCCAGTCGGTCGAGGCAGATGACCGTTCATACTGAGCCCGGTTCTGCCGGAGGTTTTTCCTTCCCGTTAATGGGTGGTTTTTCTTCTCACTGTCGCTTCATGCTTGCTCAGTATGAGGGATTGCAGCAAAGCCATGTACAATGCAGATGACTCTTCCTGTGGCTCTATGGTTCCCCAGGAGTGAATGCTGCTTGTCGGGACTTTGATGCAATCAACTGGTTTCCTTATATAGGACATTTTTGACCAATCTGTATAATCTGACCCAATCTGTATAATATGATTGAACTTGACTTTGTAAAGTGCCTTGAGATGACATGTTTCATGATTTGGCGCTATATAAATAAAATTGAATTGAATTGAATTGAATCTTTCTACTGGATTCCCTCTCGGATGGTAGGGAGTTGTCCGAGATTTTGAGATTCCAGCATGCTTACAAAGCTCTGCAACAACCTCGGACTCAAAACAGGCACCCTGATCGCTATGCAGTCTCCCACAACACTGTAGCAACAGTCTTTGCTGTCTGATCTCTGGTTGGGTACGCCTGTGCATACTTTGTGTAGTGATCAGTTACTACTAGTATGTTCCGAGTGTCTCTTGAGTCAGGTTCCAATGTCAAAAAATCAATGCAAACTAATTCCAAGGGAGCTGTGACCTTGATGTTAACCAGTTTGACTGCCTTTTGAACCCTAGACTTACGCCTCACACATCTTTCACAACTTTTGCACTTACTTTCGATGTATTTTGACATCTTCGGCCAGTAAAATCTAGCTCTGGCTAACTCCAATATTCTTTCTATGCCCATGTGACCGACATCCTCACCATGATGATGATGTCTGTCATGAACACCTTGGAAAGCCCTCTCTCTGTGACTACTGGGCATGACAAGCTGATTATAAGCCTCACCCCTTTGGTTGAGAACTTTACGAAACAGTACACCATCTACCAAAAGTAACTTTGTCCTCTCCCTCAAAAGGAGAGCTACCTCTGGTTCCTCTGACCTTTTCCCTCTGCAACTTATGCCAATCCTCCATAGTCATTTCCGGCAAAGCTGAGAGACCCGGACCAGGGACTGGGTCTTCTAAATCATCTGGAACAGGACTTTCATCACACAGAAGTGTCTCAACTGCTGGTACCCCATTTGTAGGATCTTGCTCATTTTGTGTGACTGTGTGGACATAGATGCTGTGACGAATACAAAGAGTTTGAACTGTCTCTTCATCTAAGAACTTGAAATCTTCAGTTGCCAGGTTAGCACATTCCATCATACTAGAGACTCTTCTGTCTATCTCTTGAGACTCTTCATCATCGTGAGACTGCTCCTGAGGTCTCCTAGAGAGCCCATCAGCATCAACATTCTGCTGACCACATTTGTAACGAATGTCAAAGTTGTACAATGACAAAGCAGCCAGCCACCTGTGGCTTGTGGCGTCCAACTTTGCGCTTGTTAACACGTACGTTAACGGGTTATTATCTGTCATAACGGTGAAACTAGCCCCATACAAAAAGTTATGAAACTTCTCACTAACCGCCCATTTCAGGGCCAAAAACTCTAACTTATGCACAGGGTAGTTTTTCTCACTTTTGGACAGACCACGACTGGCAGAAGCCACAACACGAGTTTGTCCGTTTTGAACTTGATATAGAGCTGCACCTAAACCCGTTGTGCTAGCGTCAGTGTGAAGCAAATATGGTAGCTGACAGTTGGAAAAAGCGAGCACAGGTGCTGAGGTCAATTTTTCGATTATGAGCTCAAATGCTGCTTGGCACGTAGGAGTCCAATCTGCTCCAAGAGGTTGTGACTGTTTCCGCAGCCAGTGTTTAGGGCCTTTTTGTCTGGGAGCTAAGTCACCTTTTAACAAATCATTTAAAGGTCTGACAATTTTAGCATAATCCCTGACAAAGCGCCGATAGTAACCAGTGAAACCTAGAAATGATCTGAGCTCTTTGGCTGTTTGAGGCCGAGGCCATTCTCTGACAGCTGCAACTTTGTCAGGGTCAGGCTGAATACCCTGAGCGGATATCACGTGGCCTAAGTATTTCACTGAGGTCTGGAAAAACTTGCATTTGGAAGGAGACAGTTTGAGACCAAAATCTGCAATACGTTTAAGAACTTTCATAAGTCTTTCCTCGTGTTCCTCCAGCGAGCTGGAGAATATTATGAGGTTGTCGAGGAAAGCAACAACCTCCTAAAGGTTAATGCCTTCCATCACCTTCTCCATAGTTTGTGGGAAGGTTGCTGGGGAGTTGGTCAGGCCCTGTGGCATCCTTCTGAATTGCCATGTGCCAAAAGGAGTTGTGAATGCTGTCTTTGGTCGATCAGCTGTTTCAACCTCCAGCTGGTAATAGCCGCTCTTAAGGTCCAAGACAGTAAACCATTTTGAGCCCGATAACAGGGTGAATGTCTCCTCTATACGAGGCAATGGGTAAGCATCTTTTTTCGGCAGATTATTTAGTCTGCGGTAATCTACCACCATCCGCAACTCTCCATTTTTCTTTCTAACAAGAACAATTGGAGAGGCGTAGGGACTGTGTGATTCCTCGATGATGCCTGCGGCCAAAAGGTCTTGAAGATGCCTTTTCAAATCATTAAAGTCGGCAGGTGAAACACGTCTGGTCCGCTCTTTGAATGGTTCATGTGGCTCTAGCTCTATCCGATGAGTGACTCCTGCTACACTTCCCACATCCAAATCATGTCTTGAAAATGCACTGGGGACTTCTTTATTTATTCTAGTCTCTATGTGCTCCTTTAACTGTGGGGGTATGGGGCTCTCATCAAAGTCAAGATGGAGGGTGTCTGCTACAGAACTGTTTTTCTTATTATGGGAGACCAGCAAAGACTGTACTTGCTGCTGAGGCACCTCCGAGTGGACGTTTGGATCGGAGGGAAGAACAGGCACCGCCCAATCAATGGCAGAACACTCAGCAATGACAGTCTTTGGATACAAGATGATATCATGTTGAGAATCATTTTTGATGGCAAGCTTAAGCCTACTGTGGGATTCAGGTTTTACCTCAACTACCTGATCATAGATAATCAGGCCTCCTGGTGTGGGAAACTCCTCTGCACCGCTCACAAGAGCTTGGAAACCACCACAGCCAGGTTTAGTGTGACAGATGGCTTTAAATGTGTAAAGCGTGCGGTGCTTCAGGCGTACGGGTACTTTGCTGCTGAGCGTCACACGCATGACTTTAGCATCTTTGTTTTGGGAATCAATCCGTTTATGACACTCTGCATATGCCATTTTCCAATTAGCCTGGATGGGCAAAACTTCAAGGAACTTTGGTCCACCCTGCTTTATGCATTCTTGTCTCATTGGGCATAGGATGTTTGTGCCAATTAAAAGTGGATACTTGGCATTATATGACTGATCTGACCTCACTAAAGCCAGAATGTGAAAATATTGTTCTGTGCCACACACATTTTTTGGAAACTGGACATCAACTTCCATATATCCCACATAAGGGACCTTCTGTCCGGCTGCGCCTTCGACAGCCAGTGCCTCTTTAACGGAGAATAATTGCCGGTGAGAAAGATACTTGGAATAAAATGAATGAGATATGATTGTAACTTGTGATCCTGTGTCAATAATGCAGTTGCACTGGATGCCATCCAGCCAGGCTTTACTGTCACAAAGTTCTCCCACAAGTCCATCTGGAATGTCACTAATTTCTGTCACATTTGCGGGATGCATGGAATGACTCAAGACAGAGGAACTAGTTTGACAGCGAGCTCCTGCTTGTTCCACAGCAGGAGCCCCTACATGTTTAAAGGCAGGTGTGATTGGGGATGTGTTTGTGATGAGCTTAATGGTTGTTGATTTTGTCTACTCTGATGTCTCTCACAAAGTTTCTTTTGTACTGGCACAGCATTAGTGGGATTAGTGCATTGGGGTAGCATATGTGAGTCTTCACCACAGTTGTAACAGAACTTTCCAGTTCTTGTGAGAGTTTCAGCAGGAACAGTTGAGACTGGGGTAGCTAGAGTGCTGCTTTTAGTTCTTTGGGGAAACCTCCGCCCTGCTCTTTCATTTCGGAGTGAGGGGTCATTTTGAGCAGGAGTATTCTTCTGCAACTCAGCGTCAAGTTGTCTGACCCTCTCCTCAAGCTGCTCCCTAATAGGGTCTGACACTATGGGAACATTGGTGCTAGGAGGTGCGGCCTCAGCAGCAGCTAAATGTGCCTTAGTAAGGACTTTGGTAGAGCTTCCCCCCAGATGTCGTTTTCTCCGCATTTCCTTTATTTGGCTTTCTTTCTCGTAAGTTCTAATTCTGAATAGCAGTTCTGAGAATGGGATATTCCTCTTGGGAGTGCCAGTCAGGGGTTCTTTTAGGTGCAATGTGGTTAGCAACGTGTCATCCCAACAGCCCCTGAGAAACTGCTTTAATAGCTGAGAGTCAGCATCTTGTTTGGTTACTCCATTACTTTCTACAACTTCTTGTAACAGCGTTTGAAGTCGACGCAGATAGTCAGATGCTTGCTCCCCACTGTTCTGATGGGTTTCTAAAAACTGAATATACAACTCCTCCCCTCCTGTTACATTGCCATAAGCCTTGTCTAATTCTTGTAAGTAGGCACTGGGTGAGGCTTGTGCTCCAATAGAGAGAGCCACTGTTAACGCAGGGGCTAATAAACTATCAAGCAGTGTGCGGCGCTGCTGTACATCTGGAATACTGGGGTCATTTAGTACCTGCTTAATCCGGAGCCGCCACACACCATAGTCCACCTCAGAGGGGGGTTTGGGGAAGTTACCCAAGAAAAGACGTAACTCTCTTGTAGTAGGAAGATGCACAGGTGTGTCGTGCTTCACAATGTGCTCTACTATGACTTTCTGAACATCTGCTGGCAAAGGGTTGATAAGGAGAGAGTCATTAGGAGTCTGTTTACTACCACATGGCTGATTAGAACCACTGGAGACTACTACTCTTGGATTGTGAGAAGACTGTGCTTTGAGTGTAGCAGCTGGGGTCGACGCTATTGGCCCCTTAGGATGATCAGTTTTTCCACAAATCTGAGTCGCTGCTACCTGATTCAAAGTAACAGAGCTGACATTATATACCGCAGCTAACTCATCCATTTGTTCCTTAAAATGGACTGTCATGTCACCAATAGCTTGGGCAAGGGGCACTAGACCATCTCTAAGTGGCTCACTATCTGGCTGCGGTGGAGAGAACTCATTGATCTGGATAATCTCCCACCGTGAATCATGAACTACATGCTCATTGTCCAGTAACAGTGGAGTTATAGACTCATTGAACTGGCACAAGATGGTGTGATGCAGATTATCAATGGGCTGCACTCTAACAACATCATCTAATTGCAAAGGCCTCTTTTACTTCCCGTAGTCCCAATTTATCTGGAGCACCCCTTATAATTACAGAGAACTCAGGGACAAATCCATACATGTCACAAAACTCCATTGTTACCCTGAAATGGTTAACCTCTCAAAAGTTTAACAGAGGAAAAAAATGAATACGAGGTGGATGCACTTCTAGTCCCTGTTCGGGCGCCAATTTTTTCTTATTTCTTTTGTTGTAACCAAACCAAGATACTCAGAGTCCTGATAGCAGTTTACTATCAGAATTTATACCAGAATTTATTAATATATTTCTAGAACAGAAAAACACCACACCTCAGTATCCTTTAACATTTATTAATACACAATAATAAAACAATATTGTGGATAAGGACCTTATAATGACATCCAGCGCTGTAATTCACAGAACAACTTGAAATCTTCTAGCAAAGGAGATAACTCCTGTAATTTTAATTATCAGGAAATATTGTCCTTCCTTTCTGGAGTATCTACTCCAAAAAAAATAATAATACACCCGTTCAGGAGTCCAACAAAAAGGGCTCTTAACTGTCCTTTCAAAAATAAAATAAAATAAAATAAAAGCTGGCCAGCAAAATAAAATAAAACAGAGCTCTTTTTTAGGTAGTGTTCACGTGTATGTATTGCAGAGGGGAGTTGGGGGATATGTCTGTGTGTTGCCTGCAGGATAATCAGGAAATTTCCAGACGTCCTCCGTGAGCACCGGGGCACCTCAGCCAAGCACTCTCTCTCTCCCTCTCTTACCCGTGTCAACCGACCGCCGTATCTTTGGTCGCTCTCTCTCCCTCTGTTGTGTCTCCGTGACCGCCGCCACTAACAATGAAAAGTCACAGTTGTGAACTGGAGGAGCACAGATGCGTTGTTCTGGTGCCTCATACGTTGCTTAAAGCCCGCAATTTTCACTCGGGGCAGCAAACCAGCCATTAAAAAATATATATATAACAACGGAACAGCATAAAGAAATCAACATTTATAAAATGAAATTACACTGTTCCACAACATGGCTGGGATTAGCATTCTGTTACCTTTTTGCCACATTTAACAGCAGACCTCTCAACTTTTATCAAAAGTTAAGAGTGAGATTATGCTAATTTTGGGGGTGTGGCTTGTCTGGGGCGGGGCTAACTGGACCCTGGAAGAGCCGGTGGAGTCTCAACTCCATCTCATTTAGACATGTATTACTTTTGTTAAAAAGAGAAAGAGACGTATTAATACCTTATAGTTCAGTTAATGGATTAAAACATAAAAAACACACAATTGTTCAAATAATACTGAATAAAATTAAGTAGTTTTAAGTTATTGACCGAATTATTACACTGTTACACATTAATCTATGGGTTTGTTGATCATTGTAGATCTATAACCTGATTGGTGAATCAGGCTGATTTTCATCAAGTCTTTGTGGTCAACACTTTCCCCTCAGCAGCAACACTAAAGCACACAGAGGTTCCCGCTGCGTCTTTATGCACGATCCAGCTGCTGATCTGCTGTCTCCCTCTTTTCAGCTCAATGCACTTCTAGACTGTTACAGTTTATAATCAGCCTGTTGCCAAAAAACGCATCCCCTGCTGTTTCATAGAAATATACACTTGTAGTTGATGTAACATTTTCTACGTGTTTACACATGTGTTCTGATTTACTAGTGTGAATTTCAGGTGTGTGGGACAATTTTTAGATTAAAAACATAGGGGGATGCGTTTTTTGGCAGCCCCATTGCCAAAAAACGCCTCCCCTGCTATCTCAGAGGAGTTGACACTTGTATGATTGTATTCCTGTATATCCATCTGTAATTAAAGGACAAGGGTCAGCAAATGCAAATTCTGCCCTGTAAAACAATGACAGCGCAATTGTCGCTCTATGATCTGAAGCCCCATTTGGAGCTTTTAAACAGGCTTTGAAAAACTTTGATAATTTGCTGCTGTAATATTATAGATTTTTCAGAATAAAAAGCTAGCAGATGTGCAGAATCAAAACATAACAGAAATACAATTATAGAGCATTCAGTATTGTAAGAAAGCCCACACTGTTTCTGGATAAATAGATTATTGTATGAGTTAAGTTCTATTCCGTTTTATGCCTCTTTCCTTGAAAGTTTGAAATGTCCCATGCTCCTGAATGAACCATAGCTTTCTGACGCTCACGAATGCATCCCACTGGTCTATGAACGCTGTGTCTGCACGTTTGATTTTCCACTTAAGAAAAAGCTTTTCAGTTTCAAAACTCACGTCGGCTCTCACGGTTTATTGTTGTGTGTGAATGACAAAAGACCACAACAATTAAATCAGCCGTACCTCGGATAAAAACTTTGGATTTAATGTTGTTTATACTTTTGTAAACGAATCTGCCAAATACACACAGTTTTTTTCACACTAGAAGTACATTTAAACGTTTTTATATAATTAATATAAGAACAAGTCGCTCCGTTGGTCGTATTTTAAGTCGTTTTCCATCTATATTCATTTGTACAGAGCCAGGCACGCTCCCGCGACAGGAGATGCATATCTCGGCAGGCATGCTTTTTGAGCATAACACCGGCTCACTTTCACCACTGGTTAAGACTAAAATTATTCATAACTCTGATTACTCTTCCTGCTGCTCTGTTAACACGAACTGCAGCAGGAATTACTGATGGCCACAAGCTGTGAAAGAAGCCGAAGCAGCTCAGCAGAAGGCGGAGTTTTGTCGTCCGCAGCCCAGATGGGCTTTGTGATTTTTATGCGTGAGAAATGCCATGTTTGCGTGTGAAATGCCATGTGTTGCGTGTGAGCGTGTGAAGTTAGTGAAATGCGTGTGTCACACGGTCAATGCGTGAGAGTTGAGAGCTATGTTTAACAGACATATGAAACATTACATCCCATCAACAAATACATATCTTTAATTCGGCCATTAAACTCAGCCTTATTAACATTAATAACGTTACCCAGAACATCTTATTACTCACCTAAAAATGAAAAGTCACAGTTGTGAACTGGAGGAACACAGATGCGTTGTTCTGGTGCCTCATACGTTGCTTAAAGCCCGCGATTTTCACTCGGGGCAGCAAACCAGCAAACTGTCGCAAGACTGTCACAAATTGTTGCAAACTGTCGCAACAGTGCAAAAAAAAAAAAAAAAAAAAAAACTATGCACCCTGATCGCACCAAAGAGTAACTCTAGTTACCTCTGGGTTACATTTACGCTGCAATGTCGCCGACACCCCCACCCATTTTAACAAGACAAAAACACCAAAATAATCCGTAGTAAACAAGGTTTTTTTTAACCTACCGGTTAAAAAGGTCTTCCTCTCTGCTGAGATGCCGTGGTCTGTGTCTGACGCCGCTTTGTGCTGTTACACAAACATGTCTGAACATCCATCCATCCATTTTCTGACCCTCTTAATCCCTCATGGCGTTGCGGGGCCTTTTTCCCGATATAAAATAATTGTAGCTGTCCGGTGGTTTCAGGGGCTTTCGTGCTCTCTTGTCTGTACTGGCCTGCCGTGTTTATAAGGTAGCTGTATGTTGCGGCACGGAACCCTTGGCCAGCATTTCACAGACTCGCTCCGTCCCTTCAGGCTTTTGCTGTGTGGATCTGGCAATCTGATACCATCAACCATCAACTTACTCTTAAAACGATCTTGTGATACGTTATCTAAAGAAGAAAAATACGTGGAGAACTCGTCAGTTTCTCTGTTTGCGTCCGCCATTGTGTTCGCCTTTTGCCTACCAGTCCGGCGCGCATGCGCGAAAAACCTGCATCAAAACAATAACAACGAACTACCCTATACCCTAAACAGAAAGACCCACCTGACAGAATCAAAAGCCTTTTCTGCATCCAAATCTAATATAACTGCTTCAGTTTTCATTTTAATTATATTTTGCATCACTAGTAGTGTGCGCCTAACATTATCTTGTGTTTGTCTCTGCTTTATGAAGCCTGTTTGGTCTAATTGTATTATGTTTGGTAGAATTTTTTCCAGGCGTCTAGCTAATACAGCTGTAAATAACCTATAATCCAAATTCAACACACTAATTGGTCTATAGTTGGCACATTCCAGTTTATCTTTTCCGTCCTTAGGAATAACAGAGATATAAGCTTCTCTCCAGGAGATCGGTATCTCTCCACTCTTCAAAACCCAATTAAAAGTATTTTTTAGTAGGGGAATCAATGGTTTCCTAAGTAATTTATAAAATTCCGAAGTGTATCCATCCGTTCCAGGAGCTTTGTTGGTCTTCAGTCTTGAGATTTCTGAGTTTAATTCTTCCTCTCTAATTTCCCCTGTCAACATTTGATTTTGCTCCTCTGTTAACCTAGGTAACTTTAATTTCGGCAATAATGTTTGGATTTGGTCTTCTTTTTTAATTTGTGTTTGTGAATATAATTTTTTGTAATATTTTTCAAATATCTCTTCTGTTTTATATTTTACGAGATTTGATGTGGGGTCCCTTATTCTGTTGATATTACTCTTCACCTCCTGCTTTCTCATTCTATACACGAGATACTTAACTGACTTGCTTCCGCCTTCATATAACTTTTGTTTTGTATATAACAACTTTTTTTTAATCTCTTCGTCCAAGATGCAATTTATCTCTGTCTTAATTCTTTTAATTTCTTTGTTTTTCCCCTCGTCAAAATTATTTTTTTGTTCCTTTTCTAGTCTATCTAGCTCTGATTTCAGTTGAGTTAGTTTACCTTGTTTTAACTTTTTTAAATATGCCGCTTTGGCGATTAACTTCCCTCGGATAACTGCTTTACATGCATCCCATAGTACAGTAGGAGAGACCTCACCGTTGTCATTTTCGTTTACATATAAATTGATTTCTTTCTTAAATTCCTCCAATGTATTCCCTTGTAGTATGCCTGCATTGATCTTCCAGAGGGTTGACCTTATTTCCTGAGACATCTCCAATGTCAGATATACTGGGCTGTGATCCGATATATCCCTTATTCCAATATCACATTTTTCCACTCTGTGTCCATCCTTCTTTGACATTAGAAAATAATCAAGCCTAGAATATACAGAGTGAGGTGAGGAGAAGTAAGTGTAATCTCTTCCCTTAGGATTTAGTTCTCTCCAAACATCCATTATACCTAGCTCTCCCATTAATTTCCTAATCTTATTTCCGATTTTAGATGTTTTCCACCCTCTGTCTGAACAATCAAATTGTGGGTTCAACCTTAAATTTAAATCTCCACCACATATTATAATTCCCTCTCCCTCTACTACCAATAGATCCAACATCTTTCTATAAAATGCCCAGTTAGAACCAGGGGCTGCGTATATATTCAGGATGGTGGCCAGCTCACCTTCCAGCCTACCCTTATTCAATACAAACCTCCCATCTTTATCTATAATTTCTGAAGACCTCTCAAATTGGGTTCTCCCTGAAATGAGGATGGCTACTCCTCTCCTATGTCCACTTTTATATGATGAATGAAATACTTGATTAAAACCGTGTCTCTGAAGCTTGGCATGTTCTTTGTCCGTCAGGTGAGTCTCTTGTAGCATTGCCACTGCCACACCTTCCTTTTTTAATTTCCCCAGCACTTTAGACCTTTTTATTGGGTTGAGCAGCCCATTCACATTAAGTGACACTAATTTTGTTAACTTTTTCTTGGTACACATTTTCTTGTTTCTCTCTGCTATCACCGCTCTTCTGAGCTCCTCCGTGCCACAAAAATCCCAAAACTGGGTTGAACATATAAACGAACAGAACAACTTTCACTAATGAACTAGTGATTAACATAACTATAATAACTTCCTCATGTGGGGTCCTTGTTTTGACCCTTTTTGAGATAAGATGGTAAGTCTGATCAAAGGGATGGCCTCTCCCTTTCAGAGGAGAAGGGCCCTTGATGTTGCGGCAAATGTTATTCATGCACTTTCCACTGCTCAAAATCCAAATAACATTGCTCAAACAAATAACTAACAAAGAAATACTTAACTTGGGGAGATGCCCCGACCATTTACTTATAACCGGGAAAAATTACCTCGAAAAGACCGGAAAAAAGGGAAGAAACCTGGTGTGTATTCGTCCTGGACCATCCTTTTAATTTACAGATGCTCATTCCTAGTCCTGACCTCTCCTAAAAGACTGTAACCGTTGTTTATATCCAGGCAGCATTTCTTTGGTTGTTGATCCCTTCTGGGCTCCGCTGGTCTTCCAAGTCAGGCGTCTGATCTTCTCCAGGCTGCTCTCCGTTGGTTTAATCACTGACACAGGAAAACCCCTCTCTGCCATATCTTTAGTCGCCTCCTCTGCTGAGTTGTAGACCCTCGTTTCTCCCTCGTAGAACACACGCATTTTGGCCGGGAATGGTGTCTGGAACCCTATATTTTTCTCTTTCAAAACCCTTTTGGCTTCTGCGTATTCCCTCCGTTTCTTTAGCACCTCCGGAGCATAATCATGGTCCAGAAACACTTTATTTCCCTCGTACAGAAATCCCTTCTTCTCCCACGCTTTTTTCAGGATCTCTTCTTTAATTCTGAAACTTGTAAACTTTACCACGATGGACCTCGCTCGCGTTCCCGGAGAAGGACGCGCCGCCAGAGCCCGGTGAGCTCTTTCTATCTGGATGGAAAGCGATGGCAGCAACTCCAGCTTTTCTCTCAACGGCCTCTCAATGAAGTCTGCCAATGACCCAGCGCCGTCCTCCGCTCCCTCTTTGAGACCATGGATCCTAATATTCTCCCTCCTCGAGCGTCCCTCCTGGTCCACGAGTCGTGTCTCCAGGCGTTTCTGTAGCTCACTGAGTTCCGTCGTAGCCCGCTCCACGAGCTGCAGACGTTCCTCCGCTTCCTGAATCCGATTTTCGGCATGATCGATCCTGTTGTTGGCGACTTTAATCTCATTCTTAATTTCGTTGAGGTTCTCTGAGTTTTCCTGCCGAAAGTCCCGCAGTTCGGTCCGAATCGTTTCCAAATTTGCCATATTTAGGGAAGACTGGGACTCGTCGTCTCGACTTTTCAGGCTTGATTCTGCACCCTCTGTTGTGCAGTTTAGCTCTCTGTCCAGGACAGCTAGCTCAGCATCTAGCTTTCCCCTTTCAGTGTTCTCCCTGTCGTGTCGGTCCGGTTTTTGAGATTTTCTGGCGTTTTTCCCTTTTGACATAATTAAACGCCCTATATCGGTTAGTTTTTATCAGTTTTTCGTTCCTTATTTGACAAGAGAGGGCTGAAAAAAAAACTTTGGTCGGGAGCTCACACACTAAGCTGCCTCCATGCTGGAGTCACACCGGAAGTCCCATCCCCCTTTTTAGGGGGACCACCACCCCAGTCTGCCAATCATGGGGAACTGCCCCCCGATGTCCACGCAATGTTGCAGAGTCGCATTAAACAACACAGCCCCACAACATCCAGAGCCTCAAGGGGGTGAATCTAATCCAACCCCGGGGCCTTGCCACCAAGGAGCTTTTTAACCACCTCGGTGACCTCGACATGCACCGGCAACCTTGCAGCCACAGCTCCGACTAGCCGTCTCAACAATAGAGGCATGTAACATGGTCCTCTTAGACTCAGGGTCCCCCACCTCCCTCTGAACCTGTTCAGAGCTCTCCCGGAGGTGGGAGTTAAAGCTCCGTCTCACGGGGGACTCTGCCAGACGTTCCCAGCCAACCCTCACAATATGTTTGGGCCTACCAGGTCTGACCAGCTTCCTCCCCCACCGGGTAGTGGTCGGTGGAGACAAAATCGATCATTGAATTACGGGTGTCCTGGTGCCAAGAGCACATATGGACACCCTTATGCTTGAACATGGTGTTCGTAATGGACAATTCATGACAAGCATAGAAGTCCAACAACATAACACCACTCAAGTTCAGATCAGGTGGGCCATTCGTCCCAACAACGCCCCTCTAGGTCTCATTGTCATTGCCCACGTGAGTGTTGAATACCCCCAGAAGAACAACGAGGGGCACTCTCCAGTACCCCCCGAAGGACTCCAAAAATCTCATCTCCAGAGTGGATGAATGTCAAGCTGCCACCCATTGCACAATGCACCTGACCTCTTTGGCCCCTCAGACAGGTGGTGAGCCCATTGGAAGGGGGTCCCAAGTTTCGTTTTCGGGCTGTGCACTGCTGGGCTGCATGGGTAAAAACCCGGCCACCAGGCGCTCGCCAGCATGCCTCACCTACAGGCCTGGCTCCAGAGTGGGGCCCCGGTGACCCGCGTCTGGGAGAGAGAATACTACATCCATTGATTGTACTTGTGCCGTCCTCGATATGTTTATTAATATCCTGACGGCCAGCTAAACTTTTTCCCCACACCAAGACTCTGAAGATTCGTTCTAGTTCGTTCCACAGGTTTATTGGAGTTAGAGAAAAGTGAAACTGCAACATACAAACAGCAAAGACGAATCAGCGCCATGCTATTCAACCTCGACCACACATGGATAAAGGCTCTTCAAACATAAAAATGACTTCGAAAAAATAATAAATATCTCCACACAATCTCAAAAACCAAGTATACATACGGACGATGCTATGCCAGACACAAGATGTTGAGAGATGCGATTGGATATGCATGAATCTAAAACAAATCGCCGAAATACGTGAGTTGAGCGCTTACTTCCTAACTACGGGTCAAGTCATAGGACATTTTTCAACAACGCGATCTTGCGTGTACATGACCAAAATAGAAACACCTTAGGAATCTGCATTGACAGCCAAAAGTAAAACATATTTAACTTCTGAAAATTAGCTTAATGATATTTTTCCACTCATAACAAAACAGTACTTATCTTGTTAAAGACTCGAATAAATAGAGAAGTTGCAAAAACTGTGCCAAAAACACTTGTTAAAAGGCTGAAAATGGTATTTAGTCTGATACAGTCCAAAAAAAACTTGAAATACATTTTCAGACAGACTGCAGAAAGGACACTTGTTTAAAACACCCCAATTACACAGGAGCTGGGTTCCAAGTACTAAGTGTTCACTTCTATACTGAAAGCCTATAATTCATTTATTTATTTACTTTCTTTTCTCAGCTATGACATTATACATGTCAGTTTAAATAATAATACATATAATTTAGCAATGGTATCAAGGTGTTACATTAGTGTATCTGTTATGCTATGTCCGTTGGTTGTGCTGTCTCTTTCCAGGTGATAAAGCAGACTGAAGACGTTTTATCATTCTTTCCCTTTTATCTCTTCTTTCTTTCACCTCTTCTCTTTCCTTTTTTTCTCTTCTTGTTCTTCCTTTACTCTCCTACTTTCCCATTGTAATGTCCACATAATTTGAAATACTCCCCGCAGGAATCACAATAAAACTATTTACATGCATAAATCAAGCGGAGCACTATGGCAAAAGCTGATTACTCCACTTGGGAAAGTAAAATCTGTCGAGCTCTATTTGGCATTAAGACATCAATTCTTATTGCCACATTGCTAGACAGGACACTGAGGGGAAAAAATAAAAAATAAAACACCCCGATAAATAACTGATAAAAACGAGTTTGTGGTGATGGCACTGTGTAAAATCCTTCATTGGAGATCACCAGTTTGTTCTTTTATTGGCGGCTTGTACAAAATCCTCCACTGGGGTGCTCTTCCAACAAGTTTGCGCAACTGTGGTAAATGGCTTTCTGGTCAATATCGAAAAAAACAAACATTTTCTGGCAGTCCAGCCTAGAGAGCAGAGGTCCACTTTGCTCTAGGAAATCAGGATCCACGATCAGTCCAGGAAAGAAATCCGTTGGATTCAGTTGGCTCTCTCCTTCACATTACGCATGTAGGAGGCTCCTCTCCTTGGCCAACAGCTTTCCGCTCAGGAGGTCTAGGAAGCGCTGCACAAGCGTGGCAGACCATACCCCCATCACGGAACCCGTGGCCTTAATGTTGGAGAGAGACGGTCCTGCAGTCTCCTACAGCTGTTTAACGTTTGTTATCTTGGATCGGAGCAGCGCCTCCAACAGCCCTGGTCCTTTGCCATCACACATCCAGCCTTAACCCACATATTAAAGGCTCTTGTAAAACTCAGTGCAGAGAGTTTGGAATGGTTTTAGTTTAAACGGGGCACATTATTTAAAGGTATACTATGCAACCGGGGTTGATTTTCCAGCGAGGCTCCCCCCAGAAGGTGAAAGTAAAAGTGCATTGTCGTAAAGATTCTCAGCTGTTCTGGTTTCTTAGCAGACAGGCGAACGCAACGAAAAGTCGAAAAAACGGCAGTACAAACAATGACTAACACAGTGAAAGTATGAACATGCACACAGAGAGAGAGAAACCATTCCAATGTTACTTACAATCGCATCAGCAGAAACGTGAGGTCCGCGTCAGCCTTGCAACCTTCTTTTTCTTTTAGCTCTTGCCAGAGCCATAGAGAGAAAGAATTGCAACACTCTTTGATGTCACCGCCAGGGCAGTCACGTGGTTCGTGTAAACCGCTATAGTTCCAAAACATACGCTGGCTTTCATGTTCTTCTATGGGACAGACAGCAGCGATTGCGTTATTTACCATCCATTCCATCCATCCATTTTCCAAACCGCTTAATCCCTCATGGGGTCGCGGGGGTTGCTGGTGCCTATCTCCAGCGTTCACTGGGCGAGAGGCGGGGTACACCCTGGACAGGTCGCCAGTCTGTCGCAGGGCAGACTGGCGTTATTTACCGGTAAATATATATATAAATATACACCCTGCTACTTTTTCAGTTATTGGCGGCAAAAAGCGTACAACGGAGTCCAATGGGAGTGTTGCAACTCTTTCTCTCTATGGCTCTGGCTCTTGCCATTCGGAAAAAGCTTGCCCGATGTTCACCCGTGTACGACTCCTCTCTCTGTCCAGAGCCATTTTCCTCTTTCTTGCCTGCTCCGACATGGGCTTTCGCTGTTTTCTCGCTGGTTCCGCCATGATAACTGCACAAATATTGCCACTGCGCTAGCAACGAGCTTGCCTTTCACTGGGGGCGTGTAGCAGTTCTCGCCGTAAAGCAAGACCGACTCTCGCGATACACGAGACTTCTGAGCCTGTGGGTGCGGGCCGAGGGCAAGTACGGTATTTCCCCTACAGACCACCAGGGCGGCCGAGAAAACCTTTGTTCGACCTGAAATGACTCATTTAATCATCCAAAACGGTATGGAACACATTAATTAACTGAAAATGTTGCATAGTATGCCTTTAAAAACATCCTGATAAAACATAGGCAATACCCCTAACTTCAAAATATTTACATCTGTTAAAACAGAACATGATTGTGAACACATGGCCATGTCCCTCCACTCTAAGTCAAGGGCCCACATCTTGGTTGTGAAAGTGCTTGGAGGATGTTTTTAGTAAATGACACATGTATGGGAGTTTGATAAGAACACTAATTACACATTTATTTCTGTTCCTGAATAGAAGACAAAGACTTGTGTCTGCCAATCATCTTCACAGAGTGTTTTATTGGGAGTAAGATGCTCATTGCCCAAGCCAGAACTGAACATTCATTCTGTGTTATGACATCTACACTGTGATGTTGCATTATATTGATCAATATGGTTTTATGATAAAGAACGGAAACTGTCAGCTTCAGACACACACCAAGACCTACAGTTTATACAATCTTTTGATTTGATATATGAAGAACCAGGATCTGATTGGCTCTACAGATCCTCTAATATTAGATGGTAATGGTAACTCCTAGATTCAATACGGGGTCTTCTTGCTCAGATTGGCCGAGAGTGGGATTTCACTTGAGGGTCTCATCAGTTTTTACCATTTTCTTAGAGGGGATGGATTTTTCTGATGGGAAAGGCCCTGCCTGCCCTGTGAGGCCCCCTACTGGTACGCTTGGGTTTGTAAGGTGTAGAAGTGATGGATGATTGTCTTTGGAAATGGAGAGTGGAGGACCAAGTAGAAGGTGTTCGGGGGGTGGGGGTAGAGTAGACGGATTTGAACTTGGTTACTGAACAGGTTTAGCTTACCTAGTCTAATGTAAAATTAAAATAATTTGCGCGTAGGAACCTAAAACAGGCCTAACTCAATTAGTTGAAACCCAAATTGTACATACATGCTAAACCTTTGATCTTGTGGGTTAAATCTCTATGAAGCATTCATGTTGATCATTACTAAAAGTTCCAGCACTGCCCTGTTCCAACACGGGGACCTTTTGGGGTCCCACATTATGAGTTTACTGAAATGGTTCCCTTGTGTTTTGTTCACATATTCATGTGATGGGTCATCTTGTTTTGTGTGTGATCACACAGATAAAACATTATCCATGTGTTTAAAATGGTGGAGTGTTAATGGAGTATTATTCTGAAGTCACTATGGCCTCACGCCACTCGGACATGGAGGAGGCTTGGGGACATGGCTGTGTATGAAATCCACTATTTGCTGATTGCAAGGCCAAATGCTGCGTAGCTACTTTGCAGGATGTTGTTATAGACTGTCTTTGTTTTGACTAATGCCAAAGCCACTATCAAGTATTAGGGAGAGCCGAAAGCGAGGAGAGGCAGAGACAGGGCAGACGCAGACTGCAGCGGGACCGCGGGCTGGGATTACTTTCCGTCTATGTGAACACTGCTCTCTTTCTCAATGAGAGTGCTGGAACTTCATCACTCTGTCGTCTCCTTATTCAGTGACTGTGGGAAGTCAGTTATTATTGTTTAGAATTCCAACCACACCTGCCAAGCTCAAACTGGATGTTAGAGAACTTGAAAGAGAGCCAAAACTTGACCAAGTTGGTAAGAATGTGAAACACCACCATGCAATTGAGGTGTCCCAGTTAAATAAGAGGGAGCATGAAGGCCACTCTGCTCCTCCAACTCCGTGTAAGACTCAGATAGGAAAGAAAACAAAGCCAGATGAAACAAGCGAATCTCCCGTTGAAGCCATTCTTCAAGCCATTTTAAATCTTGAAAAGAGAGTGGAGAATCAGCTTGTGGATCTGAAGAAGTAAATGAGGCAGAGTGGCACAATGCTTGCCAACTTAAAAAAAGCATTCCAGTTTAACGCAGAAGTAGTTCAGGAGTGTGAACAAAATGTGAAAAAATTGGAGGAACAAAATGTTTCCTTGAAGAAAAAAGTCCAAGCGAGCGAGTCCACGAGCAAAAAAAATATAGAATGAGGTGGTGTCTCCGCATCAGAGGTTTGGGGGAAAGAGAGGGAGAGGGAGAGGACATCCGCACCACATTCTTCAGAAAATTGCCCCTAACCTAAAAAGAAAAATTAAAGATGCGGTGGACATAGTGCATAGGCTTGGAAGGAAAACTGACAACAGAAAAAGACATGTCATGATTATTTTGACCCACAGACAAGTGAAAGAAGACATCTGGAAGAGAAGCAAAGGTTCGGCTGTTTGCAAAGAAGCAGGGATCCAGTTTGCTGAGATGATGCTAAAAGACAATCTGGAGGAAAGGAGAAGGCTGTCGCCAGAGATCGAGCAGGCCAGGCGAGCAGGAAAACAAGCCTTTTTCCAAGGTCAACACGGCTTCATTGAGGGACGCAGGATTGGAGACGGCTAGGAGAGGCAGATGGAGAAGTTTTCAGGATGACATGAAGACGGGATGCTGTTAATTTTAATCGTACTGGCGTAATCCTGTTTAGCTCTGAAGGCCCATTTTTACCCCGGTTTAAGATTTGGCAGTAAATGAGAAAAAAACATTGATCAGAAGTGAACATTGTAATATGCATATTTAATTCATTAGGAATTCCGAATGGAGACAAAAGTTTACATTACCAGTGTACCTACGTTCTTCTCCAAGGTATTGCAGCTTTTGTCTGATCTAAGTTTTGCAAAGACATCCTTTTAATCACTGGCTGCCCTCCTCCGCTGAGTTTGGGAGGGAGGGGTCTGTGGGCTATCTGTTTCTCAAAAAAAGAGGCTGTTCTTCCTGGTGAGGGGTCAAGCCAAATGACCTAACAGCCATAAAACCCAGATGCATGTTACTTTACCCTGAAAGGGAGACACAGACAAAACTCATGCATTCCTCAGCACTCCCAAATGAATACTACTAAGATATTTATTTTCCTCAACAACGCACAGGTTCATTAGTGAAGGAAGCCAGCTGCTGTTAAGAGGGTGAGAAGTTGAACCTATAATTGTTTTTAAGTGTTCTCGTTATGAATAATTCGTTTTCATTTGGTTCTTTAAATGTTCGGGGCATCAAAGGCATTGTAAAAAGAAAAGCATTCTTTTTGTTTTGTAAAAGGCAAAACTGTCACTGTTTTCTGTTGCCAGAAACTCATTCAGCAGAAGTGGATGCAACGTTCTGGGCTAACCAATGGGGCGACAGGATATTATTCAGTCATGGTTTAAATAAGTCAGGTGGTGTTGCTATCTGCTTTAACAAGTTTCCAGGGGAGATTTTAACACACAGAGCAGATGTAGCAGGACATTGGATAATTGTGGTTTTAAAAGTCTTTTATTAGTTAGGTTGTCTTTTATTACAAATGTCTACGGATGCAATAACGAAATGCCAAATAAAAGGTTACTGGACAAAATAACCAATGTCATAATGGAGCTTAAAATCCTTTATCCCACAAGCAATTTAGTGTTTGGGGGGGACTGGAATATGAGTCTAGACGAATTGATTGATAGATGGCCTTCAAGAACAGGTAGAACAAGACTCAACAAGATTATCTATAATTTCATGGCAAGAAATAATGTGATTGATATCTGGAGAGAGAAAAATCCCGATAGAAAAGAGTTCACATGGTTTAAACCAAATTATATTATCAAATCTAGAATTGATTTTTGGCTTGTTAGTTTTGAAATATCCAGGCTTGTTTCATTTGTTACCATTTCTAAAACTCCACTTTCACATCACTGCTGCATAATCCTAGCACTAGAACCCTCCATAAAATCACATAAGAGCTATTGGAAATTGAATGCAAATTTATTGATTAATGAGGACTACTGTTCAAAAACAAGTGAAAATTATTCATAGTATTAAAAGGGGTGAAACATTTTAAAATGATGCAAGTAAATGGGAATATATTAAATCTAAAATTGGAGAATTTTCTATTTATTTTAGCAAAACACTACAGAGAAAAAGAAAAGAATTTGAAAGCAACATACTGAAGGATATTTCCCAATACTGTGGTTCACTGGAAGATAAAGACCAGAATAATTCAATTCAATTCAATTTTATTTATATAGCGCCAATTCATGAAACATGTCATCTCGAAGCACTTTACAAAGTCAAAATCAATCATATTATACAGATTGGTCAAACATTTCCTATATAAGGGAACCAGTTGATTGCTTCAAAGTCCTGACAAGCAGCATTCACTCCTGGAGAAGCGTAGAGCTACAGGGAGAGTCGTGTGCATTGACCACGGCTTTGCTGCAATCCCTCATACTGAGCAAGCATGAAGCGACAGTGGAAAGAAAAAACACCCATTAGCGGTGTGATGGCCACATGTGCAACCTCACAACAAATGATTTGGTAATGATTTCATTTAAATAAATGTCATATTTTACTTTAACACATTTCACTTTTTCACTTTGATTTGACATTGGTTAACTATTTGGGTGCACACATTTAGTTGACTCATTTTGTCATTTCTTGTGTTTTTGGTTTACTTTAAACTAATATACTTTTCATCTGAGTTACCAGTTCCTGGGAGGCTGTCATGTGGGTGTGGCCAGTAAAGGAAAGGAGTCCCCAGCTGCAAAAGATCTCCATGACAAGGAGGCTTAGTTGGACTCTTCCACTTAGTTTTAGAAGGGGAGTTAGAAATGTTTAGGTTTTTCTATGTGGTTTTGTCTTTTGTAATTAAATTTGGGAAGTTTAACTATTTAAGTCCTCTTCCTCATAGGTTGCTGATTTTAGTAATGCACTGATTAGTTTGGTCTTTTGTTGTAGTTTTGTTTAGGTAAATGTATTTTATGTTCCCCTCCTGTGTCAAAATGGTCTGATCAACCAGTGTATATGTTTCCCTTGTGTGTCAGTTTAAGAGAGGAAGGAGAAGAAAAAACAGTATGTTCCTGTGTGCTAAACAAATTTTGTTACTATTTTTCCTCAAAGACTTCCCTGTGCTTCTCTGCTTTTTCGGCTCGGTCCCTTACATGTGGTGGCAGTGGTGGGATCTGCCAGTAAGAGAGCACGTTTTTTTTCCCCTTTTTTTCTTTTCCATGGTGAAACCTGTGTGAGGTGGTGTTATAAGAATTATTATTCTGAAGTCACTATGGCCTCACACCACTCGGACAGAGGAGGCCTGGAGACCTGATGTCTGTGTATAAGATCCACTGTTTTCTGATTGCAAGGCCAAATGCTGCAGCTGCTGAGGGATACTGATTGTTTACGATAGACTGTCTTTGTTTTGTCTAATGGGAAGGCCACGGTGCAGTATTAGGGGAAGCCCGAAAAGCGACACAGGCAGAGACAGGGCAGACAGAGACTGCAGCGGAACCGTGGGGTGCGATTACTTTCCATCTATGTGAATCTCTGCTCTGTTTCTCAATAAAAGTGCTGGAACGTTATTACCACCGTCTTGTCATTTAGTAAAGATGGGAACTCAGTTAGTATTGCTTAGAATTCCACCCAAAACTCCCATAACAATTTGGCGTAAACGAACAAGATCTCCGACCGACGAGCCGGGGAGTCCGGGGACAGGAGCTGCTTTGGCCGGCCCGGAGAGGTTATCCGGCCTCTGGTACCCCGAATGGATTTTCAAGGGACGTGGAGGAGCTCCTGGTCTCGGAGCGTCTCTGGGCGTCGGCGCGAAGATCCGAACCTTTCTTTCATGAGACGGTAAGGGGATTATTTTCCAGCTCTTTTAAAAACAAACGCAATTGGTCAAAAATGCTTGCAAGCTTTTAAATTTTAAACCCCATTTTAAAGTATACCTCAAGAAATTTTAAAATTTAAAACTGTAAACCTAAAAGGTAGTAAAAGCCGGTAGAAATAATGAATTATATTTAATCCTTAAGGCAAATAAAACAGGGTTCGCAATACCGAACGGTGACTAAGGTTTAAACATTAAACTAAAATTCAAAATTTAATTAGAATACGTTTTCAGCTGAAATACGGACTTTCCCACAAGGGGGGAGGAGGGGCAGAGTGATTTTCACCTGGAGAACAGGTGACCGGCTGAGCAGTTTGCAGCTGGTCCATTAAAGTCCTCTTGTCTTGGGTTTGTGCAAGAGGCTGTCCACTTCTGTTGTGGATGAAAGCGGCAGGGATGCTTAAGTCCTTGACTGTTGCGAAGACGTTTGCAGCTTTGATAAGTGGGGACCCCGACCATTATACCAAAAAGCCGACCATCAGATGTGAGGCCTTTCATTTTAGTTGGTCGATCGTGCTAAGGACAAGTAGAAAATAAAAATAAAAAACAAAAAAAGGATAAAATAAATAAAAACAAACAAAAAAAGAGTCTGGATGCAGAAGAGTCCGTGTAATGGGTAAAAGGCAGAGTTTCTCAGGGTCAAGCCTAGCCCCAGGGTGAGACGTTCGATTTCATGCTGAAAAAGTGGGGGCCCAGACGCATGACATGCATAAATGATTTGATATGATTTGATTAAACATGCAGATTTCTCACATAGGGGTTATTATTATTACTATTATTTTATTTTATTGCAGTACTGCTACTAAATAATAAAAATAAAATTAAGAGAAAAAAGAAAAGCGAAAATTGAATAAAATGAATAAACAAGGAAACGGAAACGAAACTAAAAAGGCGTTGCACCGGGGAAGCGTTTACGTGGGGACCGATTAGGCACTTCCGTTGTGGATAAAAGTGTTTTGAACTGCTGATAACGACGTATAGCTTTCAAAAATGGATAAGCGTCCAAGTGTCTGCGAGACACAGAGTTGTATCCTTGCGGGACTGAAGCGTAAAACCGCGTGTGGACGAAGCATCGGGGGGTCGTAACCAGCGCACGCTCTCCACCTTTTAAACTAAGCGGGAACTTAACGCGTTGAAAACATCTTTCGGCGTTGACGTTTAAAAATTATGAAAAACTATTTAAGATGGTGAAAAAGCAGGCCTGCACGTGTTTGTCTGTCTGAATGTCATTGTTTGTATGTAACCGTACGTGTGTATGTATCTATGTAACTAAACGTTCGTCTGTGTGAATTAATTCGGGGTAAAAGTAATGTTCATGGTTTCAGAATGTTCATTTGTTTTGGGAGAACTGCAGCTCCGTAATTCAAATGACATTTTAAGCATGGACTATGTTAACAATAGAGTAGTGATGTTACGTTATGTGCCGAGGCTTCGAGGCGTGTGTCGAGTAATGGAGGGGGCGTTTCCGTGAAGCGCGTATCGAGGCTTGCTTCATTTAGGGGAGGAGCCGAAAACGATGACGTCCGAAGCCTCGCTGGCCGGCTGTACCACGTGACTGCTTCGGGAAGTTGTTCAGATGTTGGCGCAGCTTCGACAGCTTTTAGAAACCCGACAGGCTCCATTCAAAATGTGGGTTGTTGTAGGCGAGTTGCGGTCAGTTGAGAGAGTGGATAGAGTTTTGATAGTTTGGATAGCAGAGTTTGGATAATGGTTATTTAGTTTGAGACAGTTAGTTTGGTGTTTGGAGAGTTTAGGAGAGAGATAGATAGATAGATCAGTGCTCTCAACTATCACGCATTGACCGTCACTGACTTCACACGGTCACACGCAAACATGGCATTTTTCACGCATAAAAATCCCAACGCCCATCTGGGCAGCGGACGATAAAAACTCCGCTATGTTATGAATAATTTTAGTCTTAACCAGCGGTTGAAAGTGTGCCGGTAAGGTCCTGTACTACGTACGCAGGAGGGGAAGGGGCGGAGGAGGAGAGCTGCTGCCAGATATTGCCTTCATTCAGAACCAGTGATGGCTGCACTCTGGATCATAAAACAGTTCTGCTCACCAGATGCAGTTTAAAACGCTACGTCTGGTTATAAGTTGTTTTTATTAATTCTGCATTTTTTAACTACATGCACCGTATTTCTGTGCCTCAGCGCTTCGATGCGCTTCTGCCGTGCGCTTTTTTCAGGTGCGCAAAATTACGTTACTTGTAATTTGGGTGTGCGCTCTCATTTTAAAGAACTTGTAACATCAGGAGGCTGATCTCAGACCGGTCAGCTCCTATGATCACTGTATAGGAGCCCTTTACAGTTTTTATTTATGCATTTCCACCCTGTTTATCCCTCGCACGCAGCGCACCATCGGGTAAAATCCTCCCACCTCACCGCCCAGAGCGCACTGAGGAGAGCAATAGAGATTTGTCTGGTCGACTGAGATGAGAAACCTGTTGCTGTGAAAGGTGATATAGGTTATAAACTGTTACTGTCTAGAATTGCATTGAGCTGAAAAGAGAGGAGACATCAGCAGCTGGATCGTGCATAAAGACGCAGCGGGAACCTCTGTGTGCTTCAGTGTTGCTGCTGAGGGGAAACTGTGGGACCGTATAGTACTGGGCTAATCATTGGTCACAGTACCCCAATCTGTACATACTTGCACTTATTTATTTATGCACCCCGGCATCATCTGTGCCATGTGACCGTGTCTTTTCAAAGGTTGGAGAAGTAGTATCAAAAAAGAGAAATCATTTGAAACCAAAAACTGTGGAGAAATTGTTGATTCTTAATAAAAATGCATGAAATCATCCAAGTTACACAAGCAATAGCCTATTCACTACCCCCTGCCTAGTTCCACAAGCACTTTCACTGTCCTCTGCCTGATTAAGCCCATGCCATTTTTCTAGAGTCACAGAAAAACATTATTACACAACATGCCATATCATGTCACTACTATTTTGGGAATAATTACACACAGAGAATACATTCAAACAATATTTTATTGTACACATGTGTTTACAAAATTTATGTAGACAAATTATTTCGTTCTACACCTTCTGTGAAGTCATTCCCAAGAGCCATAATAGACAAAAATGATATGCATCACACGTGTTAAGATACAGCTGGCTGTGATTATACAACTTGCCAGTAGGTGGTGCTGTGTGCACATGAACCGTCAAGAAATGAACCTTTTCTCGAACCAGTTGGCTGAGTGGTTCAATGCCTCATGAGGCTTCATCTCGCCATCACTACAATAGAGGTACAGTAAAAGAGAGATTTAAATAACAAAGTTTGTTTTTTAACATTAAATATCAGGACCAAATTAAATTGATACACGGAGAGATTAACATGGCTTGAACGGAAATATTTCAGCTTTGTTAGAAATTGGAAATAAGCGTTACATAAGCTTGTTAAGTTTACTTTTTTACAAATTTAGGCTGAGATCCTATCACTTGTTTTTTAGCCCTAAAGTAATTTAAAATTACTGAGATCTCATTTCTTATAATAATAATGATTCATCACAAACCAGTCCATGTGAAAGAAGTTTAGATATAGATGATTTTTTTGATTTAAAAAGATGAGAAAAAACTGTGCTTTGAACAAACCTGTATGGAACTAAATATGAATTGCTTTTCTAAGGGTTTTCTATTCATTTATTATATTTATTTTTTACTTGGAATTTGAATGCAACTAATGAGAAATTTTGAAAAGCGTCAAAATATCAGAAGGCCACGTTACACGCGTCAACAGTTACAAAATCATCTGATGTTATTAGTTATGCTGAACTGAGGTGAACCTCAGAGAGACAGTATAACCTGAGAAGGACAATAGATATGATAAACAAATCTGACCATGATTTAAACATCTGAATGTTTATGGCGAGGCTGGGTCTGTGTGTTCTGGCCTGGGGCACGAAAACTATGTCAGAGGGGAAAAAATAAAATAAAGCCAGCTTCTGAAGGGTTAAATTCTAATTCTAATCTTGGTTTGTTTTGGGTAGCCTTCTCAATGTGCGGAATTATGGGGAAAACTCTTATCATTTATAGAGAAACAATAGAAGTTCAGTAAACTAAAAGGGAAAAATCATTGTTTTAAAGTTTCACCCTTGACCAATTAAGATTGAAAAGGTAGATATAAATAAAAGTATCACTAACAGCAAATACACATGGTCAAAGGACCAGAAGGATATCAAAAAGGTTTGTAATAAGTCAAAAACCTATGTCATATTGGAAAAGACATAATTGTGCTCCTTGGAAAACAATTTTGTTTTAATTTTGTTTGGTTAATTTCTTTCGTTTTTTTTGTTTTCTTTCTTTTGGAGGTGTTTTGAACAGAGTTTCAAAGGAAAGGTAAAGAATAGAAACCTTCCCAGGATCAGAGAAAAAAAAGGGAAAAACATCACTTTAAAGGGACACTAAGGGGACCAGGGTTTTAACTGCATGCTATTAACACTCTTGTTTTTCTCTGAGTTATTGCTTTCAGATTAAAGGAGACGCCACCTTTCTGCCAACAGAAGACTCTGAAAAGACAGTGATAGCAGTGCGGTAAGGAGTTATAATCAGATTTGGACACTAAATTATACTTAGTTTTAACCAAGTTATGCCAGATCTTCCAGCAGGAAAGGTGGTGTCTTAAAAATGTTTGTTGCTTTCTGCTATTAACAGCTCTATCTTTCTGCTTCTTTTTCTTTGCAAATAAACCTGGTCAATATGATAGGATTGTGCTAACATATTTAGTCTCATTTTAGACATTCTCAGATGCGAGAGAATGCAGAAACAGTGCCGCAGTGCCATGGGGGCTGATCCTTGGGACAAGGATTAAAGGTGTTGTCATTGACTTCAGCCTGATCCAGTTTTGAGTTTTATTTTGTCAGAGACAAAGTTTGATTTATTTTTTATCCTTTTGTTTCTTTTATGTTTGTCATGTTAGAGGGAACACTGTAGTTAAAATGTTGGTGACTGTTTTGCTGTAATTTCTTTTCAACCTATGGAGCGTTTTCTTTGGCAAAAAATGCTGGCAGAATTCATTCTGTTTGCAGGCGTGAGGACTGGAGGATGGACTCTTGATGAGAAGGAGAATGTTGGGCTGCTGAATTTAGACATTGGACTGGAAAAGGACATTGAAGGACTATGACTGAGGCATCGGACAACCTTCGACAACAAACACAGATGAGTTCTGCAGACACGACTTCATGCATTTCACTTCAGATTTTGTTGTACACAATTAAAACAAAACACACATTACGAAACACATTAAGATTATGTAAAGGTGAAAACTTTTAAAGAAGCACCTTGATGGAATCATGGAGCAACTTAATAAATTAAGTGGGTATTATATCAACAGTTAAATAAATAAATGAATGAATTAGTTTTCACTATATAGGTAGAGTAATCTGAACTTTTAAATAGCATTTCATTTAATAAACATCTTAAGAGTAAGCTGATTTCTGCTACTCTGGCAGGCTTCAATAAAACGCAAAGAAAAGGTTACTGGCTAAAATGGGTAATGTTGCAATAAAATTAGCATAATGACACATCCTACTAACTAACATGGGTAAATTTAGGATTAAAGCATCAGGGTACAATGGTTATAATATTTATGGAGATTTAATATCTTTCAACTAGAACACAAATAACTCAAAAGTCTTTTTAACCAGTTAACCCGTTAACCTGAGGGCTTTTAGATCAGGATAATTTAATGGTTATCGTCTTACATACAGAAAATAAGTAAGATTATTTTAATTAGATTAGATTATGGGGACATTTTGGATCTGGTCAGGATGGTTGGGGGGCTGTGATGATAAAAGGGTAACAGCTTGAAGGTGATATCAATGAATGAAGGTTTTCTCTGCGGAACATCAAAGCAGCAAATACATCCCACATTGGAACTCCTGTTGTGTAAAGAACATCTTGAACGGGACGTAAGGTGAGATCCTTACAACGAGAGACGTTCCACACAGGGGGGTGTGGAGACCCCTGGGGCATGGCACCCAGGGACGAGCTGCTGTGGACTTGACACAGCTGGTGGAACCAGAGAGACGACGAGGTGGTCCCACAGGTTACCTGACACCTAACACTGACTGTAAAGGGTTCTGGGTTTTCAGGGTTGCTGAAAACAGAAAGCTTCAGAGAACCTTAACCCTTCCTGACCAGGCACTCAGAATACATAGATCATAGATCAGATTGCAGAGGCCTAGACAAATAGGGAGAAAAAGAGGGAGAGAGGGAAAAGGCTTTCACATGGAAAGGCTTTCTTTTTCTCAGTTGGGTTTTCAAAATAAATGGGAAATGTCATGAAACGAATATGTTGATGAAATTATGTTGCAGAGAACTTCAACTGTCAGACAACAACAGTTAAGACACACATTAAAAGCATTCTGTTAAGAATTATTATGAATTTACTGCAGATACATTTGAACTTAAAGATTACTATTTTAATTAATAATTAAATTGCAGAATTCTGAGAGCTAAATAATTGTGCACAGAAATATCTTGAATGTGAAAGTGCTTGGAGAATGTTTTAATAAATGACACATGAAAGGGGTTTTGATAAGAACACTAATTACACCTTGTTTCTGTTCTCAAGTGGAAACAAGGACTCGTGTCTGCAGACCATCTTCACAAAGTGTTTTATTAGAGAGAAATGCAAAATAAAATGCTCAGTGCCCATCCAGAACTGAACGCTTATTACCATCCAGCTCAATCGTCCAGCCTGCGAGGAGGAACCAAGAAGAGGACTGGGAATGAAGAAGCCAGAGAACTCTGATTCCTTATTCTTCAACGGGAGGAGTTGCCTGAAGAGACCCTAAGCGCGATTAGATTATTTTCTGCCTTGTGCCTGAAGGGCCTGAAGGCTTCCTTAACTTTGCGTTCTTGACGTTTAGGACTCTTCTCATATTGTGTTGCTGTTTGTTTAACTGCTCTGTTCCACTGACTCACATGTTTGATTTTTTTGTGTTATGAGATCTACACTTTAATATTACATCATGTTGATCAATATGGTTTTATGGTAAAAAATGGAAACTGTTTGCTTCAGACACACAAAGATCTATGGTTTATGCACCTTTTTGATTTGATATGGGAAGAACCAGGATCGGATTGGCTCTAAAGATCCTTTAATATTAGCTGGTAATGTTAACACATAGATTCAATACAGGGTTTTCAGGCTCAGATTGGCCGAGAGCAGATCTCCCTGGGAGGGGGGCCTTACCAGTTTTTACTATCCCCTGGGGGGGTAGCTTTTTCTGGGGTTCCCCTGCCCGCACTGAACCTCTCCTGCCTTTGCTCCTGGTGTTGTAGGTTTGGAGTGGTGGATTATTGTCCATCGTAGGGGTGAGTGGGGAAAGGAGTAGGAGGGTATTCAGGGTGGGTCAGAGTAGACGGATTCGACCTTGGTTACTGAATAGGTTTAGCTTACCATAGTCTGATGTAATTTTAAAATAATGTGCGCATAGGTACCTAAAACAGGCCTTACCTAATTAGATGAATCCTAAATTGTAGACAAAAGCTAAATCTTTGATCTTGTGTGTTAAACCTCTTTGAAGCATTCATGTTGATCTGTACTAAAAGTTCCAGCACTACCCGGTTCCAACACGGGAACCCCTTGGGTCCCACTTTATGAGTTTACAGAAATGGGTTCTCTGTGCTTTGTTCACATTTTCAAGTGATGGGTCATCTTGTTTTGTCTTGATGCTGACGACGCCATCATCAAAAAAAAAAAAAAAAAGAGAGGAATGTTATAAGAATTATTATTCTGAAGTCACTATGGCCTCACACCACTCGGACAGAGGAGGCCTGGAGACCTGATGTCTGTGTATAAGATCCACTGTTTTCTGATTGCAAGGCCAAATGCTGCAGCTGCTGAGGGATACTGATTGTTTACGATAGACTGTCTTTGTTTTGTCTAATGGGAAGGCCACGGTGCAGTATTAGGGGAAGCCCGAAAAGCGACACAGGCAGAGACAGGGCAGACAGAGACTGCAGCGGAACCGTGGGGTGCGATTACTTTCCATCTATGTGAATCTCTGCTCTGTTTCTCAATAAAAGTGCTGGAACGTTATTACCACCGTCTCGTCATTTAGTAAAGATGGGAACTCAGTTACTATTGCTTAGAATTCCACCCAAAACTCCCATAACAGGTGGATAATGCAGCGTGGAGGACATAACACCAGAGGAGTTTGTGTGGAGCTGCCTGAGGAGGCTGCTCAGGAGGAGCAATTGGATCCATCCGGGCCAGGATCGTCTGGAGGGGTAGCAGACAGAGAAGAGGATGTTCGAGAACCAACGCTGTCTGACCTGGCTGGGATCCTTTAGGCTCACATGGGTCAGCAAGAGGCTCATGATGTACGGTGGAGGGAGGAGTCAGCATGCCAGGAGCAGCGGTTTAAGTCCCTGCAGCACCAGTTTCAAATGCTTCAGTTGGAGGTACAGGCCCGGACTTCTCCTACACCAGAACCTAGACTTGAAAGATTGTCAGAAACTGATGACATTGAACACTTTCTTATAACATTTGAGAGGATTGCTGCATCATGTAGATGGCCCAAGTCTGAATGGGTTTTTCGCCTTATACCACTGCTAACTGGTAAAGCAAGAAGCGCTTATGTGCATATGGATATGGATGATGTTGATAGCTACAAACATGTCAAGGAGGCTATCCTAAAGAAATACGATATTAATCCAGAAACCTATAGGCAGAGATTTTGTTCCACAGATGTTGGACCTGGAGAGACTCCTAAAGAACTTTATGTCAGATTGAAGGAGCTGTATGACAAGTGGATCCAACCAAGAGATAAAACTGTAAAAGAGGTGGGTGAAATTATCATCTTGGAACAATATCTGCACATGCTATCCCCTGAGCTTCAGGTGTGGAGCCGGGAGCATGATCCTTCATCAGCGGCCCAGGCTGCTAAGTTGGCAGAACAGTTTGTGGCTGCTCGGAAGAAAGGACAACCATGGAGCTACTCCACCTGGAAGGCTGCAAAGGACACCCGCAGACCAACAACCTCTCAATACCAGCAGAAAGTTCCTGGTGGGGGTAAGACTTCCCTAAGGGAGAATGAACCAGCAAATGTCACAAAGCAGTACTATAAAGTGCCCATATGTTATCTGTGTGGACAAGAAGGGCATACGAAACCAATGTGCCCGAAGAATCCCCCTAAGCTAACCCAAATGTGTGTGGTTCCCTATAAAAGTGCATTTACAGGTTGTGATGGACATTCAATAAAAGTGACAACTGTAAAGATTAATGGGAAAACATTGAAAGCCTTAGTTGATACCGGCAGTGTGCAGACTCTGGTGCAAAGACAGTTTATACCAGCTAATGTTGTTTGCACCTCTGAGACTATTCCTATTTGTTGTGTACATGGAGACGAGAGATTCTACCCCACAGCGGACATTTATATGGAGGTACAGGGGCAACCTTACCTTCTGAATGTGGGAGTTGCAGATAAGCTTCCTTTCCCAGTTGTGTTGGGTAGCGACTTACCAGTCCTGTTTGATTTAGTGCAGGATTCTCATATCTGTAATATTGCCGTTACCAGGTCCCAGGTCAGGCAGGTTGACGAACCTTCTGTGACTTTGAGGGCCCTACCCTTTTATGATGCAGATTTAGATGTACAGCCTGGCAAGACACGGAAATCCCGCAGGCAGAAAAGGCAAGAGAAGTATCAACATACAGTCATGACACCTGGAGGGGTCTTGGATGCTCCATTGAATCTTAAAGTGTCTCTAAACATGAGCCAAATGCAGCATGATGATCCCAACCTAGCTATCTTGTTACAGGAAGCACAGAAAGGGAAAGAAGGGACAGTGTTTAAATCTGGTTCTGGGAAGTATGTCTTTGAAAAGGGCACCCTTTATCACCTACAGGGCTCAGCTAGAAAGTTGGTGGTGCCTAAAGGAGCACGTGATGTCGTACTGGTCTTGGCCCATTCCATTCCCTGGGCTGGCCACCTGGGGAAACACAAGACCATTGCTCGTATAAGGCAACATTTCTACTGGCCGAGCCTAAGAACTCATGTGGCCAGGTTTTGTAAGACATGTCCTGAGTGCCAGGTTACCTCCAATAGATTACCCTCCAGAGCACCACTTCAACCTCTTCCCATTATTAGTGTCCCTTTTCAGCGGCTTGGCATGGATATTGTGGGTCCACTCGAGCGAAGCAGAGCCAGTAACTGCTACATGTTGGTGATTACTGACTACGCAACCAAATATCCTGAGGTGTTTCCACTAAAATCTATTAAAGCAAAGGCAGTAGCTTTCTCCTTGGTGCAGCTTTTCTCCAGAGTTGGCTTTCCATGTGAGATTGAAACAGACCAGGGTACCAACTTCATGTCCACACTGCTGAAACAGGTGTACCAGCTGTTGGGAATTAAAGGAGTGCGAACTACTCCTTACCACCATCAAACTGACAACTTGACAGAGCGGTTCAATCAAACACTCAAGCAAATACTCCGTAAGTTTGTGAATGAGGCTGGTTCTGATTGGGATCAATGGCTCCCCTACCTACTCTTTGCTTATAGGGAAGTTCCCCAGGCATCTACAGGTTTCTCACCAATCGAATTGCTGTACGGTCATGAGGTGAGGGGGCCTCTGGCTCTACTCAGGGAGACCTGGACTGGAGAACAAGGGGGTAAGGAAGCTGATGTGGTTTCTTACATTGTACAGATGAGAGAGAAACTGGAAAAGATGTCAGAGCTCGCTCAGCAGCATATAGCTGAGGCACAGAAGTACCAGAAGACTTGGTATGATCGGTCTGCGTGACATAGGACTTTCAGCCTGGGTCAAAAGGTCCTAGTTATGCTGCCATCCTGTGACAACAAGCTTTTGGCTAAATGGCAGGGTCTATTTCAAGTGGTGAAACAGTTTGGACCCACCACATACCAAGTTGCCATTCCAGGTAAAAGGCATTCCAACAAAGTTCTGCATGTAAATATTCTCAAGGAATGGGAGGAAAGACCACGACAGAAGGCTGCTGTGTTATTGATCAGATCGGTGGAGGAAGAGCTGGTGGACGATCAGTATCTGCCCTCATCAGCACCTGTGGCTTTGGATTTGGGACATTTGTCAGCTGTTCAACAAAATCAGGTCAGAGCTTTGTGTCATCCAGACATATTTTAGGAGTATCCAGGTCACACTAATATTATTGAACATCACATAACTTTGAAGGAGGAAGCACAAGTGAAACGGATGAGTTACAGGATTCCAGAGCGTCTTCTTGTTTCCTTGAAAAAGAAAGTGGACTTGATGCTTGCTTTGGGGATCATTGAGTACTCAAAGAGTGAGTGGTGCAATCCTGTGGTTTTAGTCCCAAAGAAGGACAGCTCAATCCGTTTCTGTATCGATTTTAGACACCTGAACTCTGTGTCCAAGTTTGATTCCTACCCTACACCATGCATTGATGACATCATTGAGCGTCTGGGAAAAGCAAAATACCTGACCACCATCGACCTGTGTAAGGGTTACTGGAAGGTTCCCCTATCAGAGTCGTCCCAGGAGTTGACAGCCTTTCGGACACCTTGGGGACTGTTCCAGTTTACCGTTTTGCCGTTTGGACTGCATGGTGCTCCAGCAACTTTCCAAAGGCTGATGGATCAGGTACTAAATGGATGTGACAACTATGCATGTGCTTACCTGGATGATATTGTGATCTACAGTGGTTCCTGGGAGGAGCATCTCAAGCGTCTACAATCTGCAGGCCTGACTATCAACCCTGAGAAATGTGTTCTGGCGCAGTCTGAAACTGAATACCTAGGGTTTGTTATTAGGAATGGAGTCATCAAGCCACAGGTCCGGAAAGTGCATGCCATCGAGTCTTGCCCTCTGGCCTGAACCAGGAAACAGCTGAGATCCTTTTTAGGGATGGCTGGATTCTATCAGCGGTTCATCCCCAACTTCTCTGCCAGAGCTGCTCCACTAACTGACATGATTGGGTCAAAATGTCCTATGGTGATCCAGTGGACAAAAGGAGCTGAGGCAGCTTTTAAGGACATTCAACAGTCTTTGGGTAAGAGCCCAGTTCTTCATTGCCCTGACTTTGAAAAGCTATTTATTCTGCAGACAGATGCCTCAGAGAGGGGCATAGGAGCCGTCCTTCTGCAGGGTCCAGCAGAAGATCAACATCCGGTGGCATTCATCAGCCGTAAACTCTTCCCAAGGGAGACTCGTTATTCTACAGTGGAGAAAGAGGCCCTTGCAATTAAGTGGGCCCTTGACTCTTTAAAATATTACCTCCTGGGAAGAGAGTTTACCCTGCAGACTGATCATAAGGTCCTCAAGTGGTTGCAGCGGATGAGGGATACCAACGGCCGCATCACGCGATGGTACCTGGCTATGCAACCTTTCCGCTTCACCGTGGAGCACATCCCGGGTAAATGTAACCTGACAGCAGACTACCTCTCTCGTTGGCGTTGTGAGGACTCTGAAGGGATGGGGAGTGTGATGGCCACATGTGCAACCACACAACAAATGATTTGGTAATGATTTCATTTAAATAAATGTCATATTTTACTTTAACACATTTCACTTTTTCACTTTGATTTGACATTGGTTAACTATTTGGGTGCACACATTTAGTTGACTCATTGTCATTTCTTGTGTTTTTGGTTTACTTTAAACTAATATACTTTTCATCTGAGTTGCCAGTTCCTGGGAGGCTGTCATGTGGGTGTGGCCAGTAAAGGAAAGGAGTCCCCAGCTGCAAAAGATCTCCATGACAAGGAGGCTTAGTTGGACTCTTCCACTTAGTTTTAGAAGGGGAGTTGGAAATGTTTAGGTTTTTCTATGTGGTTTTGTCTTTTGTAATTAAATTTGGGAAGTTTAACCATTTAAGTCCTCTTCCTCATAGGTTGCTGATTTTAGTAATGCACTGATTAGTTTGGTCTTTTGTTGTAGTTTTGTTTAGGTAAATGTATTTTATGTTCCCCTCTTGTGTCAAAATGGTCTGATCAACCAGTGTATATGTTTCCCTTGTGTGTCAGTTTAAGAGAGGAAGGAGAAGAAAAAACAGTATGTTCCTGTGTGCTAAACAAATTTTGTTACTATTTTTCCTCAAAGACTTCCCTGTGCTTCTCTGCTTTTTCGGCTCGGTCCCTTACAAGTGGTAAGGAAAAACCTCCAGCAGAACCGGGCTCAGTATGAACGGTCATCTGCCTCGACCGACTGGGGGTTACAGAAGACAGAGCAGAGACACAACAAGACAGACAAAAAAAGCACAGAAGCACACATTGATCCAGTAATCTGTTCTACATTAGATGGTAATAGCTGGTGATCTGTCTTCTCTGGATGATGTCACAGTTAACAGAATGTCAGACCATGTGTACCTACTATGAAGAAAAAAAGAGAGAGCAAAAAGTTAAAAGCTGAAATGACAACAGTCATTTCAATGCAGTGCAATGCAAAACTGGAGAACAGTAGAAATCAGTAGAGTGAGAAAAATAGATCCTGATGTCCTCCAGTAGCCTAAGCCTATAGCAGCATAACTATAGAGGTAGCTCAGGGTAACATGAGCCACTCTGACTAGAAGCTTTGTCAAAAAGGAAAGTTTTAAGATTAGTCTTAAAAGTAGACGGGGTATCTGCCCCACAGACCAAAACTGGGAGTTGGTTCCACAGGAGAGGAGCCTGATAGCTAAAGCATCTGCCTCCCATTCTACTTTTAGAGACTCTAGGAACCTCTAGGGTAATCAGAGCTCTGATATATGATGGAGCTTGATTATTAAGGGCTTTATACGTTAGAAGAAGAATTTTAAATTCTATTCTTGATTTGAGAACTAATGATATTCTTTTGAAATTCATTTGGAAGAATAGATGCCATTACATAAGAAAAGATGTGGTTAAATCATTGGATGAAGGAGGGCTAAATGTTATTGATTTTGATGTAATGAATGGGGTCCTTAAATTAAAATTGCTAAAAGTTTTCTTAAAAATACAGATTCCTTTTGGTTTACGATCCCCCATTTTAATTTTAAAAATGGGAGGAATTGATTTCCTTTTACGATGTGTCTTTAGCTGTAGTTCATTGCAAGTCAAACTCTCTGCATTTCATCAGCAAGTACTCTTGTATTGGAAATTAATTTACAAACATAACTTTACTCCACACAACATTCCTATTTGGAATAACAGGCATTTGTGGTGGCCAATATGGCCCCACGCTCTGTCTTGATCACAAGGGAGAGCAACCAACTCAAGAACCCAAACAGTTAAACAATCCAGTTCAAGATTATTTATTCCACAAAAAGAAAGTCACAGAAATAGTGGCACCATAAAAGAGTCCTTTTCTTCCTTTAAAATCCAAAATTCACCAATTGTCTTAAAAGTCAATTAGGGCCAGGGGTTGAGCTCCGCTTAAAATTATGCTTCTGGTGGAGGCCACCCGTCTGCAGCGCACCTTCGATCCTCAGCTGAAAGAAACAAGCAAGAAGATGCCAGCCTCTCTGCTCCGAAACTCTCTCGAAGGACCTTTGTCTGACCGATACTCTATTCAAAAGCAGAGTGCTACTTACAGGCGCAGGCAGAGGTTCATTCTGCCCTGATCCTCTGTACTAGGCCATCTGTTCTGGCATGCGGATCCCACCTGCTCCTTTGCTCGGCAGTGTGTCCGTGTCTGTCTCCTGCAGGGTCAGCTTCTTCCCGCCCTTCTATCCAAGCTCCTTTTATAAGCCTCTGCTGACACCTGAGCGCAGCTGTGCAGTTAGTGAGCTCTGCCTCCTCAGTCAACCGGCTTCAGTCCAGTGTGTTTGGATTGGTAAAGGGGAAAGCAGAAAATAAATAAATAAATAAATAAAAAATAAAAAAAATAACATGAGGTTCGTCATTCCACCCTGGATGCAGTTTACCTTGTCCCTTCCCATTTCTGTCCCTCACCCACACCCTCTCACCAGGTGCCAAAGGCAGAGCCTGCATTTTCTTGTCATATTGCTTTTTGCTATGACAAGCAGCTTTTGCCATGTGCTGTTTAGCAAGTTCATAAGCAAAGGACAACTTTGCATGATGGTCTTTGACCCATCCTTCCATGTCATGCTGAGTGTGGCATGGTCCCACTCCTAAACCCACATCCACGGGCTGCCTCAAGTGTCTACCAAACATCAAAAATCAGATTCAGATTCAGATTCACTTTATTAGCCATTTGCAGTTTTACCTGCATTGGAAAAAAATGAAGGGGCATAGCCTGTAGAGCCATGGATGGTGTTGTTATAAGCTTGCAATAGTTCAGGTAAGTGCTCTGGCCACCTGTGTTGTCTCTGCTCCAAGAGACATATTCAATAGTTTGATTCATCCGCTCCACACTTCCACACTTTCACTGAGGGGTGATATGGAGTGGTCCTGCTTTTGCTGATATCGTAGCACTTAAAGAGCTCTTGCATTAGAGCAGACTCAAAATTTTGCCCTCTGTCTGTATGAAATCTAGCTGGGCAACCAAACGTCTGTATCACATGTGACCATAGCGCCTGAACTGTTGTGTGGGCAGTTTGATCCTTGGTTGGAATGGCCCAAGAGTAGCGTGTGAACCAATCGGTCATGACCAAAATATTCTGGTACCTATCTGTAGGTCTACCCAGAGAAAGAAAATCTAGGCCTATAACCTCAAGGGGGTAAGACATAGATATGGGGTGCAGTGGGGCCTTAGGCTCCACCCTGTTTTGCAGGCTGCAGACAACACAGCCCAACTGAAACTGATGCACCTCCTTCTCCATATTGGGCCAATAGAAGAACTGGTGGATTCTGGACAAAGTCCTTTCCACTCCTGCATGGGCAGTTGCTTGATGGTACTTCTCCCACACCTCTCTGCGCTTGCTGGTGCGGCATACAACTTGGAAAACAGTTTCATTAGTTTTACAGTCTGTTATTTTTCGACAAACACCATCCTGGAGTAAGAGTTTCCTCCACTGTTTCAAAATTCTGCATGTGATGACTGACAAGTCCTTTCTGGATTGTGCTTCAGGTAAAGTCCCCTGTCTCACATACCTTTGCACAACCTTCAGGTCCATATCTGACTCTTGAGCAGTCTTCCAGTCCTGTGTCTGTAGTCCAGGCTCCTGAGGATCTGGAGATGCTGCTACATTAGTCACATAGGCAGCTTGGACCTCTGGTGCTGTGTCTGCTGGATATCTGGACAAGGCATCAGAATTAACGTTTTCCTTCCCTGCCCGATATTTTACAACAAAATTGAAAGAGGCTAACTGCGCTACCCAGCGTTGTTCTGTTGCCCCCAAGTGAGCAGTTTGATGGTGTGCCACCGGATTGTTATCTGTAAAAATTGTAAACTTGGCCCCTGTCAGGTAGTCTTTAAACTTTTCGGTGATGGCTCACTTTAAAGCCAAAAGTTCCAGCTTGAAAGAGCTGTAATTTGCATCGTTCCCTTCAGCAGGATGCAAACTTCGATTAGCATAGGCGATCACATTTTCTCTGCCACTTTGCACCTGAGCTAAGATGGCACCCAAACCTTGTTTACTTGCATCCGTGTACTGGGCCGTCTGTTCTGACATGCGAATCCCACCTTCTTCCAAGCTCCTTTTATTAGCCTCTGCTGAAACCTGAGCACAGCTGTGCAGTTAGTGAGCTCTGCCTCCTCCGTCAACCGGCTTCAGTCCAGTGTGTTTGGATTGGTAAAGGGGAAAGCAGAAAAAACAAAACAATCCAAGCATGCAAAACACAACAATTGAAAATAAAAAAGAAACATCATGTTTTCCCCTGTGTAACATCTTGGTCAACAGAAAGTCAGTATTTGAAAGGGTGGTATGTATAAAGGCATCTGGTCTATTAGTCACTTAATGGATTCAGAGGGGAACCTTTTGGATTTTTGTCGTTTTTGTGCCCAGTACAACCTAAATTGCTCTGAAAAAGTGTATAACAAACTGCTGAAATCTATACCCTGTTCTTTTAGATCCCTAGTTAAAAATATTTTGTTGTACTCAGACATTTCCCCAATACTGAGGTCATTGCAGACTGAAGGTATTCAGATCCAAGATATTAGATGTAACAATAAGATGTTGAGGAATTTCTTCTTAAAAGAACTTCCCAAATCCATTTAGAAGACATTACATGTTAAAGGACTTTACAGCAAATCAGATTATTAAAATAAGAACTAAATACATAACTTACCCTCTGCCACCAAAAGCTAAAGAGATGCAATTCAAAATTATCAATGAAATATAGCCAACTAAATAATTTTTGACATCTAAGTTTAAGTTAGATACAGAATATTACGTATTTTGTATGAGAAACATTGAGAGTTTGAAACATTTATTATTTTTTTGTGAACCAATATTTAAATTCTGGAAAGATTTCCAAAACTGGCTAATCTGTAAGAACATTGTTTTGTCTCCACTATCTGACACAATAAATTTATTTAGTTTATAAAGTGAAAATAAGGCTCTTGAACATTTGGGAAACTGTCTAATACTGATAGGAACATTTTTCATTCATAGATGTAGGTATTTTAAAACAAAGCCCACTTTTGGCCATTGGAAAAATTACTTTGATCTATATTATAAGTCTCTGAGACTGACTAAATCCAAACCTGCTGTCAAATTATCATCCTTGTTGGAACACTTTGATTTAACATAAGATTGCCCTTTGTTATTATTTTATTATTTTACTTTAGTACGATTTTGTTATTATTTTATTTCGGACACAATTCAAGTGTGCAAGCGGTGTGATGTTTATGGTGCCTTGTTTTTGAATTATTTCATTATCTTTATTATTTATATGCTCGCTCAATGATGCTCCATTTTATGGTATGACATCACATATCTCTTTTTTAAAGGAAGCAACAACTTATTTTTCTACATTGTCCTCCTCCAATAACAAAAAAGCTATTAAAACTGTATCTTTATTCTCTAAATTCAATGTATTTATATAATCCCATTACATGATGCTACCTGTAACTTTACTTTATTACTACTATTATTTTTTACTATTATTTATTTTCATTTATTATTGTTATATTTGTTCAAACACCTGGCGATTGTTCACTGAAAGTTGTGCTTATTTCTTTCTGTATATGATAAAGAATATTCTAATAAAGGCTATTAAAAAAAAAAGCAACACATCCATTTATTCCAGAAAAGTCTTTATTTTCTATATATCTCTATTTCCTATACGATGTAGTTTAGCATTGTAGAATGATTTAAGGCTTTCCAACCAATGCCAACTCAACACCCGAACTTCTTTAATCATGAATCGCAAGACGGTAAGAAAAACTAACTGACAGAAGACTTATGGCGTCCAAAAAATCTCCTCTCTCCTCCTCTCGTGCTGAGGAGTTAGCTTTAGCTAACCACGACTATGCTGCTAAAGCTGATGCCACCGCTGGAACTTCTAAAAGGAAAGACCCATTTTCTCCCGCTAAAACCCCACCAGTTGTTAAGAAGAAAGACTCAAGAGCAGATGATTCAAATGACAAGTGTGCTGTTCTTAACGCGATAAAGCAGCTGACTGATAAAATTGACACACTCGGCTCTCAACTTCAACAAAACTCCGGTATGCTGGCTAACATCGCTAAAGCTGTAAAACGAACTGGGTCCACCGAGGGTGCTTCACCGTAGACACGGCACGGTGAAACAATAACAAATGGCTAACGGACAACTGGACTGGTTTTTACAAAGTGCTTTTCAGTCACACCAGCAGAGATTGTGTGACCCCAGAGACTGAGCCGCACTATCGACTGCCATGGAGATCACAGATGGATGGACTCTGGAAGCCGGAAGCTGATGTGCTTGGATTGCTTGGAATGGACGGAATGACCGACTGTTCTGGGAGAGGGACAGACTGAGAGCTGTCGTTCCACTGGTTGATCATCTTTGGTGATGTGCCATAATGACACATCATCAGGGGGTCTGTTAGGATATCAACAAGGTCAAGTGGAACGAGCTGTTTATCCCAGAACTGCATGGCACACTTAGATGGCATTGACCCAAAAGATTGGCACATATCTATCAGATACCACCCCAGAGGTGACACAGCTTACCTGCTGATGTCACAGTTTGGATGTGTACCGCCCTTGTATGGGTGTGTCCCGAGATCACTTTATAATGTTTGTGTGATGAGCACCCGAGGCCTTCCTGCCGATCAGGGGCCCATCAGCGCTGGTGTGACTGTAACTATTTCTCTGTCTTTACGTAGATAAAATATAACTAAAAGCATACTTGTCTGTTTTATGCATCCTACATTCAAGGTAGTAAAGTGGGGGTCGCCTGACTGGGTAAAACGAACTGGGTCCACCGAGGGTGCTTCACCGTAGACACGGCACGGTGAAACAATAACAAATTGGTGTTTCCACCCGGACCCAAAAGGCGGCGTACCACCTTCCGTTTTCCGGCCAGGACGTCATTCCGAAAGAAAAACACACAGCCCGCGGCCGCACAAAAGGTAAGGAGATTTCATTCATCTCCTAGTGTCTTTTTCTTCCTGGAGGGCCGACTTTTTGTATTCCTAAAGGCAGAGAAAGGGTTGAGGATAATTGTTTAAGATAAGATAAGATAAGATAGTCTTTATTGATCTCACAATGGAGAAATTCACTCGTCACATCGGCTCATACAAGAAGGTGCAGAGTAGGGAAGGTGCATTCAGTTATATACAGTGAATCTTCATATATACAATGGATGAGAAAGAATACCAAAAAATACAAAAAAGGAAATAGGAATGGGCATATGATGTCTCATTTACATCCTTAGTGGTCTATATATATATATATATATATATATATATATATATATATATATATATATATATATATATATATATATATATATATATATATAAACATATCTATATATATATATATATATATATATATATCTATATACTTAAATATATACATATATCTATGCGCCTACTTACATACGCACCTACGCGTATGTACGTGCATATACATTGTATACATTTGTACATACATACATACATACATGTGGGCTGACTTATGTTCAGGTGGTGATAGCAGCAGAAGTCACTACATCAGGATTATTGCACGTGTTGTAGTACAGTGTATTAAATAGATTATTGCACCTTGGTTATTGCACATTAATTATTACAGTTATGGTCACAGTTGCAGTTACAGTGCAGCATTGTAAAATCTGATAGCAGCAGGAATAAATGACCTGCGGTAGCGCTCCTTTTTACAGACAGGGTGTCTAAGTCTTGCACTGAAGGAGCTGCTCAGCTCCTCTACAGTCTGGTGCAGGGGGTGGAAGGTGTTGTCCATGATGGATGTGAACTTGGACAACACCCTCCTCTCAGCTACTTCCTCCACTGAGTCCAGAGTGCAGCCTAGGACAGAAGTGGCCTTCCTCACCAGCTTATTCAGCCGCTTTCTGTCCCGCTCTGCACTGCCAGGAGCCCAGCAGACAACAGCGCAGAGGAGGGCTTAGGCAACCACAGAGTCATAAAAAGTTTTTAGCAGAGGCCGGCTCACTCCAAAGGACCTCAGCCTCCTCAGAAGGTGGAGCCGGCTCTGGCCCTTCTTATACAGGGCGTCGGTGTTATGTGTCCAGTCCAGCTTATTGTTGACGTGAACACCCAGGTATTTGAAACTCTCCACAGTTTCTATGTCCTGCCCCTGGATGTTCACAGGTGAGTGAGGTCACATGCAGGTGGGGGTCTTCAGGAGAAGACCCCCACCTGCATGTGGGGGTCGATCATCATCTCCTTGGTCTTACTGGTGTTTAAGCACAGATGGTTCTTCTCACACCAGTCCACAAAGTCCATGATGACCGACCGGTACTCCACCTCGTTCCCCTCAGACACACAGCCCACAATGGCCGAGTCGTCAGAGAACTTCTGAAGGTGGCAGCTGTCCGTGTTGTAGGTGAAGTCCGAGGTGTATAGGGTGAAGAGAAACGGAGACAGAACGGTGCCCTGGGGGGCCCCGGTGCTGCAAAGTGCCACCTCTGACTGACAGCCGTGCAGCCGCACGTACTGAGGGCGGTTAGTGAGGTAGTCCATGGTCCAGTCAGCCAGATGTTTGTCCACCCCAGCGTCCTCCAGCTTCCCCCTCAGTAGCACCGGTAGTTTGCAAACGTGTCGATAAGAACTTGGGATTTGCGTGCGGTCACAGAGGTGAAAGTCCGGGAAACCTTGGCCAGGTTTCTGAAAATACTGTGAACCTTGAGAATATTGGGTTTAGAGGTCCCTTGTTAGGCACAGAGGAAAATACGTCTTCCTCTGTGTCTAGCATAAAAGCGGCCATTCTGACAGGCACGCCATTACGCGTGGCTTCTAAAACATCGTGTAGCCTAGAAATGCGGGTTTAGAGCCCCTTATCTTTCGCGGGGACTAACATAAAATCTTTCGTCTTCGCGGAAATATAAAAGCTGCCCTTTCGAAAAACGAGCGCGTATGAGATTGAGAACAAGACCAGGCAAATACACAATGGTGTGAATGCGGAGGTTTGACGGAGGGTGGCTCTGTTAAAACCCAGATTACAGACGAATATAGAAAATCAGCCAGTGAGTTCAAGATATCTTTTTATATACCGTGACCTGTTTTAGAAACAGGAAGACCGGAATAAACCCGTGAGCTGGACGCACACACAACCAGCAAGAGCGAAGGTACGTACGGAGTTAACTAAAGATTGGCCAGAGAGTGTGAGTGTGTGTGTGTGTGTGTGTGAGAGACACGTTACTATCATTGAGCCGTGGAAGTGAAGAGTGAAGGGTGCACCTGTTCAGGTGACATATAACCTGCTCATCCTGAGTACACTGGCTCATTGAAACTGCCGTGTAAAAACACAATAATAAGGCATATAGGAACATAATAAGTTTTGGTGTCTGAGAGATAAAAAATAAGCTCTCATTGGACCGGGGTCAGGACGCTGTCCCAGCAGGTTGGCCAAGACGTGTGAGTGCTGGAATTGTCATGATTTTAGGTTCTGTCTTAGTTTTGATTCATGGAATAGTTTGAGTTTTGTTGTGGTTTGATTTTGTTCTTTGTGTTATACTATCTGTTAGGGTTCTGTAAGCTTTTAGCTCAGTTCTGTTCACCTGCCAGCTCACTCCCCTGTCAGCAGTCACCAACCTATCAGTTCAGTTCACTGTCAGTCACTTCCCTGCCTCTGATTAGTTCCAGCTGTTTCCCGGTAATTAGTTTTCACTCCATTTCACCTGTGCACTTCACTATATAGTTCTGCCTCGGTCTTTAGTTCTCCGCCAGATCATTAACGAGCCACGGTGAGTTTTGTTCCAGCGTTCCTTTCTTGTGTGACCTGTTGATGCAAACCCGATTGCCTTTGATTCTGAGCCAGCCTGTTCCCTGATCTGTTTTTCCTGCCCTGTCTGACTGATTTACCGGTTTACCGACTAGTTTCTGTCCCATGGTTATCCGAGCTTGCTTTGCCCTGTCTGTACCTCTGCCTATTTTGGACTGCTTTTTGTGTACCGGATTTTGGACTGCCCTTTTGACTATTGAGCCCGCCTGTCCCTGTTTTCATTATTAAAATCCTGTTTTTTGCCTTAACCTCACTTGTTGGGTTTGAATACTGGGTTTGCCTGATTCACGTTCATAACAGAATGATCTGGCCCAACTAAAACCTATCGCCCAACAAGTTTTTAGAGGTTTTTTTTTTTTTTTTTTTCCCCCTCCACACGCTATGGCTTGGGAGGGTTCCAGATTGGCGTTCTGTCCCACTGGTATCGGTCCCAGACGCCATCTCTCCAGCAGCCGCAGCAGCAGTAACCCGCTGCCTGCTCCGAGCTTACGATTGGGAGGGCTTTTTGTCACTAATTCAGGTTCTGCTCAGAATAGAGGGGATCACTCACCCAGCGACACCGCTGTCGGCTCTGCCCATGGGTTTTATCCAGACCCAACTTTGTTTATGGAGGTCGAAGCGGAGGTGGTGCGGGATCTTCGCCCGGATCTTTTTCTCTCTCTCCCTCCAGAGGAGGAGATGCAGGGAACGCTGTGGGCTCCGCCGATCCCGGCTCTACCGACAGGATCAAACCTCCAGCAAGTCCTGCCGTCCCGCCGTCGGAGGAGGGGACTGGAAACCTGTGGGTTCGCTCCTTCACCCGTTCTGTTCGGCCGACAGGCGAGTCAGTACCGCGCCCGTCCGTTGCCACTTCCTGCCCAGTGGATCGGAGTCCGGTGCTCCCCAGAGCTGAGCAGCCCACAGCGCCTCCTGGTGGCGCCCGTGATGCTGAGGATCTGGCTCTGGAGGACCAGTTAAGAGCTTTTGCCCCTATTATTAAAGACCTTAGGGAGGCTCTTTTCTGCCAGTATTCAGAGGAGCTGGAGGCAAAATTAAAGGAGGTCGAGGGGCACTATAGAGCGGCTCTCCAGGGTTTCTATAGTGGACTCAATCCTGTCCCCAAGGGTCCAGCCGACGCCCCGGCACCTGCACCTGTCCCAGAGGACCCGCCTCCTACCTCAGCTCCAGTGCCGGCCTCCGGCAGCTATAAGGCAGCACTGTCTGCGCAGCCGGCCCAAGACGCTGCAACCCCGGAGGGTCCGCAGCCGGCCCAAGACGCTGCAACCCCGGAGGGTCCACAGCCGGTCCGAGACGCTGCAACCCCGGAGGGTCCGCAGCCGGCCCGAGACGCTGCAACCCCGGAGGCTCCGCAGCCGGCCCAAGACGCTGCAACCCCGGAGGGTCCGCAGCCGGTCCGAGACGCTGCAACCCCGGAGGGTCCGCAGCCGGCCCGAGACGCTGCAACCCCGGAGGGTCCGCAGCCGGCCCGAGACGCTGCAACCCAGGAGGGTCCGCAGCCGGCCCGAGACGCTGCAACCCAGGAGGGTCCGCAGCCGGTCCGAGACGCTGCAACCCAGGAGGGTCCGCAGCCGGCCCGAGACGCTGCAACCCAGGAGGGTCCACAGCCGGCCCGAGACGCTGCAACCCAGGAGGGTCCGCAGCCGGCCCGAGACGCTGCAACCCAGGAGGGTCCGCAGTCGGCCCGAGACGCTGCAACCCAGGAGGGTCCGCCGCCGGGCCGCGACGTGGGAACCCAGGAGGGTCCGCCGCCAGTCTGCGACGTGGGAACCCAGGAGGGTCCGCCGCCAGTCTGCGACGTGGGAACCCAGGAGGGTCCGCCGCCAGTCTGCGACGTGGGAACCCAGGAGGGTCTGCCGCCAGTCTGCGACGTGGGAACCCAGGAGGGTCTACCACTGGCCCACGATGAGGGGGTTCAGACGAGCCCTCTTTCAGGCCGCAACTCGGGGGCTCATCGGGACACTGGGCGCCGTGGCCCTCGCCCAGACGACAAGCGGCGCCGTGGCCCTCGCCCAGACGACAAGCGGCGCCGTGGCCCTCGCCCAGACGACAAGCGGCGCCGTGGCCCTCGCCCAGACGACAAGCGGCGCCGTGGCCCTCGCCCAGACGACAAGCGGCGTCGTGGCCCTCGCCCGAACAACAAGCTCCGTCGGGGGCCTCGCCGAGAAGACAAGCACCCAGAGCCCCATGGAGACTTAGAGGCCCCTGGACCTCTTCTGAAGCTCTTACCCCCTCATCTTTGGCTTGACAGCCAATTTCCCAAGTGGCTGGCCAAGCTCTCTTTGTCAGAGGTTCTGGAAAGGTTACTGCTGAGGTTCTGGGTGTTAAAGGGTCTGGGAGCAGCTGAAGCCTGTAGCCAGGCCCCGTCTGAACCTGTAGCCTGTAGCCAGGCCCCGTCTGAACCTGTAGCCTGTAGCCAGGGGCCGTCTGAACCTGAAGCCAGTAGCCAGGGGCCGTCTGAACCTGAAGCCAGTAGCCAGGGGCCGTCTGAACCTGAAGCCAGTAGCCAGGGGCCGTCTGAACCTGAAGCCAGTAGCCAGGGGCCGACTGAACCTGAAGCCAGTAGCCAGGGGCCGACTGAACCTGAAGCCAGTAGCCAGGGGCCGACTGAACCTGAAGCCTGTAGCCAGACTCCTCCTGAACTCTGTAGCCAGGCTCTTCCTGAACTCTGTAGCCAGGCTCTCCCTGAACTCTGTAGCCAGGCTCCTCCTGAACTCTGTAGCCAGGCGCCTCCTGAACTCTGTAGCCAGGCGCCTCCTGAACTCTGTAGCCAGGCGCCTCCTGAACTCTGTAGCCAGGCGCCTCCTGAACTCTGTAGCCAGGCGCCTCCTGAACTCTTGAGCCAGGTGCCTCCTGAACTCTTTAGCCAGGCGTCTCTTCTAGCTCTTAGTCCGGCGCCAGGTTCTGTTCTCTCTCTCTCCAGGCGTCGGTTCCTGAGGGTCCTGTTCTGCCGCCGGCCTCAGAGGTTGCTGCTCCGCCGCCGGTCTCCGAGAGACATGCTCCGCCGCCGGTCTATGAGAGACCTGTTCCGCCACCGGCCGCCGGACATCTTTGCTAACCGGGGCCGTCCTACAGGACACCCGCCGGATTACCTGTCTCACAGGGGTCGTCCGCCGGGACGTCCGCCGGAGAACCTGACACGCCTAGGACGTCCGCCGGAGAGCCTGACACGCCGAGGACGTCCGCCGGAGAGCCTGACACGCCGAGGACGTCCGCCGGAGAGCCTGACACGCCGAGGACGTCCGCCGGAGAGCCTGACACGCCGAGGACGTCCGCCGGACAACCTGACACGCCGAGGCCGTCCTTCGGGACGTCCGCCGGACAACCTGACACGCCGAGGCCGTCCTTCGGGACGTCCGCCGGACAACCTGACACGCCGAGGCCGTCCTTCGGGACGTCCGCCGGACAACCTGACACGCCTGGGTCGTCCTCCTGGACGCCCGCCGGAGAACCTGACACGGCTGGGTCGTCCTCCTGGACGCCCGCCTGAGAACCTGACACGCCGGGGTCGTCCTCCTGGACGCCCGCCTGAGAACCTGACACGCCGGGGTCGTCCTCCTGGACGCCCGCCTGAGAACCTGACTCGCCGGGGTCGTCCTCCTGGACGCCCGCCTGAGAACCTGACTCGTCGGGGCCGTCCTCCTGGACGCCCGCCTGAGAACTTGATTCGTCTTGCTTTGTTTTAGTTTGTATTTGGACATTTGTTTGATTCTAGCCCTCCGTCCTGCACCTCCCTCCACCCACCCGATCTAGTCTGTCTTTTTTTTTTTTTTTGCTTTAGGCCGTCTGGAATCCGGCCTTAAGGAGGGGGTTCTGTCATGATTTTAGGTTCTGTCTTAGTTTTGATTCATGGAATAGTTTGAGTTTTGTTGTGGTTTGATTTTGTTCTTTGTGTTATACTATCTGTTAGGGTTCTGTAAGCTTTTAGCTCAGTTCTGTTCACCTGCCAGCTCACTCCCCTGTCAGCAGTCACCAACCTATCAGTTCAGTTCACTGTCAGTCACTTCCCTGCCTCTGATTAGTTCCAGCTGTTTCCCGGTAATTAGTTTTCACTCCATTTCACCTGTGCACTTCACTATATAGTTCTGCCTCGGTCTTTAGTTCTCCGCCAGATCATTAACGAGCCACGGTGAGTTTTGTTCCAGCGTTCCTTTCTTGTGTGACCTGTTGATGCAAACCCGATTGCCTTTGATTCTGAGCCAGCCTGTTCCCTGATCTGTTTTTCCTGCCCTGTCTGACTGATTTACCGGTTTACCGACTAGTTTCTGTCCCATGGTTATCCGAGCTTGCTTTGCCCTGTCTGTACCTCTGCCTATTTTGGACTGCTTTTTGTGTACCGGATTTTGGACTGCCCTTTTGACTATTGAGCCCGCCTGTCCCTGTTTTCATTATTAAAATCCTGTTTTTTGCCTTAACCTCACTTGTTGGGTTTGAATACTGGGTTTGCCTGATTCACGTTCATAACAGGAATGGCTGAGAATCAGGTAGAAAATGAGCTCCAGGGGTGTTCTTTAGGAACACTGCTGGAGGCAGGAAAAGGGAGCATAATGGCAAGCTTTCCACACAAAGATGCTGAAAACCATTTAAAACAATTTGAGGAGTGGTGTGAAAAAATGAGGGGAGACGGGGTTTTTGGTGATACAGAAGGACCTCCACCCGTAGCCCAAATGTGCACTTACTATTTGCAGATGTTAAAAAATAGACTAGCCCAAGCACAAGTAGAAACGGCAGATGCAGGTGAGTTTGTTCGAGAAAGATACCAGAAAGAGGAAATCAAAATAGCAGGCATGATAAAACTAACTAAACTGTATTTCAGCATTTGCTTCTCAGGCCTCGACAATCAACAAGAGAGTGAAAATCTGCAGGGGGTAAGGGAATCATCTTCTTTCAAACAAGAAGGTAAGTACACAACTCTCCAAAGTGGAGAACTGTTATCCAAGGCCAGGAGTGTGGTGACTTCATCAGACCCTTCAGTGCAGGTGCCTGGTATAGAGTTATGTGGGGGACAGATAAGCTGTGACGCAAGACCGATACATGGAAAAAGTAGGTTAGAGGGACACAAACGAGACCAGCTACGGGTTGCGATAGAACAAGTGGTAAGACACGCTCTTAAAACTGCAGAACCAGATGACACAGATGTTATGAAAATCGATGACACACGCGAATACAGGGAGGAAAAGGGTCCCAGATATAATCTGCATTCTAACAAAACTGATCTTTCTTTACCTGCAACAAAACAAAATGTGCAACTGCCATTGTTTCAGACTCACAGTGCTACAGGACAGGAGAATGCAGCTGGTTACAGCCCTCTTTCATGTGCTGACAACGTTCATCTGAGGCACATGTTCCCTGATCCAAGAAAAGGGGCGCACCTTTGGATCAAAGCATTCGTGGAGACTTTAAGCGGGTATGTATTGGCTATTGGTGATGTGAGGACTGGCTTATCAGCATACCTGAAGCCACATGAGGTACATGCGGTTGAAGTTTCTGCTGGAACTGACGAACTAGGAGCAGCTGCCCCTCTGGCCCCGGTGGCACGGCAACTTTGGAGCACACTGAGGGCGTTTTATCCGGTAAGTATGGATTCTGGCCTTTTAAATGACACTACACGTTGTGCAGGGGAGACGGCTTCAGCATATGTGAACAGAATGTTGAAAGTATGGGAAGACCAGACGGGCTCTTGCCCGTTATCAGTCACGCTGCAGCAACTCTTTAAACAGGCAATGTTAGAAGGTCAAACAGAAATTGTTAGGACGTACATGGACAGAATGGTTGCGAGTTATGATATGCCTTTAAATCAATGGATGGCTGCTTTGGTACATCAGCTGAATATGGATGAAAACAACATGAAGCAACTTAACAGTGATTTAGAGAAGTTAGAAAAACAACTTGTAGCTGAACAGCTAAAACAGCTGAGAGACAATCAAAGTAAAAGGAGGAGGAAGAAGAATGTCGCAAAAGCTCAGATGGTTATGGCCCCGACACCTGTGTTTGGTTCAGACCAGTTTGTGGGATCCCTCCCTCCAGATGTCCCATTTCAGATGTATCAGAGACCTCCATGGGGACAAATTCCCAGCAGAGATACACCGCAGTACAGAAATAATAGAAAGGGACCAACCAAAGATTATGATATGCCCTTGTGCTGGACGTGTGGTTACCCAGGGCATTTTGAAAGAAGCTGCCCTAACCGTCGTTAGGATCTGACCAGCCCTTCCTCCCTGTCAGAAGTAAAGGCCTGCGTGTGTTTGTGGTAATAAGCTTTACATAAGCTTGTTAAGTTTACTGTTTTACAAATTTAGGCTGAGATCCTATCACTTGTTTTTTAGCCCTAAAGTAATTTAAAATTACTGAGATCTCATTACTTGTGATAATAATGATTCATCACAAACCAGTCCAGTTGAAGGAAGTTTAGATATACAAGATTTTTGATTTAAATAGATGAGGGAAAACTGTGCTTTGAACAAACCTGTATGGAACTAAATATGAATTGCTTTTCTAAGGGTTTTCGATTCATTTATTTTATTTCTTTTTACTTGGGATTTGAATGCAGCTAATGAGAAATTTAGAGAAGTGTCAAGATATCACAAGGCCACATTAAGCATGTCATCAGTTACAAAAGCATCTGATGTTATTAGTTATGCTGAGCTGAGGCAAGCCTCAGAGGGTCAGTTTAACCTGAAGCAGGACAAAAGATATGATAAACAAATCTGACCATGATGTAAACATCTGAATGTTATGGCAAGGCTGGGAGCACGAAAAGTATGTCAGAGGGAAAAAATAAAATAAAGCCAGCTTGTGAAGGGTTAGATTCTACTTCTAATCTCGGTTTGTTTTTGGGTAGCCTTCTCAATGTGCTGAATTACGGGGAAAACTCTTATCATGTATAGAAAAACACTAGAAGCTCAAAAGCCTGAAAGAGAAAATGGTTGCTTTAAAGTTTCACCCTTGACCATTTAAGATTGAAAAGCATTAATAACTAAGTTTGCATGATCGAAAGAGCTAGAAAGAAATCAAAAGAATGCTGTAAGATATTGGAACACACATAATGCACTCCTTGGGAGACTTTTTACTTTCGGGTTTTTATTGTTTTGTGCATTTTTGATTATTTCTTTGTTAAATGATTCCTTTGCTTTAATTTTTGCATCACCAGTGGCAAAAAAGTGACAACATTCAAGGTTGTTCGGCAGATTATTTAAGAAAAGGAGAAGTTTTAATACAAAACGCTGAAAGAAAAGGAACAAGAGATTCCTACATCCCCTGGACCAACCGAGAACTTAGACACATCACGTTAAGAACCAAGACACTAAAAAGACCAGGTTTTCTTTTGTCACCTAATACACTAACAGAATTGTTTTTCTCTGAGTTACTTCTTTCAGATGATGTGAGATGAAACTGTAAAGCCACCTTTGTTCCAACAGAAGACTCTGGAAAGTGAGCTCTTTCAGGCCGTATGGTAAGAAGTCATGATCTAAAATGGACGTGCAGGGATTGACAAAAGTGACTAAATTATGCTAAGTTTAACAAACTTATGAAAGGTAATATTGAGACCTTCTGGGCAAGGCAAGGCAAATTTAGTTATAAAGTACAATTTAGTATTCAGTATCCTTCTAGCGGTAAGAAGGTGGCTTGGAAATTGTTCATCTACCCCTTCCCACTGCTGCCCTCTCTACTGACTCACATTAACATTTCTATCCTGTTTTCTGCTTTTTTCTTGCAAGGAAACCTGGTCATATATAATTGGAATGTGCTAACGGAGAGATTTTAGTCTCTTTTCTTAGGCATTCTCAGAGACAAGTTAGTACCAAGCGGTGCCACAGTGGTCCAGGGGACGGAGAAAAAGGTGATGTACTTGACTCCTGCCTAATCCAGTTTTTAATCAAATTCTGGACAAAAAATCAGTAATTTTTGCAGAAGCTGCATAGAGGTTTAATGGGGAATGTGATGCTACAAGGTTAAGAGAAATGTTTTTTATTATTGAACTTATACAAACAGGTTGAACTGTCTGTAAAATATTTTGCTTGGATAAATTTTTAAGGGATCAAGATCTGGGGTAAAGGTGAAGAACTTCAAGAATAATTTTGTTTTAGAGGGAACGATGTGGTTGATTTTGTTTTGAGACAGTTTTCTTGTAATTTTTGTTTTGATTTTTTCTTTTCAACTTATTTACACTACACTACGGATGAAGATAGACAATTCTTGTATTGGACAATTTGATTTTGGACAAAATCCATATTGGCAAAATGCTGGCAGATTTCCTTGTGGTTTCAGACACAACGATTGGAGAAAGAAGATTCATGGACAATGCTCATCCTGGAACGATGTTGTGGTGCTGAACTGAGACATGAGGACTGAAAAGGGACAACTAATTGCTGGGACAAAGACAGAGGCATCGGATAACCTTCAATGGACCGCAACACGAAACAAAGATGAGTTGGCAGACACCCCTTCTGCATTTCACATCAGATTTTCCTGCACATAATTAAAACGCAAAACTAGCTCAACTTTTTTATTCTTTTCTATTTTTTTGAGGCAGGGGTTTCTTTTTGTAAATCTTTGTATTTGCGGCAATAATGCATATTCTAAAAAATAAACAACAGAAATACATAAAAAATACATTGTTTTTTGTTTTTTTTATTAGCAAAAATGTTTCCCAGTTGTGGTTAGGGAAATAAAAATGTATAAACCATTTCTTAAAGTACATAAACCCCCAGCTATAAATACATATAGGAGTACAGAAACGTATTTGATTTTGAATTTTTTTGAAGTTTGAAGTTTCTTTTATCATTTATTTGATTTGCATATGTATGTATTTTGTGCTTAATAAATGTATTTTAATAAAGTATGCCTTCGCTTTATGTGTGTTCTTTGTTCTATTCCCTGCTCGTTTTTGTAAAAAAAAAATACAATGCGGCTACTATAATCACGAGGTCTTCTCTAGTTTATGATGTGTACACCAGAGGGCGCTAATTTCTCAATCGATAATTTTAACTTTCTGATAAAATAAATGTTTAGAACAAGATTATTTGTATAACAAAATTCACCGTATAATTAAGAATTAAATATTTTTTTTCCAGTCCTGTTTGAACAACCAATAAAACTAACAGAGTGAATTCAGACAATACAGATAAACGTTATGCAATGATATATTCCCGGACTGGAGGTTGCTGGAGCATATCCGATGGATGAGAGGTCCCAAGATGGCGGAGTGAGAGGTGGTGTTTTTGCAGGCTCTAGCATACAGTCTTTTTTTAGCCAAAATTTAACCTTGTTTTGTGCTTTAGCCCCTGTCTTAGAGCGCCTTGGGGTTTTTGTCCTTAGTTTAACAACTTTTTGAAACAAATTCAGCCTTCCTGTTGCTTTTTTCACCGTCTGTGAATTTGTATACGGAGGCAAGTATGTCTGACCACGACTACAGCCGGTCGGCTCTTCAAGAGGCTTGCGATGATGATGTTATTGAAGAAATGGAGTTGACTGGGGCCGCGACTGATCCTTCTTGTAAAGATCAAAAGGTAAACCGGGAGCATACACCTATTAAGAACAAAACTAAAAAGAAAATGAAGCTACAGGAGACTGAATGTAAGGAAGACACAGCGAACGCTATTCTTCGAGCGATAGGAGAGCTTAATACAAAGATGGATAATCAGACTGAAATTTTGAGAAGTATTGAAAAACGTATTGAAGCTAATACTGTCGCCATTGATGTAAATAAGAAAGCCATAGCAGAGCTTCAAGCTACGGTGAACCTTCTCAAAAAAGAAAACACAGCGCTGAGGATCTCCTGTGAGGACCATGCTCGTTACAAGAGACGCTGGAACCTGAGAGTGACTGGACTGCCTGAGAAAGATGATGAAAACATACGGAATTCCATCATCGGGATCCTCACGAGGATCATTCCTGTCTCCGTGGATAGGCTTCGGGATACGGTCGACACCGTTCACAGATTGGGGAAAAAAGCCGACGCCGCTTCGGCTAACAACCGTCCCAGAGCCGTCATCATCCAGTTCGGGTTACGAACCATGCGAGATGAGGTCTGGAAAAAATCCAAAGATGCTAACGTTTGTAAAGAAATGCACATCAGCTTCAGAGAGGACTTTTCCAAGGAGGACAGGATCGCCCGGGCTAAACTGTGGCCCCTGGTTCGGGAAGCCAGGAGCCGTGGCAAACGTGCCTATTTGAAGGAAGGTTTCGCTCTGATCGATAATCGAAGAGTGGACCCTGACTAAGTACTCCGCCGTGCCTCTTTACTGCCACTGGTATGGCATAATATGTTCGTATTTGTTTAAAGGGCTATTGCACTTTTCCTTATAATTGTTATTGGCTGTTATCTCATTCCTGCTCATCGTTCCTGAGCTTAGTTTTTGCACAACTACTGTGTTTATTTCATGTTGTCTTTACTTTCACTTAATGCTAGGGGGTTGAAAAATAATGTCAAACGTAAGGCTACTTTTCTTTATTGCAAAGAGCAAAAGGCAAATTGTTTTTTTCTGCAGGAAACTCATTCATCCAATGAGGAGGCTAAATTTTGGAAACTTCAATGGGGTGACCATATTTATTTCAGTCATGGTACTTCACATTCTGCTGGGGTTATGATTATGTTTCATAAATTCCCAGGTTCTTTGTTGGAGCATATCAGTGATACAAATGGCCACTGGGTAACTGTAATAGTGGAGATTGGTGGAAATAAGATAATTCTGGTGTGTGTATATGGATATAATATTAAAGCGACGAATAGTATATTTTTTGCTGACATCGGAGAAATGATAAAACAATGGAAAACAAAATATGCCACTGATCAGGTTGTTTTGGGTGGAGATTTCAATGTAACTCCAGATGGATCGATTGACCGTCTCCCCACCCGGGGGCAGCACCATATATACGACGATATTTTTGTAAACTTGACCTCTAATACAAATTTGACAGACTGCTGGAGGATTAGAAATCCTGATACCAGACAATACTCCTGGTTCAATCCTTCTGGAAATGGCCAGAGCTCTAGGCTAGATTACTGGTTAATCCCTCATAATATGTTAAATAATATTTCAAGCTGTGAAATCTCAGCCGCTCCTCTAACAGATCATTGTTCAGTCACCTTGCTTCTCTCCTTAAGTAAATCGAAACCACCTTCAAATTTAACTTGGAAATGTAATAGTAATCTACTGAATAATAAAAGGTTTTGTGCAGAAGTTCTGAAACTTCTTCAGGATATCTCAATAATGGATCTGTCGCCCTTAAATAAGTGGGAATGGTTCAAATTTAATGTCAGGACTACAGCGATAAAGACAGGCAAACTTGCTTCAAAACTGAGGAGACAGAAACAATCCCAACTTATTGGCAATATTAATTCTCTATGTTCAAACCCAGTTTTATCGTCTGAGGAGCTGAGTCAGCTCGATGTTTTCAAATCTCAACTAGATGATGTTTTTCTAGATAAAGCTAGGGGGGCTTTCATTCGCTCCAGGGCTCGGTGGATTGAAGACGGGGAAAAGAACTCTTCATATTTTTTCAATCTTGAGAAGCAGAGACAGTCCAAAAAGAAGATTCAGAAACTAATTATTAATGGTAATATCACTGAAGACCTGGATTTAATACATGCCACAGTTAAACATTTTTATAGCAATCTTTATTGTTCTAAGTATTCGGAATCCAACTGCCAGTCTTTTTTCGATGAAATTCAGGATTCTGTTGAAAAAATTAATCTTGATTTTAAAAATGTTATGGAAGATGACTTAAGAATTGAAGAGCTTGACGTAGCAATACAAAAAATGGCAAAGGGTAAATCTCCAGGCCTAGACGGGTTAACTACAGAATTTTATACTTTCTTTTGGAAAGATTTACGAAAACTATTATTTGAGGCCCTGCTGGAATGCATTTCAAACAATAATCTTTCTCCCACTATGAAGCGAGGTTTGATTACTCTGATCCCCAAAGCCAACAAAGATCCTTTATCACTGGACAATTGGAGACCGATCACTCTTTTATGTACAGACTACAAAATTTTAGCTCTTGTTTATGCCAATCGCTTAAACAGTGGATTAGGTTCGATTATTAATGAGTGCCAGTCAGCCTTTTTAAAGGGAAGAAATATCCATCATCATACTAGACTGATTTTTGATATGATTGATTATCGGAACTTTATTGATAGTGACAGTTTTATTTTATTTCTGGATTTCTTTAAGGCTTTTGACTCACTGGAACATTGCTTTATAATAAAAACCTTAAAATATTTTGGCTTTGGGGAAAACTTTTGTAACATAATTAGGTTATTTTACAGTGATATAAGTAGTTCAGTTTCCTTGGGAACAAGTATGACACCTAGTTTCTCTATGTCAAGAGGAATCAGACAGGGTTGCCCAATTTCACCTAAATTATTTATACTAACAACGCAAATGCTTACCTTACTAATTATGAAAAATTCAAATTTTCATGGAATCAAAGTTTTTGACAGGGAATTCAAAATAAGTCAATTTGCTGATGACACAACAATTTTTCTAAGAGATAAAACTATGGTAGACGTTGCGCTTAAATCCATTTCAAAGTTTTCCAAAGCGTCTGGTCTGTCTCTCAATATTAATAAATGCGAACTTTTGCCGATCCATTCCAGCTCTGAGGCGTCTCTTGCCTCTATTACAGTTAAGTCCGAAGTTAAATACCTGGGAATATTAATTTCGAAAAATGTTATTAGAAGAGAGGAGGAAAACATTGGTAGTTGCTTAAATGGCATGAAGAGATCTTTGAGTCATTGGTTAACGAGAGATCTGACTATTTTTGGACGAACTCTTTTATCCAAAGCTGAAGGAGTATCTAAATTAATTTATCCATGCCATTCTGCTTTTATTTCTGACAAAAATATTAGAAAAGCCAATTCAATAATCTTTCAATTTATCTGGAGGAATAAAACTCACTATCTACGACGATCACATCTCGTTAAAGATTATGATAAAGGTGGTATTAGAGCTTTAGATTTTGAGGCTTTGGTTGGTTCATTTAGGATAAATTGGCTAAAGACCTTTTTGTCTCATTCCAATTCAATGTGGTTTCATATTCCTAAATCTATATTTAAAAAGCTTGGTGGCTTGGATTTCTTGCTTAAATGTGATTTTGAATTAACCAAAATTAACATTTCGCTGTCTAACTTTCATAAACAAGTTTTACATTTTTGGAAGATGATATTTACTCACAACTTTACCCCTCATGGATCCGTAGTGTGGAATAACAGATCAATATTAATAAATAGAAAATCTATTTTTAAAACTGACTGGTATGAAAACGGTATTTTGTTTGTAACTGATTTAATCGACAGCAATGGTGTTTTGCTAAATCATAGAGATTTTACCAACAAATTTAATCTGTACTGTACTTGTAATGAATATCTAAAAGTATGCAAAGCTATTCCTGTCGCTCTGATCCATCTCATCCAAAACACCTTAACATATTCAAATGTTAATCCATCTTTACCCAAATTGAAAATCGGAGAATATTGTGTGACTGATAAAAAATGTAATAATGCGATGCTTGTGACTGCCTTAAAATCCAAATTATTTAATGATTACTCTAACAGTTTTTTGAAAACAACCAATTTGCCTATATTTGAGAAGGCGTTCTCTAAGTATGTTAAATGGCCGGTTTCACCAAAGGTTAAAGAGACTCATTTTAAAATCTCTCACAATATTTACCCAGTGGCAGAATTTTTGCACAAAAGATTTAAATTTGACTTAACATGCTGTGCCTTTTGTGAATCTCCGGATGAATCCCTTAATCATCTCTTTTTTTCCTGTCCTTTTTCCTTTAAACTATGGAGAGACATTAAAAATTGGTTGTCCCTTAAAATTGAGGACATCCCAGAAATAACCATCACTCACATATTGTATTATGTTGATGACCTTGATAGTAAAATATCAGATATGGTTAATATTGTATTCCTTCTTGTCAAATATCATATACATTGCTGTAAATGGAGAGGTTCTACTCCTTGTTTTGATTTTTTTCTTAACCAATTTAAACTGTATTACACCTCACTGAAACATTTGAAATCTGTATCTGCCAAAAAAGTAACTGCCAGTATTTCTACATTTCTTTTGTTTTGAATCTTGCTCCATAATCTTTCATTGGCCTTATTGTTTATGTATCTGTTCTTATTGTTTAGACCCATTTTTTGAAAACGTTTTCTACCCATGTTGTAATGTTTGTACCTCAACGAGTCTTTGTACACTATTTGTTTGATATATTAATAATAAAAAAAAAAAAAAAAAAAAAAAAAAAAAAAAAATAAAGGAGCATATCCGATGATGACGTCAAGCAATACAATGAAGAGAATGTAAAACGTATAAATTTCTTTCAGAAAAGTCTTCAATATCTTATTTACGATATAGTTTAGGATTCTTTAATGATTTAAGTATAGAAATAAATATTTTCAGTACCGTAATTAAATTATTTTTTTGGCGACCCGGAAGTTATTCTGTTCGCGCTTGCGCAAATGAGCTGATGGTACGGATCGTGCTCACTGAAGCTGTGGCCGTTTCTCAATTCACGAGAACGCGAGTACGGACTCGCGTTCTCGTCAAGTCTGTTCTCGGTAAGAACACAGGAAGATCGGACTTGACGAGAACGCGAGCACGCAGCACGTATTGTGCATTGGAACAGAAGTATACTCGTGACGTCATCACACCCACAGCACTTGAGCATTCCTTTAACGTTCAAAACTATTTATACACTACACCATCATATCTTATTGAAAACGTTTTTTATTTAAATTAATTTCTAAAAAGTATAAAAAATATCTAAAATAATTACAGAACTGTGGGTATAAAACAAGCAACAGCGGGAATTTCTTTGTGGGGAGTTGTAATTGTTGTAGTTGCAGAGGCGATTGAATCTTCTTTAAAAATCAGCACTTTGTAGAAGCAAAATGAGCGATACGAGCAATATTGCTGTTGCTTCGGTCGTTGGTCAACTTTACCAGCAGGCTGAAGAGGAGGTGATGCAGTTGAGGAGGAAAATCCGAGCAAGGAGAAGATTGATGCAGCAGAGGAGGCTCAGAAGGCAGGCTTTGCTCACCCATCTGTTGCCAACTGGTAGGCATTTTAAGATTGACAGCCTATTTCCTACTTTTATCTTTAAAAAAAACCCATTGATGATGATATTAAAAACGTGATCAGGTTGAAATTGTGACTATTTTTCCTATATTAATAAAAATGAAGACCCAGTTTTAACATTAATAACAGTAGGGTTAAGCTACTTTATTGCACCTCCTGACCTTCACAGCATTTATCATTAAGAAAGGAAAAAAAAAAACATTTTTATGTCTGTCCACCTTTACAGTGATTAATCTATAAATTATGTGCAGTTAGTTCAGCTCATTTTTCAGTGAAATGGTAAAAATACCAGAGAAGGGAAGCCATTTATTACATTTACTATACTTGACTAGTTTTACAACACTATACATTTTATCTTTTCTTTCTTGAGAACTATAATAATCTGCATGTTAAACAGGTATAGTTTTATGCATAGAAAACGTGACAAAAAACAATTAACATTTGGCATTTTTTATTTACAGGAAGAAACAGAAACAAAATATGTGAGGATAAACACTTCTGTGCCGATCCTCCAAATATTTTTTAATGAAGGGGACCTGAAACCAGCCTTCAGGCTAAGAAGGGCCACCATCGTCCTCCTCCTTCAGCTACTATCCATCCAGAAGGTCCATGGATGGCCACAGGAGATAGAGGTGCTGGTGACCCTCTGCTGGCTGGTCTGTGGTGCATCCTATAGGGAAACAGCTTGCCAGTAAGATCTCTTACCTTTTTGTCCTTAAATAGAGCTAGCAATGACACACAATTGATAGATGATATTAATTGGATAGAAGATTAAGACAGATTAGCATATTACCTAAATTACAAGTTAATTTTATATTTGGTACAGGTCAAGTGGAGGCACGCTACAACAGGCACCACGCCAAGGCTCATTAACATCATTGAGCGTGTCTTTGGTGGTCTGAAGACACGGTGGCGTTCCATCTTCTTAAGGGCGCTGGAGGTCCGCCCGACGTTTGCTGAAGACAGGGAGCTGCTCCAGCTGGCTGCATGTTTAAGTGAACATGACTACACCTGACCTAATGTAGATCAGTTGGAGTCATGTTCACATGCTGCTTCATTTCTTTTGTTTTCACCACCTGGAAAAATACATAAAATAATGCGCAAATTAATTTCCATTCCACCAACTATTTTTAATTGTAAGTTTATAGGCATTGTCTGTTTGTATAAGATCTTAATGAGTTATTTCGTTGTTTTAAACCATGTTAGTAACTGTTAATAATTTGTTGAATATATTACACCTTCATTCTGTTCCAAAGATAAAACATTTGTATAAAATAAATGTCTGGTTTTTCATATACTATTATTACTATTATTTTCTTTCCCTCTTTCTCCTCTCAATTATTCGTGTCCTGACTCAGAAGAAACTCACTTAGATAGGAAAAACATTCATAGAATGTATTTATTTATTTATTTTATATGCTGCTGCCGTCCTTGGCAGACATTTACAATTTATTCCAGCAAGTATTGAGTTAATAAAGCAACACACGTCAGTCAGATAAACACAAAACAAATAAATCATAACCAGCGGTATTATGCACACTACTTTTTTTTAATTACGCACTAACTCTGTAAACAGGCCACATAGGGAAGCTTAAAAGTATAATATTCTCGCCTCAAACGATCTTGAAACGTACTTTTGAACAACAGCAGCAGAAAAGGGAATTTTTTAACTTACCGCTGTGAGCTCTGTTTGCGCTGTCTCAAATCAAGCTGCGGCCGCGGTGCATTCTGGGCAAGCGGTCAGTCTGAAGAACGCACAAGTCTGCTCTGATGCATGCTCGATAAAGAGGGCGGGCGAGAACAACATCCGGGGAATTCGTCGCGTTCTCGATTTGGCGTTCTCAGCATTGGAACAGTGCTCGGTCTGAGGCTGATGACGTGTCACGAGCACACGAGCACACGAGAACGCTCAAGAACGCATATTGAGAAACGGCCTGTGTCTCAATTCGGCGGCTGCGTCCTTCAAGGACGCATTTTAAGGCCGGTGACGTCACAGCGATGCGCGGAGGCTGTCCCATTTGGCCAAAATTTTGAGGATGCTTAAAATGCAGCCTTCAAATGCGTCCTCCTTTTCCCCGAATTCTGAGGATGCACCGCGACCATCCTTAGTGGCCTCGCCTGCCATAAAATTTCCCAAGGTGCTTTGCTCGCTTTTTTTTTTTAGTAGTTGAAGAAAAAAAAGAAAGAAGGCGGATTTTCATCAAGACTGGAAAGTAGCAGCAGCGCTGGCAGTAGTGCTGTGTACAGCTTTAAATGTAAGTAGTTTGTTTTTATTTTATTTTTTAACTGAACATTATTAAAATACATGACGGTAACGGAGCCACCGGAATTTGTAGGACCAGCTATAGCTAAAGCTTAGAGCTAATCTGTTGATACGAGACGTTCAACAACATTAAAAGCCTTCATAAAAATGTCACAAATTGTGATTTTAACCTACATCTTATTGTAACTGCGCTGATAACTTTGTCCCTCACAAATTCGATCAATTTATTCTCATACAGTTTATTACAAATGATTAGAACTGTCAAAGCTTAATGCAGCTGAAGAAATAACATCAGTCCAGCTGTACTGGGCTGTTAATACTGCAAAAGTTTTGTTTGAATACTCAATAACGTATAGTTAATTTACAGTACAGTATAATAAGGTTTAAAGTATAATTCACTTGAAGAACAACACTGGCGTAATTATACAGAACAGTCATTTTGCCTGTTGACATAACAGAAATATGCTTTACATGTCATTTTGTTCTAGGGAGCAGGGAGCATACAGAGGAGTTTATAAAACTCCGTGGGCAAAATAACCACCTCTTTACCGGGGCCAAAAACACTGCCACAGTCGAATGGAGGTAAGAGTTGAGACATAATTCCATATACATGTTGCATTTATATGTAAAAGTCACACAAGTTCAAAGAAGTCCTGTTCAAACACCAACGTACAAATATAATCTTTTGATCACATCAAATGATGCCCAGATGTCACTTTTTTTAATCTTATAGTTGAGATATTAGTGACTCTTGTGTGTTTATCTCTTCTCATTTCTCTTGTTTAGAACAATCCTGCAAAAAATGGGCCTGGAGGGTGAAGTTGAGCCACAACAGGCCAAAAAAAAAAAAAAGTGGGACAACTTGGAAAAAAAATACAAAGTATGTTCAGGTTTGGCTAATGTAATGAAATACACACACACACACATACACACACACACACACACATATATATATATATATATATATATATATATATATATATATATATATATATATATATATATATATATATATATATATATATATATACACACATACATATATATATATGAAACCCTCCTTTTTTCTAGCTTCAAAGAAACACTACAGAAAATTGCATCTGTTGACACAAATTGTTTTCCTCTACTTTAGGAATGCAAAGATCCAGGGACAGGGCAGGGGTCAGTGGGAAGCCTACTGCTGCCACCTGGCCATGGTTTGTCCTCAGGTTCTGTGTTGCTGTTATTGTTAAATTAAATAATTAAATTGTTTATAAAAGTTATTGTTGTTTGTGTGTTCTTAAAGTCTTTTAACCTGTTACATTATCTGTTTCATCACTTCTTTACAATTTAAGTAAACTTAGAACAACTTCTCAGTGATAACATCAATTTATTTTTAGGGAAACAAGTATTTACAATAAACTATCAAAAACATTTTAACTATTTACATTAGATTTTAAAAGTAACTACTACAACTATTTACAGAAGATATAAAATAAATATTACTAAAGAACATATATACAATTTTGACTGAGCAGGAGTCCCTGGTGTTGCTGCTGGACTGGATGGGATGCCACACAGATGACCTTGGAGTCTTCTGACTGCGAGTGGGACATCATCTGGGGGGTGGGGGATGCCTCTCTCCACTGTTCACCACATCGTCCATCAGGGTTTGCAGGGCTGACCCAACTGACCGCTGCCATGTTCCTAAAAATGTTTAAGAAGATGCAGAAAATGACTTTACTACAACTGTTTTCATAACCCTTACATGAGAAAAGCTAAAAAGTGATTATACTTGCCATCTAAATGTAATCGTGGTCGGGTAGACCCTCCTCCAGGGCAGACACCTCGGCAGACAGCTGGTCCCGCCAGGGAGCACCACTGACTGCCTCCAACACGTTCTCCCCCTCCTCATCCTCTGGCATGTCGTCCTGCACTTCATCGTCTGGGGCCATGATGTCACCGGCTCCCAGGCAGATGTTGTGCATTTAAGTTGATGCAGCGGTACATCGGCCTTGTCTGGATAGAGACATGAAGATTAAGAACAACAGGATTAGATGATAGCAATTTCATTTTAGCTGATATAATTCTAGTGAATGTTAACCGCTTAACGCCTGGTGTTGCTAATTTGTGACCAAACAATTCTGGCCTTTACTTATTTTACTTCATCTAGATCCACTATTTAACTTTTTTTTTTTAACGTTATATATTTAGATTTATTTTTCCTGTATTATTTTGTCGTTATATAATTACAAATAAAATCAGGCAGTAAGGGGATAACAATTTAGACAAATAATGATTTATTTCTCAATATTAGTTTTATTTGGCTTCTCAACACATTAGTGATACTGAAAGTAGTGATTTAAGTCAGTTATTTACAGGGTTTGTACACATTTAACTATTCAATTCAAATTACTAAAGTTACAAACATAAGCTTATATCAAGTCTTACAAATAAATATAACATTTTATATTTAAACATATTCGTCAATCTGCTGACAAGCGTTTGTTTAATAACTGGTATATTATGATCATTAGCAGGCCCCTGTGGGTGAAAATAATAGCAGGTAAATGTTACCTCTCCACTGCGCTCTCCCAGCCTGAGAAAAATTCGTCGCCGGTTTTGCTGCCGCCGAAGCCGTGTAAACCGACTCTCCTCCTCCAATAACAAGTAAATAAAAAAATAATTCAATATCCATTTTTTTGCGTCGTTTATCGGCGCTGGTGCTGGTTTCCCCCGGGCTTGGGGTAGACGTGATGACGTCGTGTCGCAACCAGGAAGTGCTCCAAAGGCTAGACCGTCCCATTTACCAACGGCTGAGGATCCTCCGGAGCATCCTCCGATGGCTGGGTCCTCCTAAGGCTGAGTAGGCTGGGTCCTTCGAAGGACGCAGCCGCCGAATTGAGACACAGCATGAGCTGTATAATACACTGGAGTGCTGATTTTGCCGAAAAACTGAAGCCACTGGCCGCCATCTTGCTACTCCCTACTCTCACAGAATCCCACAGGATTTGGTTGCAACAACAAGCAGTTTTCTGGCTGAGTGAAAACGTTTCACAGGTAATTCTACAGTCAGTGGATGTACTAACACTATCAACTTCTAGGAAATTAGGTGCTGAAATATTTTACATGTTATTCATATTAAATATACATATATGTATATATAAGTATGTGTATATGTATATATGTATATATATGTATACACATATGTAAATATATGTTGTTGTACATTGTTATTTATATATTTATAAATGTTAAACATATATATTTAAATGAATAAAATGCAAAATATTTCAGCACATGACTTTCTCAGTACTTCATATTTTTAGAACATAACATAAAACTATATGGCATTTGACATTTTAAAAGTTTTAAGCCCCCCCTGAACATGAGAAAATCCTCGTCATTCGATGCTGTAGCGCACATATTCCCTAGTTACTGGGGGGGAAATAGGGAGTACCAATATGGCGGCTGGTGGCTTCAAAGCGACTCGTTCAAACAGACGGTGATTAGCACTCCAGTGTATGATATAGCTCAGTGATCGTGCTACCGTCACGGATCGGGTAGTGACAGTGCTACCGGTACAGATCGGGTAGTAACAGGTAGAGCTTTTTTTGGGTAGTAATACAGGTATTCGAATGGGGCCGACATCTTCGAATGTTACTTCAGCCTGACTGGACCGTTCTAGATAGTTTATTGTTATCTCGCTTCAATCAGTCTGAGAAGTGCGTTCCGGAGACACTGTGGGAGAAATGAGTTCCCTAACACGGAAAAGGTCCTACAAGAAGCTGCCTGTGTGGATAGTAGAGGACCACCACCATGTAAGGGGATTTTCTTTTTTCGGTCACTGACTACAACAACAACATATGAAAATGGATTGAATGCTGCCAGATGCTTTTACTGTAGCCAACTCAATACAAACAGCTAGATTCTTAAAATACAAACCTTAAAACACACATCTTTACTGATCCCTATCTGAGAGAGAGAGAGAGAGAGAGAGAGAGCGAGCGCAAGACTACTGTATTTGCAATCATGTCGGTACTGTCTGAATATGACTCACTTAGGACATTTGTCAGTCCTAAAGAGCATAATAAAGCCTTCAGCAGTAAAATGAAATTGCTTCGTGTTAAACGGGTCTGAATGGATTGATGGAAGGTACAAATTCAGGCTATTTTACTGATTACTCGCGTACATGGTTCGTTCTGGTGATAAGGACTGCGGTTCTTTTGAGTGTACTAAATCACTAGAATCACTACATAAAATTATTCGGTTAAAGGTTTCGTTCACCGAACCATTAAGTACATGTAGGTCACATTTAGTGTGGTGTTCATAAAGCTCTGACTGCGTTTTCTATCGGTTTACATTTAAAATAGTCAAAATTGTTTCTGTTGGTTTCCTGTATTTACTGTAGCCTATCCACTGGACGTCTGCAGACTGACGTTACCTTGCCTGCTTCTGAACCTTTATTGAACTTCAGACACTACCTGTCACATATAACCCCTGCCACCAGACCCGCCTACAGAAACAAATTAAAGGTGTGGGGTGCACACTTAAAAAAACAAAAAAAACGTTTACTGTATTTTTCGAACTATAAAAGCGCACTTAAAATCCTTACATTTTAAAAAAAATTGATGATGCGTCTTAGAATCCGGTGCGCATATAATCCAATTTTATGTGATACAATGTGCTCAAAAATTTGTTAAAATGTGTAAGTACAACTTTGGTAAGCAATGAAGCTGCTCCGCTTAATGGACATTCGGATCATTACGGCGTCTGGCGCGGATTCAGGCGGGGGCGCAGGGGGCGCGCGCACCCCCCTTTTGGAGACCAAAAGTATTTTTTAAAGAGCCCGAAATTTTAAACATCCTTCATAGAATTAAGATTAATAGCCAGTACCTGTCATTTAGAACGCACTGTGACGCCAGCGCTGCATAAATTGTCGTCGCAATCACAGATACTGGTGGCGGCATTTAGTGCCCAAATATGGGCAGTAATGGCGGCCTGACGTCACATCCTGTGTTGTTTCTTAGCAGAGGCACTGCGCTCACACAGCTGTGATAAACAACAATTATTTCGGATTCCCAGAGGACTTCACCATTTAAATTTTCTAGAGCTATTGTTGAAGCAACAATGCCTACGTGCATGGCAGTTTGATGTTGCAATACATCGGGTAAAAGTGGAAAAACATCACAAAAATAAGGAGACGGCTGCCGCAGCAGACAGATTCAACTCACATCGTTCCTTTTGGTCTCCTTGCCTTAAACTGGTATGGCTGGATTTTGTCAAAAATCAGGTTGCTGTCAAGAAAATCTTCTATATATTCCAAATCGCTCTCAGATGATGATGATAAATCCATGAAACTCCATCACTATCGCTAAATAATCACTCTCTGCCGCACCGGTCGTGGCCATCTTGGATAATAGCGCGCAGTGACCATAGACATAATATAAGAGTAGACGCGTCATAGGGCGCAGGTTCGCACGTCAACGTCACCGCCATTTTGTATGTGGCAGAAAAAAGTTGAGTTCTGTTATTGTGAACGTGGATCAGAGAAGATGCCTCATCCTGTGGCTTGCAATAAATACACACACACACACACACAAACAAAGGACAGATAGAGCGATGAGAGAGAGAGAGAGAGAGAGAGAGGACACAGTAGAGAGAGAGACAGAGAGAGAGAGACAGAGAAGATCTAGAGAGAGAGGAGACAGAAATGGGGAAGAGAAGGCAGACAGAGGAGAAGATGATGATCAGAGAGAGACACGAGAGAATGAGGAGACAGAGAGAGACAGACAGAGATAACAGAGAGGAAGAGAAGCGAGACAGAGAGAGACCATCACATCCCGGAGAGACAGATAGGAGACAGAGAGCGAGAGAGAGAGATAGATGAGAGAGACAGAGAGAACCACCAAGCGAGACAGAGAGAGAAGAGTAGAGAGCTATATATAATATATATATTATAATATATAATATATAATATATATATATATATATATATATATATATTTGTGTGTATGTGTTATGAATATAAGGATCAATTTGTTAAATATAAAATTGTGGTCTTCATTATTTCATAAAACCATGTCACATGTGAACCTTTAAGAACAGACTTTTTGGGTGAGTATTAAAGAGGTAAAATTAATAACATGAGGAAAAAAAGTCCTAGGTGAATAAAGTAAAAATAAACAAACAAACACAAAAGTGATAATGTTATGATAAAAACATCATATTATGAGAATTAAGGGGGGACATTTCCGGACATTTCACAGTTTGCAGAATTATTTCACTCCTGGAGTAATAGGGCCAGGTTAGATTATTTTAAATATTTTTATTCTTTACGAGAATAAATTCAGGAGAATTAAGCTAAAGGGATACGAAAATAAACTTGTAATATTACAAAAAAAATACTACGAATACAAAGTATATTCAGAGATTAAAGTCCCTCTGATACTGTTTAAGTGACTGAGTAACTGCAGATTTGCCACATTTAAGATGGCGGACGCTCTGACGCATCGCAGCATAGGCAGATCCCGCCCAATGACGCGTCTACTCTTATGTCTATGGCAGTGACGAGCCTGTTCTTCTTCTACGACTTCTTCTTCTTCTTCTTCTGTTGTGTTTTCTGGCAGTTTACATCCTGTGTGCATTACCGCCATCAGCTGGACGGAGATGTAATTTACAAATATATTTTCCTATATATCTTTATATCTTAATGAAACTAAATTATATCTATACTTACACAAACATGTTCTACTCCTTCAATTTCTCCACAATAAGAACAATTACCTGTTGGATGTTTCCCTATTATTTTTAAACCAGTATTTAAACTAGTATGCCCTATCCTCAACCTGTCTATCCATATTTCCTCTCTTCTATTCATTATACTTAATTCAATTCAATTTTATTTATATAGCGCCAAATCATGAAACATGTCATCTCAAGGCACTTTACAAAATCAAGTTCAATCATATTATACAGATTGGGTCAGATTATACAGATTGGTCAAAAATGTCCTATATAAGGAAACCAGTTGATTGCATCAAAGTCTCGACAAGCAGCATTCACTCCTGGGGAACCGTAGAGCCACAGGGAGAGTCGTCTGCATTGTACATGGCTTTGCTGCAATCCCTCATACTGAGCAAGCATGAAGCGACAGTGGGAAGAAAAACTCCCCATTAACGGGAAGGAAAACCTCCGGCAGAACCGGGCTCAGTATGAACGGTCATCCGCCTTGACCGACTGGGGTTACAGAAGACAGAGCAGAGACACAACAAGAGAGACAAAAAAGCACAGAAGCACACATTGATCTAGTAATCTGTTCTACATTAGATGGTAGTAGCGGGTGAGCCGTCTTCTCTGGATGATGTCACAGTTAACAGAACGCCAGACCAGGTGTACCTACTATGAAGAAAAAGAGAGAGAGCAAAAAGTTAAAAGCTGAAATGACGACAGTCATTTCAATGTAATACAATGCAAAACTGGAGAACAGTAGACTGAAGAACAGTAGAAATCAGTAGAGTGAGAAAATTAGACCCTGATGTCCTCCAGCAGCCTAGGCCTATCACAGCACAACTATAGAGATAGCTCAGGGTATGAGCCACTCTAACTATAAGCTTTGTCAAAAAGGAAAGTTTTAAGATTAGTCTTAAAAATAGATAGGGTGTCTGCCTCACGGACCAAAACTGGGAGTTGGTTCCACAGGAGAGGAGCCTGATATGTTAGGAACATACGGGGTAATCAGAGCTCTGATATATGATGGAGCTTGATTATTAAAGGAGAGGTCCGGTCAAAATCAGAATTCAAACTGCTAAAATTACTTTAAATATAAAACTACTACATACTGTGCAAAAAATTATAAGTTTTTTTAATTATGAATAATTTTCATTTAATCATGTTTATGTGGAGGAATCCATCTTGGTCAAGAATAGTACTGTCACCTCCCATTTTTTGACGTCACTCGGCGGACCCGCAGTTGAGCAAGTTTCAACGCTCTGTTTGTCACGGCGCACTATTTTCCAAGATGGCGACGACTGCTGCTCTGTACGAACCAGAGAGTGATGAAGTACTTAGTGACAGTGATGGGAGCTCCGTGGAGCTATCATCATCTGATAGCGATATGGATTTTTTTAGAAGAGTTTCTTGACAGAAACCGGACTTTTGACGGAATCCAGCGTACCTATTTCCAGTGCAAACTCAGTTGGGTCCTACAGTATATATGTATACACGCCTGTGTGTGTGTGTGTGTGTGTGTGTGTGTGCGCGCGCGCTCCGCCGCAGCACGGCTTTGCCGGCGCTGCAGCGGAGCGCACACAACCACACACACAGCGGACGAGAGATCGCTGAAGTGACTTAAGTTATATATTTGCCCTCTAGTAAATAGGGCAGGTGGACATTATTGTATAAATATTAAAATATAAGGGCATTCCAGCACATGCTGGGGCGGAGGGATACCACATCACATGTGGTATCCCTCCGCCCCTCTGCTCGGTGACCATCCCTCTGCGAAGGCTCTTGTTATACAACAATAGACTGTTCAATAGACTGTTCTTCCAGATTAGGTAGGATTCCTCTTGGTGTGTAGAGCACCATTTTCTCTCCAATTTCCTAACATTGTGCTTCAAGGAACGCAGCTCTGAATTAAACCAAGGAGCCAGCTTCCTGTGAATAATCACCTTCTTTTTCAAGGGAGCTACATTGTCTAATGCAGAACGCAATGACAAAGTCATACCGTTTACAAAGACATCTATTTGTGAATTGGAAGAAACAACATTGCTGCCATCTACAGGGCATTTCTGCAATATGGAGGATATTAAAAAGGGGACAGACTCTTTAAGTTTTGATACAGCATTATCCGATAAAGATCTACTATAATGGAACCCTCTTTTGGGGGTGGAGAACTCAGTTAGATTAAACTCAAATGTTATTAAAAAATGATCAGATAGGACAGGGTTGTGAGGAAATACTGTTAATTCTTCACAATCAATGCCATATGTCAGCACAAGGTCTAAAGTATGGAGCCAAGAGTGCGTCGGTTTATGCACATTTTGAGCAAAACCAATTGAATCTAGGATAGTTTTAAAGGCTACACTAAGGTTATCACATTCTGTGTCAACATGGATGATAAAATCACCCACTATAATAGCCTTATCAGTAGGGTTGGGAATTGAAAAGATTTTCACGATTCCGATTCCTTTTTCCATTCTGTGAAACGATTCGATTCCTTATCGATTCTTTTTTCGATTCCAATTTGGGGAAAAAAGGAGAACAAACAGTTTGATGATCAGCATCAACTTTGTTTACTTAACTATTGCACAATCTTACAAACTCAACAAGATCAAGATGTCCACATGAAATGTGAAACCGGAGTAAAATCTGTGTTTAAATGAAAAATGAATACAAGAACAAACTTAATAACCAATAATGTCTAATAACAAATTATGTAAGAACCAATTTTAAATAATAAAAAAATACTAATTATAAAATAGTAGTAGGGAAAATTAACAGTTCTTTTGCAGAAAGATAAGCATATCTGCTTTTTCTGGAAGGATACGGGATCTTTCAGCACTTAATGTGTCTCCAGCCGTGGAGAACACCCTCTCAGATGGGGTGGAGGAAGCCTGCACACAGAGGTAGTTTTCAGCAAGTCCAGATAGCAAGGGCAGCGCATCTTGCTTGTTCCACCACCACAGTGTGGCGCTATCCCTGCAGGGGATGGAGGGAAAGCTTTTGTAGAGCTGGATTTCCTGATCTACCCTCTGGGCTAAGGAAAGACGGGGCTGTGATTCACAAAGTGACCGCAGCTCGTTGTCTTCCTCCTCGAATAGTTCTTCCAAGGCTGTCTTTTTTGATGGTGGTAGCAGTGCCTAAATTTAAATGAGCATGATGTAAAATAATAAATAAATAATATATATATATAAATCAATAATCATGACAAAACAGCATCCAAAGGTTATTACAAATAAATGAGCCATCTTACATAGTCCTCCTCTTCTTCTTCCTCCTCCCCATCTTTGCAGCCTTCTTCAGGGAGCTTGAGAAGTGATGTAAACATTGTGTTTAAAACACATTAATAACTTTTAACACATAGAGTTGTAAAAGGTCTCAATCACAATGGAATCAAATGCAATCAAAAGACAAACAGAATTGAAACAGAAATAAATAAAATACCTCATCTGTTGCTTCCACTGTATTCGCTTTGATTGCAGCTTCCCTGATCCTGTCCCAGACTTCATCACTTTTCACTTTGTATTTAAATCTGGGATCCAGAGTGGTGGCTTCCTCCAGGAATCTCCGAATATCAGCTCCCTTAAATTTCAAAAAGGAGGACAGGATGGTATTAGACTAATGGCCAAAAGAGAACCCAGCAGGAAATGGAACCGATACAAAATGGCAGCCGTTAACAAAAATGGCCAGTTAGATGGCGATAACACACTGTAAACTCAGAAAACAGACCAAGAAACAGGATGAATGAATGGACCACTGCATAAGACCATCCTGAATAGTTTACTACTGTTCTTTCATTTCACCCTTAAATGAATAATGTCACATGGAAGGTCACATTACTTTTTTGACATTACACATTTTGTATGGGATTATGCAAATTTGCCTAACGTGTCAAGATAAGATTAAATGTAGCTGTGCTTGCCTGGTAGCGTTTGAAGAGATCATTCCAAATGTTCTCTTTGATGCTCCTTGTGAAAGCAGAGTCACCTTCCTGCACAGTGTACTGTTGCTCCAGCTTCTGCAAGATGGGCAAAATCTCCCCGCAGGTTGGACTTTTCTCACTGGAGACAGCCAGTGTGGAGGTGTAATGCTTCCGCATGAGCTGCACAAACGCCTCTGCTTTCCCCAAATCCTCATTGCCTATTTTGGCTAATCTAAAAAATGACATAAAAAAAGAAAAAGGATGTATGTAGCATAAATAAACAACAAAATCAATTTAAAACAAGTTTAAGCTATATTATCATTCAAATATATATCACCTTTCCTTCTCCATGGACTTCCTTATACGTGGGTCTATGGCTGCCGCCTGGATAGCAGGGAACTGCTCACAGAATCTCTCCATCATTAAATGGAGGGAATTCCACCTGGTCCTTACATCCAGGATGAGCATGTGCTTGGGCAGCTCTGAGGGTTAACATACACACAATGTAAATATGTATTATCTAATGATTTATGTACACATACCTATACAGCTATATTTTCATGTATATAATGCAATGTTATGAGAGTATCTTACTGAGCAGGTCTTGTTTCTCTTTTAGAACAACTTTTGCCATGTGTGACCTCTTCATCCAAACTATCACTGCTCGAACTCGTGCTGCCCAATTTGAAATTGTGGTGCAATTGTACAGCTTCTGCGCTCCCAGATTGAGCGTGTGGGCAAAGCATGGAAATTTCAGGATGCTCAGCTGTTTGATGGCTACATCCATGTTGGCTGCATTGTCAACAGTTGCTGACACAACCTTTTCTCGTACTCCATATTCCTCTAGGATGTCATCAATCTCCTCTGCTACAGCTGAGCCTGTCTGAGCTTGGTACACAGCTTTGGTTTTTAGGACCTTTTCCTTTGCCTGGCCATTGCTCACATAGTGCAGAGTAACTGTGAGATAATGATCCTGACTAAAACTTGTCCATCCATCAGCCGTGATTGCTGCCTTCGAAACCGTTTTCAGCTCAGAGATCAGATTTCCCTTTTCAACATCATACCAAGCAGGGATCAAATGGTTGGTTAGGCTTTCTCTGCTTGGGGCTTTGTATTTTGGGTTCAGAGCGATAGTCATTTCCCTAGAGAATATATGACAATGAATGAGTTTATCTGTTTAATGTGGAGAAAATATTTTATTTAGACAATCTGACATGACAACCTGACAGCCTCACATTCACCTACCGAAATTCAGGGGCCTCTACTGTAGAAAATGAGTGCAAACCCTTAACAATAAACTTTGTAATTGCTCGGTGACACTCATCTACCTTCACCTGGGACATTTTATTTCTGGCTGCCTCGGCGAAAACAGAAGGTAGTGAACGGGAGCTGCCAGCCTCTGAGCCAGCCAGGCTAACCGTCTCTTCACAGTTATCTAAATCTAACGGAGAAGACATCCGTTTAATGAAAAAGCATTACTGTACAATTTTGGGAAATAAACTCATCTCCCCCTGATTTAAATAAACCAGCGTCACCTTTCTCTCCCTCCCTGAACTGCGGAGCAACTTTGTAGCGTGTTTCGTTACATCCACTACAATGTATCATCCAGCTACCAGTAGTTCTATTTAAAAAAAAAACACGCTACGAATAAAGGGCTGAATTAACGACAAAGGCACACTCCCTTATAACCCCAAAGAGATGTAGGAAATGAGTTTATTTCTAAAAATGGGATATGATTTACTAGGAACCACATTAAGCGATGTAAAACTTGTTACTTACCAGAGTTGCCTTCCATCCTAGTAGTAACTTTAGCCTCTGTCCGGAAGGCATCAAAAACACGGCACTCGTTAAAATGTATCCCATGTTGTGCTCGCAGTTGTTTCTGCATGTTCGAAGTATTTCCTCCCGCGGTTGAAATTGTAGCTTTGCAATGATAGCAAAGAGCCTTCTTGCCATCTTTTTCGTTCTTAAAATGAAGCCAAACTTTCGATCTCTTTACTTGGTGTGGCGCCATTTTTTTGCGTTGCTTTTTTGCCTGGTCACGCCGTACTTGCTTACTGAATGCAGTGTGCGTAACTTGCGTAAAAAACGTGACGTAACTTACGTCACGTAAATCGTGCTGCCCAGAGCCAGCGCTCTAGGCTGTTGTGCTGCCGGGAATCGAAAAGAGAATCGTTAAGCGCGCTGCCAAACGGTGCCATGGAATCGGAAAACACGGAACCGGTTCTGAACCGGAACCGGTTTTCGATTCCCATCCCTACTTATCAGTATTTAACACCAAATCAGATAAGAAATCTGACAACTGGTCCAAAAACTGAGTGTAGGGCCCTTGTGGACGATACAAAACAACAAACAGAAGAGGTTTTATTGCTTTGCAATTTGGATGAAGGAAACTGAGGGTTAAATGTTCAAAAGAACTGTAGTTATTAATTGGCCTGGGACTAATTAATAAATCAGACTGAAAGATGGTTGCCACTCCTCCTCCTCTTCCCACAGATCTGGGAATGTGGAAATTTGAATAATTGGAGGGAGTTGACTCATTTACACTAACGTAGTCCTCTTGTAGCCAGGTTTCTGTGAGACAAAACAAATCAATCTGTTTATCAGAAATCAATTCGTTAACTAACAAAGTCTTTGGAGGGAGAGACCTTATATTTAATAGACCACATTTAATTGTTTTATTTTTAGGTTCAAGGTGAACCGTATTTATTTTTATTAGGTTTTTATGATTTGTTCCTTTTAGATAAGTTTTTGATCTGTTAAGTTTTGGCCTTGGGAAAGACACCATCTCAATAGGATAATGGATGGGTAACAGTACAGAAGCTGCAGAGAGGTGTGTTAAACTATGGCTCTGCTTCCTGGTCTGGACCCTGGGTTGTCAGCATTTAGGAGGACTAATAAATCCGGCCAGATTTCTAGAAAGAAGAGCTGCACCATCCAAAGTAGGATGGATGCCGTCTCTCCGGATCAGACCAGGTTTTCCCCAGAAAGTTCTCCAGTTATCAATGTAGCCCACGTCGTTTTCAGGACACCACCTAGACAACCAGCGGTTGAATGATGACATGCGGCTAAACATGTCATCACTGGTCAAATCAGGCAGGGGACCAGAGAAAATTACGGAGTCCGACATTGCTTTAGCAAACTCACACACCGAAGCAACACCAACTTTAGTGACCTCCGATCGGCGTGACCGGGTGTCATTACCGCCAGCGTGAATAACAATCTTACTGTATTTACGCTTATCCTTAGCCAGCAGTTTTAGGTAAGATTCTATGTCGCCCGTTCTGGCCCCTGGCAGGCATTTAACTATGGTCCCTGGTGTCTCTAGTGCCACGTTTCTGACTATTGAGCTCCCAATAATCAGGGTCGGCTTCTCGCTGAGTGGGGAAAATTTGTTTGAAACGCAGACGGGTTGGTGGTGAACTGGGGGCTGAAATCTAGAGCTATGCTTCCTACGAACTGTCATACTATTATATCTTATGATAATATCTTTCTGTATTTTATATAAATGTCTTCCTTTTTCTTCTAAATTCCATCTCTCCTGCCATATATTATTTATTTTATCTTTAATAATTACTTTTATTTCTTTTGTACTTAGCGGGACATCATATTCAATTTCTCTTGCCTTAACTGCTTCTTTAGCTAATTTATCTACTTTTTCATTACCTAAAATTCCTTTATGTGCTGGAACCCATGTAAATTGAATACTTATTTTTTGTTGCTTTATACCATATATTAAATAACTGACTTCATCTAGAAGATCTTGACGGCTTTCAGATTTTCCACTTTTAAAACTAGTCAGGCAAGACAATGAATCTGAACAGATAACTACATTTCTAGGCTTCACCTCCAGCACCCATTGTAATGCCAAAATAATTGCCAACATCTCTGCTGAAAAAATTGATAAATTATCTGTTGTTCTTCTTTTTATAGAAATTTTTTCTTTCAGAATATATACTGCTACTCCTGTTTTACCATTTTCCTGTTTTGATGCATCTGTATATATTTGTGTCATATTTTTATACCTTATAACTAAATACTGCTGAATAATTTGATACAAACCTCCACAGGACTGTTCTATTTTTTTGGTTTCTAAATTTACTGTTGACATTTCAAATAACCATGGAGCAATTTTAGATGTAATTACAGTTTTACAGTATGCTATATTACTTATCCCAGAATACTCTGCATAAATATTTCCTTCCCATCCAAAACTCCTTATGTGATGGCCATATTCCCAACATTCTCTGAATATCTGTTTAGTAGGGTGATTTTCCTCATGCCCTTGTAAATTTTACCAGTAATTTATTGACAGTTTCATCCTCCTTAAGTCCAGTGGCATTTCTCCAGTAATCACCTGAAGAGCAGGAATTGGAGATGTTCTAAAAGCACCACAACATATTCTAAGCGCTTTGGCTTGGACTCTATCTAAATCTAATAACAAACAATTTGCAGCTGACTTATAAACGATACATTCATAGTCCAACACAGATCGAATTAAAACATCATATATTCTTTTCAAAGATGTACTAGTTGCCCCCCAGTCATTCCCTGACAAACATCTCAAAATATTAATACATTTTTTACATTTATCAATGATCTTCTTAAATGAAAGTTTTTCATCAAACCATACGCCGAGGTACCTTACGATATTTACCTGTTTCAATTTATGCCCATATAATGTAAGATCAACTGTTGGATTAACCCTTTTCCTTGAAAAACATATTACTTGTGTCTTCTCAACAGACAAATGAAACCCCCATTTATGTGACCATATTTCAACCGTTTTAATGGCTGATTGCATTCTATTTTTTAAATAACTAATATTTCCTCCTCTCAACCATAATGCCCCATCATCTGCATATAATGCTTTACTAATTCTAAAATCTATATTATCAAAATTATCATTAATCATTATATTAAAAAGCAATGGACTACATACACTACCTTGAGGAGTTCCATTTTGTATAGCATACATATTTGAATAATTTACCCCAACTCTTACTTCGATTGTTCTATTCTTTAAAAAATCCTTAATCCAATTAAACATTTTTCCTTTAATTCCCATTTTATCCATCTTAATTAATAAACTCTCCCTCCAAAGCATATCGTACGCTTTTTCAATATCAAAATGTAGCTAAGAGCATTTATTTATTTACCTGAGCCTTTCTAATTTCACTTTCTAAACAAACAATTGGATCAACCGTTGTCCGTCCACTTCTAAAACCACTCTGATAAGGAGATAAAATACCTCTTTTTTTCTATTTCTTACATTAATCTCCTAGTTATCATTCTCTCCATCAATTTACATAAATTAGAAGTAAGAGCTATGGGCCTATAACTAACTACTACTTCTTCTTCTTCTCTTTTTTAATAGTGGTTGGCAAACAACTTTTAGGTGCATTACCACCACCTTCCAGATTCTTCTTCTTCTTCTTCTTCTTCTTCTTCTTCTTCTTCTTCTTATTATTATTATTATTATTATTATTATTCACAGTTCTGTTCTAAAAACGATCGTAACATTTCTTCACGAACAAAGTCGAATTTTTATCATAAAAATACATGGTTTGAATTTGAAATTGAATTTACATGTTAAATTTATTTCAGTTATATCGCTGTTGAAATCTCTTATCTCACAGTTTAATTTCACTTGCACTCATCACACACACGATATCATATCATCGGCGATGATTCTAGAGACGAACACATTGTTGTATACAAACCTGGCGAAGTCACTCGTGACTTTTTGAAAGGTTATCCACGCAGCCAAGAATCCAATTATTTCCAATTATTTATAGAAAAATTGTCACAATTTCAACCTGATCACGTGTTTAATACCATCCTCAAAGTTTTTTTTAAAGATAAAAGTAGAACACAGGCTGTCAATCTTAAAATGCCTACCAGTTGGCATAGATGGGCAAGCAAAGCCTGCCTTCTGAGCCTCCTCTGCTGCATCAATCTTTTCCTTGCTTGGATTTGCCTCCTTAATTGCGCCACCTCCTCTTCAGCCTGCTGATAAAGCTGACCAACGACCGGAGCAACAGCAATATTGCTCATTTTGCTTCTACAAAGTGCAGATTTTTAAAAAAAGATTTAATCGCCTCTACAGCTACGACCATTACAACTCCCAACAAAGACATTTTATACCATCAGTTCTGTAATTTTTTTTGATATTTTTTTAGGCATTTTTGGAAATTAAAAATATATTTTTTAAATGTTTTCAATAAGGTATGATGGTGTAGTGTATTATATATGTAGTGTATATAATAGTTTTGAATGTTAAAAGAAACGCTAAAGAACTGTGGGTGTGATGACGTCACGAGTATACGAGTCCGCTTCTGTTCCAATACACAATACGTGCTGCGTGCTCGTGTTCTCGTCAAGTCCGATCTTCCTGTGTTCTTAGCGAGTACGGACTCGCGTTCTTGTGAATTGAGAAACGACCTATGTTTCATTTTCCTGCTCGCCATTTTGGCGGAATCAGTGATCACATGCTGTCAGGACTAATCAGAGCACACGGAACAAATTATGTGCGCGTCAACCAATCAGAATTCGCCTTACAACGGCGACTACATTCCAAGATGGCAGCACCCGTCGATGTTGGTATCCGGTCTGTGTTTTGATCGGAAAAGTAGCATCTCGGTTGGAACAAGGAACCCAATCACTCGTTAATGTTGCTCTCAGTGGAGAAAGATGCAAAGGTGATTTTTGGGATGTACAATCGGGGAAATGTAGGCGGCGGCAAGAGCTGCTACTTATGACTGCCCTGTGTATCTGATCCAAACATTGCCTTGTTAAGAATCAACCACCTCCAGTTGCGGTCACCCCAGTTTCTTTGCCAGTTTCTTTGCCACACCTTCAGAATTAATTCAAAAATAGGTTCAAACAATGTAAAGCATATGATATAGCATAGCTTTTGTATATTTTTGCACTTATTCTAATAATAATAATCAGAGTTTAAAATCTATTTAAATATCGTGAAATGTTAAAATTTACTCCATCCATCCATCCATCCATCCATCCATCCACATTTTTTCTGAATTTACTTTTGAAAAACCAACTCCCTCTGGTTTCTGTCTGGCTCCTGTCTGCCTCGCAGCGAAGCTGCTGTTGAATCAAGCTACTGGTGGCTTCTGGGCGCTGCTCTGCACTCGGTTGAGAAGGAAAACTAGAGATGACAGTCCAGTGTTTCCTACTTAGCAACTCATATTTGGGGACTTTTCAGACACCTTTCTGTGTTTTGCTGATTTAGCAGGTTCACTTGAAAGCTGCAATCTGTCTACCATTACTGTCTCATGACAACTGCTACAGCTTCATGGGACCTGCCTATTCCCTCCGCGCTGTCTCACAGGCACAGGCAGCTGCTGTGTGAGTTTTGTGAAGATAAGATAAGAAAGGCATGTTAATGCCCTATTAATCATAATAGGGGCACTCATCTTCGTTCAAGCGGAACCTTTTACTTATTTTGCCTTATTTTAAGATTTGCACTTCAAGCCCAATAGGGAAATACATTTTGTTGTCAAATAAAAACAACCTTTATTTGAATGATTTCCTTGTGTCGTCAATTAAATTTATTGTGAAAAAATCAAAGATTTTAGTTTTAGGCCATATCGCCCAGCCCTTCTGTTAGTCAATATGGGACTACCTCTGGGTGCGATTTGATGGGGGAGATGGGGGGGATTTACTCGCCCCCCCCCCCCCCCCCCCCCTCTGTTTGTGACGCCCCCCCCCCCCCCCCTCTGGTCATTCATGTTTTATCCCTGGGGGGGGGATACATTCCTCCCCCCTCTGGTCTGAATAAGTAATAGTATGGATTTTTAAAAATGTATATAAATTGGGTTGTCAGTTTTAACGCATTAACACGTTAACTTTGTTAGACCACAACGGCGAAATTTTTTTTGTCGGCGTTAATTGCACGTCAAAACACACACACCGTTCCCTAATGTTTTTTCCCTGCCGTGCTCTCCGCACTGTGTTTCTTTTATCCTCTGCGCTTTCCGTAGTTTCAAGAGCGCTAGAGACTGGAGCAAAACAGACCCGCGCTCACTGTTGCACAGACTGTTTATTTCATGCGACTTTGGGCTTGTTTTATTCTAAAGGCGCTTGTAAATTTCATGAGTCACGGGTTGCAGTTTTTTTGGGCACGTTTCTGAAAGTGAAATTGCTTATTTGGGCTCTAAAATAAGTGATGAAACAGTGGTTATTAAGAGACCTGCCTGCATTAGATAATTTGAGTGTATCCTGCTGAAATATCCCTCCGCCATAGGAGCAGACAGAAGTAAAGGCAGACAGAGCAACTCTGCAGTTTACGGTACAATAACCGGTGATAACTGCTAAAAGTAGATTACTTGGTGCAGATCGTCGTTTTGAGCAGACATTGGTTCTGAAGATGAGTTTTTAACATGCTGATAACATTGCAGAAACCCAACCCATAAACCGTACTTTAATGCTTATTAATTTGTTTTCTCTGTATTTGACAAACTAAGGCTGAATTACGTTGCCAAACGAAGGACCTGGAGTCACTAAACAGTTGCTAAACAGTCTCTCTTAGGGTATTAAGCTCCTGCCCAGTTGCAAACAAAGTGTAAGACTGGAATGACCTGGAAATTTAAAACCTTTTTCCAGGCTTAAACAGCAAGCAAAAATATTGTTCCAGCACTCAAAGCTCAGAGAGAGTGAAAAAACGAACAATAAAACTTAGGACTTTGGACTTCCGGTTGGAACACCACCATGACGGCCGCACTGTGAGGGAGCTCCCGACAGAACCAAACGATTTAACAACAAACCCCCTCTAAACCAAAGAAATCCACATCCACGCCTCTATATAACAACGAGGGGAAGAGAAATACGCCGAATACCAGGTTTGAAAGTGCGTCGAAATAGCCGTACTAACTTTGGAAAAGTGCTAACGCGAACTAATGCTAACAAGCTAACCAGTGCGGACAGCAGTGCTAACAGGCTAACAACAACAAGCGAGCGCAGAAACGCATGCAATGGCAGATTCAACGGCACTTGACACTCTCTTACAAGAGCTGAGAGCATTCCGACAGGAAACTAATGAGAAACTTGGAAGTCTGAAAGAAGATATTGCTAAAGCTAATAACCGAATGGAGGAAGCTGAGGAGAGAATTGAAAAAGCAGAAGAGAGATTACAGAACGTAGAGGATGCTTTGACCGGACTTTTGCAGCTCCACACAGGGTTAGTGGACAAGTTGACAAATCTGGAAAGCAGAACTAGAAGAGAGAATGTCAGAATTTATAACGTGCCAGAGACCACGGAACAAGATTACCCCAGCGTGAGTGCATTCGTCGAGGCAATGTTACGTGAGGGGTTAAAGCTGAGCGCTGATGTGGAGATAAACATCGAGCGTGCCCACCGCTCTCTTGGCCCTGTCCCCCCGAGTGGAGCCCCACCACGCTCCATCATTGTCAAGTTTCTGAGCTTCAAGACTAAAGAGCTCATACTCCTCAAAGCGTGGCAACAGAAAGGCTTTACCTGGAAAGGCAAACAAATAACACTTGACAACGACTATCCACCTCTCATCATCAAAAAAAGAAAAGAATATGCTGAGATACGCAAGATACTGAAAGACAACCAAATCAAGTTCCAAACACTTTTCCCTGCCAGACTGAAAGTTAAATATGCAGAAGGGATCAGAATCTATGACACGGCGAAAGAGGCAAGTGAAGACATGACCAAACGAGGTTTTCAAGTTAAAATAATCAAGTCATCGGAAACCATCCTGGAACAACTGAAGCAGCTGACCTGGAGCAGGGTGGCAGGAGGGTCCAGACCCAACCCACATCATCCAGCACCAGACCCCGGATACAGAGAGAAACTGAGAGCCTTCAGGAGGACGGCAGCTACACCCACTGAAGATTGAGGTCTCCTGCACCACTTTTCTTTGAGAAACTGTTATTTTCATCGACAAAATGTAAGTTCAAGTTATAATAATATACTGGTGTGAAATACAAGATGGTGGTTCTTCGGGATCCAACTCCCTTATGGCACAGGCCACAGCCAATGAAGGCCCCTCGAACGGACACATGAGGACACCGCCTTTAGAGGCCCAAAAGGGTCCACCTCAAGGACCCCTACCTTGGAAGTTTACCATGTTTTTTGTTTATTTTCAGTGTGAATGTTCCACTTATGTTCTAAGTTTGATGTTTATGTGGGGAACAAAATGTCACAACCAATGTGAAACTAAGACCAAATGCATAACAAACATATACAGATAACTACACTTAATATTAATGGCTTGCATAATCCAGTTAAAAGATGGAAGATATTGTCAAAACTCAAAAGAGATAAAACAGAAATTGCTTTTTTACAAGAAACGCATCTCCCAGACGATGAACATGTAAAACTGAAAAAAATGGGATATAAACATGTCTTCTATTCATCTCATAGTTCAGGACGGAGGAGAGGAGTGGCGACCCTGATATCTGGAGCACTGAACTACGAACACATCTCTGAATTAAAAGATAATGAAGGTAGATACGACATGATAACAGGAAAAATCGAAGGTACTCTTACAACCTTATTAAATGTATATATTCCTCCAAACAGTGACTTATCCTTCTATAAACACATATTTGAACTAATTTCAACAAAAAGTCTAGGGATATTGATATGTGCCGGGGACATTAACGTCCCATTAAAAATCTCGCTGGACTCTTCCACTGGTAGGGGCGATTCTAGGAAAATAGGAAAAAAGATCCTACAACTAATGGAAGAGACTGGTTTAGCAGACGTGTGGAGGGAAAATAATCCAACCAAGAGAGAATATACTCATTACTCACACCCTCATAACGTCTACTCAAGGTTAGACTATATATTTATGTTCAAAAATGACTTATTAAATGTGAAGGATTGTGAAATTGGACCATGTACAATCTCAGATCACAATCCAGTCGCCATGAATGTTTATCTGCCAAGGAAGAAATGTACACTTTGGAGATTAAATAATAACATTTTAAATAATCAAAATGCTAAACAAAAGCTTACTGAAGAGATTAAAGACTACCTTAATCATAACGATAAAGGTGAGGTGTCCCCAGGAACCCTTTGGGACACATTAAAAGCAGTAATGAGAGGAAGAATAATAAGCATCTCCTCTTACCTAAAGAAAATCAACCAACTCAAATTAACAAGCTTAGAGGAGAAGATATTAAAACTCCAACAGGAACATTCTAAAAATATGAAAAAAGAGATCAAAATTGAAATTGATGAACTGAAAAAAGAAATAAATGAGATTGAAACCTTAACAATACAAAAGAAATTAATCTTTATGAAACAACAATACTATGAAACGGGTGGAAAATCCTTAAAACTCCTCTCTTACAAACTAAGGAAACAACAAGCAGAGAGAACAATTTACAAAATTAGGAACCCCCAAAATGATAAAATAGAGACCGAACACAAACAAATACAACGTTGCTTCCAAAAATACTATACAAATCTTTACTCACAATCAGTCATAAATAATGAGGGTGACATAGATAACTTCCTGGAAAAGTTAAACTTACCAATAGTGACAGAAGAACAAAATAAGAAGCTTCTTGCTGCAGTTACCACAGAAGAAATTCATTTGGCAATCACAAAACTAAAAAGGGGCAAAATGGCGGGAGCGGATGGATATGGCCCAGAGTGGTACAAAACAATGGAGAGTCATCTCACTCCAGTTTTACTCAAAACCTTCAACTGGGTGCTTGAAAAGAAAACTACTCCAACATCATGGAATGAAGCAATAATTTCTCTCATACCAAAAGAGGGAAAAGATAGATTGGAGTGCGGCAGCTTTCGGCCTATCAGTATTCTAAATATTGATTACAAACTATTCACATCCATAATTTCACGGCGACTGGAAGCGATCTTACCAATAATAATACACAAAGACCAAACAGGGTTCATTAAACAAAGACAAACACAGGACAGTATAAGAAGAGTGTTAAATATAATACAACAGGTTAATCAACAAAAACAAGAAACCCTAGTAATTAGCTTAGATGCAGAAAAAGCTTTTGACTCCGTGAGGTGGATCTTCTTATACAAAGTACTAAATAAATTTGGCTTTCATCGATCAATAATTGAGACAATTTCAGGACTATATTCTAAACCTACAGCTAGGATAAAAATCAACGGAGACCTCACGGAGTCAATCGCCCTCGAAAGAGGATCAAGACAAGGCTGCAATATGTCTGCTCTCCTTTTTGCCTTGTATATAGAACCGCTCGCTCAATGGATAAGGGAAAACCAGAATATAAAAGGTGTAACAATCCTGGGACAGGAGCAAAAGCTTGCCCTGTTTGCAGACGATCTACTGCTGACCATTACACATCCAACCCAAACATTACCTTTAACTATCAAAATGATTGAAGAATATGGTACATTCTCAGGATACAAAATTAATGTTAGTAAGACTCAAGTTTTAACTTTAAATTACAATCCTCCACAGAATATTAAAAATAGCTACAAATGGAAATGGGAAGCCGAATCAATCAAATATCTGGGTATGGTTTTACACAAAGATTTTAATAAAATGATTGATGTTAATTATGGACCTCTGAATGTTAAATTGCAATCTGACCTACAAAGATGGGGTTCATTACCATTTCTTGATTTGCACTCAAGAATTGACTCAGTTAGAATGACTCTCCTCCCACAAATGCTTTATCTATTCCAATGCCTTCCATTCTATATTCCACAAAAACAATTTGATGAATGGGATAAAATTATATCCAGATATATTTGGAAGGGTAAAAAACCTAGAATCAAGTATAAAACATTACAGTTACCGAAAAATAAGGGGGGTAGGAACTTGCCATGTTTACGGAAGTATTTTTATGCTGCACAGTTAAGACCTCTTGTATGTATGTGCTCTCCAGTTTACACAGCAGGCTGGAAAGATCTAGAGAAAAAAGTAATTAATGGAATACCTTTGAAAGCCTTAATGGTGGATACTAAACTACAGAGTAACATTGATATTCAGGAAAACCACCTATTAAACGTTATGATTAAAATATGGAATGAAACTATAAAACTTTGTCACTTAGAACAGGCCTCCAAAATTTTAAGATGGTGTGCTTATGACACCGACTTTGCCCCTAATAAATCTGACAAAAGATTCAAACTATGGGTTTCCAAAGGAATAACTGACTATAACTCCCTTGTCCACAAGGGGGCATTCCAATCTTTTGATAATTTAAAAAGAAAACATGGATTAGATACTGATGACTTCTTTAGATATCTTCAAGTAAGAAGCTATTTCAATAAAAATATCGACATGCACTCAATTAATCAAGGCTTTTTTCATACTTTCTTATCAATAATAAAATCAATGTCCCCATCAAAAATAGTTTCTAAACTATACAAAAGCATCCTTGGGTGTGAAGTGGAGAGCACATATTATGTGAAAGAAAAGTGGGAAAGGGAAGGTGGTTTCGTAATCACAGAGGAGGGTTGGGAACATATATGTGAAATACAATGGGCTACAACTGGATCAAATGTCTGGCGTGAATTCTGTTGGAAGAATATCATGAGGTTTTTCATTACACCAGCACAGAAAAAATACCAAGGGACGAGTGATGCTTGTTGGAGATGTAACAGTGAAGGTGCCAACCATTTCCATATTTTTTGGGAATGTGCGATCATACAAGAATATTGGTCAGAGATTCACTACCATTTACAGAATGTATTCTCTATTGTTTTTCCCTTGTCATTTGAATGCTTGTACTTAGGTAGAATAGAGGTGGACAACTTCAGTAATTATAGCAGAAAACTTTTGTACATTTTGTTGGCAGCTAGTAAGAAAGCAGTCACAAGGAAATGGCTGAAGCCTGACTGCCCAACGGTCGATGACTGGATCAATATTGTCAAAGAGATCTACACAATGGAAAAAATCTCTTTCCTCATCAAAGTGAAACTGGATGCTTTTTACGCTTTTTGGTCTAAATGGACAGAATATGTGAAGCCTACTCATACAGACTTTATGTAAAAATCCCAGTGAAATGTCATGTGACTGCAATGTTTCTGCTCCCCACAATGTTCACTGATGTTCTTAACTGTTTAAAAATGAAAATATGTGAAAGAGCAAGCATACAGTAAATGTATACAATGTAATTTGTAATGTACAATATGCTTTTTCAATAAAAAGTAAATTTGAAAAAAAAAACTTAGGACTTTATTGAAATGTAAAATTTTTATTAATTTATATGTATATAACTAATACCGTGTCTATATTTGTTTAAGAGGCAAAAAAATATATTGGCATGAAAATAGATATTTATTTACACTTTTATTTGCACATTGTGTAAACATCAGGACCTCATGATTAGTCATTTAGCCATTATAGTCCAGAGTTTAACATTTGGCACCAGGATGTCTTCATTCCAATTCTCAAAAGTGCTTGAAAAATAACAAAATAAAAATATTTTTTGTTCAAGCATGTATTTTATTGGTGTCATTTATTGCAAAATTGCATATTAAAGTGCCCAAACAGGCTATTACCCTTGCAGAAATAAAAGGATAAAATGTGCCATTAATTTGAAATTAATCTTGAGTTAACTATCGACATTATGTGATTAATCGATTCAAATTCAATCATTTAATCTTTTGACAGCCCTAATATAAATACATGTGTTGTGTCCTTCACATTTGTTAATTGAATTTTTTGTTGTCTGTTTTTAAAGAGTATTATTACGTTTTCTGCTCAAAGCGGTTAAAGTAAACTAATACCCACTCGCGAGTCCCAACAGTAGATGGCGCAAGTTTAAAAACAATAGTCAACCTACTGGATCTAGCTAGCTACCTGAAAGAGCACCGTGCTAGCTAACCATTATTAATCAAACTTTTTTTTTTTTTTTGCAAATCGCACACTGGACTACCTTGTTGCCTTTCCTGAGCCCCAAATGCTGCTAAGTAGGGAAGGGTATTGTTAAGGATTTATCAACACTACTACTCTTAACAATAATCCTCATTGATCCGGTATTTTATCGGTACTGTTGTGTTTTCTGTGGAGTTTTTGTCATTTGTGAAGTTTTGTTATTTCTTATTTGCATGTGTGATCAAATGTTTACCTGCCAGAGCTATATGTGCTTAGAAATGCCAGTAACACTTATGGAGAAACGTTTCGGGTTTAGCAGCCCAATAGTGTAGTGCCTCTTTAAGAGAGGAGTGTACTGTGAGGACAGGGGACCGGTGTTTACTGCATAAAAAGGAAGCGCGAGATTCACTTAGTTTGTAATGACTTTCAACCCGGTGTGCAGCCACTTGGTAAGCTCTCTTAATTTCAAATGTTTCTTGTCTGCCTTTACGATGTACGCTTGATGTTGTCTGCTGTCGCCTTGCTATGTTGTCGCTTTGTTTATGTCCGTTGCATGTTAAAGGTAACGCTATGCTCCGGTGGATCTAAGCAGTTAAGTTAATTGATAAAGATAACATTATGCTCCAAAGTTATAAGTTGACGCAGTGGCAAAGCTGTGGGTCATAAAGCTAACATTTAGACTTATATCATTGCTGTAAAATACGTGTCCATTCGTGTTCACTTAAGCTTTATAAATGTTTGAAGTGAATTGCGGACTGATATTTAACATAGGTAACGTACTTCCTTGTTTGCCGCGGTGCATTTTGGGAGTTGTAGTTCTAGTTCAAGTTTCCTGCTCATAGAAAGACTGCATGCATTTTTGAATAGGCTTTTGGTAGGACTTGAATATGGTGCTTAATGTTTGTATGTAGTGCATAATGTTTGAATGTACATGCAAATTATGAAATGATGATGATGAATAATTATTAATATTATTATTTGTATTTTGAATGTTATTTAATGTTAATGGGCTATTGAGGTAAAGAACTGGGGAGCTGTGTTGGTTGCAGTATATACATGGAAATTGAACCATTGCATTTCTTATTATTCCAGGTTTATGACTGGTTCCCTTTTTGAACAAAAATAAATAAACAAACAAATGTGGAATACTGAGTAATATCCTATGTATGCTGGGTTGCCCTTTCTGTGGGGAGAACATGGAACAGTAATAAACCAAACGGCCGGAGCACGTCAAGCTAAATCCGCAACCGCCCTCTCAGCATTGACCAGCGAAAAAGCACCAAAGGAAGAGGAATAGGCTGAATAGACCCCTCTGTGTAGCAGCGCCTCGGTCAGTACAGGAAAAGGAAGATGGATTCGGCAGAATCAGTGGCCCTAAAGGGAACGCACTCAACAGCACAGGGCTCTTTCAACAAGAGAGCCAAAAAGCTGTCCCTCACTGGAGACCTACTAGAAAAAAAGCTGCTTACCGACGAAATCAGAGCACTTGGTGTGGACTTTGAAAAATTGCACAGCACTGGTCTCGAATATGTTGTAGCGCTAGGAGAAGTGGCTCATGTAGAGGAGAAGATGGTGACGTGCCTTGCCACCTATACAGAAACACTCCAGCTTGCTAAGGAGACGTTAGGGTCCAAATTTGCCTATGTTGAGCTTAAATTGTACGCTGACGGTGCAGAGCAGAAATGTGCTGAAGTGGAGAACACTGAAGTGAAGGAGTTGCCGGAGGAAGACTTTCAAGTCCTGAGAGAGGGTCTACTGGAGAGAATTAAAATGCTTGAGCAGAAAGTGCTTGGATGGGAAGGTCTTGTCTCTGGAGCCAAGCTAACAGTCTACAAGCAGCAGCTATACAAGCTGGTCAACAGACTACATCACTGGGTGCGGAGCTGGGAAAAGGTGAAGCGGACAGAGGAGGTTGAAGAAGCAAGTTCTGATGAAGAACAGAGCGAGTCTGGCACGCAGCCCCAAAAGACCCCAGAAGTTTCTGAAGACCCCAGTGTAACACCTGTACCCAGTCCTAGAGCACCTGCGTTTCCATATGCTCCTCCACAAAACACCCTTGGCCTGCATTCCGGGGCGTATGGCTTCAGACCACAGATCAGCCTTGAAAGAACACGCTTGCCCACATTCTCGGGAGACATGACCGACTACTATCGGTGGAAGGCTGAGTGGGAAGAACTGGAACAGCTGGGGAACCCAGCTGCTGGTGTTACAAGGTTCCACCTCCTAGCAAGTTTCAGCGACAGGGTGAAGAAAGACTTGGTTCTGTCCAGCTGTGCGTCAGCAGATGAAATGTTCAGGCGCCTCGACAACCGCTTTGGAAACAAGGCGAAAATCGTTCTGAAGATATCTGAAGAGGTTCAGGGCCTACCCCCGTAAAGGGAGATAACTCTAGAAAAGCGATTGAGCTGATCTAAGCAGTGGAGCGAGCCCTTAGTAACCTTGTGATCTTGGGAGAAGAGGAGGTCATAAAGAACCGGTAGGTAGCACAGTCCCTTGAAAGCAAGCTACCAAGCTCTCTGAAGGAGAAATGGATTACGCACAAGACCAAGTCTGTGAACAGTTTTGCTCCACATAACCACTTTGACTGCTTACTGCGCATCCTGAAGAAGCAGGAGGCAATCCTGGAAGAGCTGGATCAGCTGGAGGCAAACCCAAGAGAGGGAAGCTCCTCAGTGAAAGGCCCAGCAGATAAGCCAGAAAGAGGAGTCAAGAAAGCGTTCTCCAAAGCTACCTCAGGCCAAAGGGACTCGCCTCAGTTGAAGCCACGCTTGGGCCCGTGCACTGCCTGTGCTGATGAGGCACACACTGGCAGGCTGTTTGCTTGCAAAGACTTCAGGGAAATGGATCTCCAGAAGAGAAAGGCTCATCTGAAGACCTATGGAATATGCAATCGGTGCCTGTGCTTTCACCTGAAGAATGGCCGTTGCAACCCAAAGTTTCTCTGCAGTAAAATGGACTGCCGCAAAGAAGAGCGTCACCACTATCTGCTCTGCCCCAAGTCCATCGCTCAAGAGAAAGAAGCTGGCCACGAGGTGCAAGGTACCAAAAGGATGGAGAGAAAAGGCCTCGGGCTGACCAGCAAACAAGAAGAGCTTCTGGCGAAAGTCACTCCGGAACTAAGAGCAGAATTCAGGAAGGCATTTTTCAACAAAGCCTCAACCACGATCTCCACTGCTGGAGGTGGACTGAAAGAGTACCCAGTTATAATGATGTTACTGGAAGTGACAACTAACTCAGGCCAGCTGATAGGCACTCTTATTCACCTTGCCTCTGACACCAACTACATAACAAACAACGCTGCCCAGCACCTTGGACTGATTGGTGAGAGCATCAAATTAATTGTCCACGGAATAGGAGGAATGACGACGACAGTCACAACCAAGAGGTACTCCCTGCGACTAAGAGTGAAGACCATCAAGGGGACGGTAATGGAACACAAACTTCTCTGCCACGGCCTGGAGAGTATTGCAGAGATAAGTCAGCCTGTCACTCCGCGACAACTGCAAAAGATCTTTCCTGACATTGCTGCAGAAGAGCTGGTCCGCCCTGAGAACATTGATCTTCTGATCAGCCACAGGGAAGGTTGTTTAATTCCACAGCCGTTCAAGTTGGAGGGAGATCTAGTCCTCTGGGATGGCCCATTGGGCAAAACTGTTGCCGGTACTCACCCTGGTCTTTTCGAGGTAGTCGACCTAACGCTGCACCAGTCTGAAACTCACTTTGCAAGATCTATGAGGACATCTTCAAGGGTGTACAAAGAGGTCCTTGTGGATGGAAGAAGTGACCCTCAGCAGAACCACTGCCACAAACAATGAGGTGTTTGAGTGGTTCAAGTGGGATAGTATTGGGGCAGCGTGTGACCCGAAATGCGGGAGCTGCAAGTGCAGCAAGTGCCATCCGGGAGGCAGAGAGATGACCCTTGGAGAAGAAAAAGACTTAGAAAAGATAAAGGACTGCCTCTCTTATGTGCTAGCGGACAAACACAGTGACGCCCCTCACTGGGATGCGGCCTACCCATGGAAAGTGAACCCTGCAATTCTGCCAGATAACCGCCGAGCAGTGGAAGCAACCTTCAGGAAGACAGAGGCTCGGCTGGCAAGGGAATCTGTGTGGAAAGCGGCATATGGAGAGCAGATCCTTGAGATGGTATCAAGAGGAGCAGCCATCGAACTCACGAAGGAAGAGATCGAAGGATGGAATGGCCCAATCTGGTACATCAGCCATTTGGTTGCCCCAAATCCTCGTTCTAGCTCAACGTCAGTGAGGATAGTCTGGAACAGTAGCCAGGAGTTTAAAGGGTTAAGCCTGAACAACCTCCTGCACAAAGGCCCTGATGTCCTCAACCCAATCCGAGGTGTCCTGTTGAGATTCAGGAGCAGGTTGTATGCTGCTCTTGGCGATGTGAAGAAAATGTATAATTCTGTGTGGCTGAAGGACGAAGAGGTCCACCTCCATCGCTTCCTCTGGAGGGATAACCCCGAAGATGAAATTGGTGTGTTTGCCGTTGTCAGGGTCAACATTGGCGACAAGCCTGCCGGATGCATCGCTCAGGTTGCCATGAGAGAAACGGCAAACCTGCCCCAGTTTTCGTCCATGGTTGGACGATGTCCTAACATCGCATGATGATTTCCAAACTCTGGTTAGGATGACCGAAGGGGTGGAAGAAATCCTAAAAGCAGGAGGCTTTTCCCTCAAGCCCTGGGTCCTGACGGGTCAAAGTGGGAGGAGTGAGAAACCCACTGACCCCAGCAATGTCAGGTCAACAGAGCCCAAGACCCTGATACTCCCCAACCAGATTCGGAATGAGGAGAATAAGGCATTGGAATTGGGATATGAACCCGAATCTGACAAACTCTGTGTACTGACATCGGTGAACTTCTCAAGAAGGCGTGAAAAGATGAGAATCGGTCTGGATCTACGAGAGGATGAGATCAGAGGCGGCACCCCCGACCCTCTTAACCGACGCACACTACTGAGTCAGATTGCAGGGTTCTATGACCCCATCCGCCTGGCCTCACCTGCCAAGCAACGAGGAGTGATGCTTGTAAGAGAGTCCTTTCAGTAGGCAGGAAGAGACCATCTTTCCAAGGACACGTGGGACGACCCTCTTTCGTCACGTCTTCGAGAAGCTGCAATGAGCAGTATGCTAGACTTAGCCAACTCAGATTCGACAGGAGTCTCACACGTCATGGAGCCATAGGCCGCCCAATGGGGATCACATTTTCCGATTGAAGTGAGGCTTCCTACGGCGCCATTCTTTACCTACGGTGGGAGACAGAAGATGGAGTTGTAGTTAAGTTGGTTGAATCAAAAGGCAAGCTCACCCCTCTAGACCAGAAAGGTGATGTCATTAAAGCAGAACTGTGCGGGGCTGTCTTTGCATCTCGCCTGAAGACATACTTCGAGAAGCACTGCTACATCAAGGTTGATCAGTGGATTAATTTTGTCGATAGTCAGACAATTCTGGGAGCCATCCAAAAGGATAGCTATGGCTATCAGACATTTTTTGCAAACCGGATTAGAAAAATCCAAAGGGCTGGATCAGTAGATAGCTGGAGGTGGGTCGAAGGAAGACAGAACATCGCTGACCTCATCACAAGGGGTGCATCCCCTGAGGAGCTTGCTGAAGGATCAGTCTGGCAGGAAGGCCCAGAATTTTTGAAGTTGCCTGAATCAGACTGGCCCGTGAAAACTGCCAGAGAGATCAACCCCTCTGTTGCTGAGATCGGGGGACTTCGGAGGAAGGCATTCTCGGCACTGGTTACAGCAGGAGCCCAGCCCAGGAAATGGTCAGGCCCAACCAGTGTTGCACTTGTACACCTTGCGGACCCCCTGCGGTTCAGTTCACTGGCACGGTTGTGTGGGACCATCGCCTGGGTGAGACGAGTAGTAGGAATCTGGCTGGGTAACAGCCAGGCTCCAGTTCGGTCAAAGTGGGAGGCAAGACCTGGTTGTTCAGAAGGAGGAAAAGACACGACTTTTCAGAAGGAGGAAAAGACAGGACTTTTGCTCTGCGGAGGGAGAATCCAATGCTGGGGTGAGGATGGAGTGTCTGTACCGCTAATCCCATGCCAGTCGTGGCTTGCAACCCTACTGGCCAGGGAGGCACATGAAGAAAACCATGAAGGTGTTGCTTCTACCCTTCTACGGATAAGACGGAAAGCCTGGATCATGCAGGGACGCAGAACAGTTAAGAAGGTAAGGCAAGGCAAATTTATTTATATAGCACAATTCAGTACAAAGACAATGCAAAGTGCTTTACATGATTAAAACATAGCAAAAATAAAACAGAATAAGAGCAAGGTACTGAACAACTGTGTCACCTGCAGAAAGAAACGAGCCAAGATGTGCCAGCAAGTAATGAGTGATCTCCCTCAAGAGCGTACCAAAAGAGCAAGCTCATTCGAATATGCAACCCTCGACCTTTTTGGCCCCTTCGAAGTGAAAGACGCTGTTAAAAGAAGGACCAGCAAGAAGGTCTGGGGCATTGTTTTTTGCTGTATGGCTTCAAGAGCTGTCCATGCTGACCTCACCAATGACCAGACAACAGAAAGCTTCCTCCAAGCATACTCCCGCTTTGTTGCTCTGAGGGGGCATCCAAGGAAACTATGGTCCGACAGAGGCACTAACTTCATTGGCGCTAAGCCAGCTCTGCATGAGCTGCATAAACATCTGGCTTGCTTGCAGGCTGTGTCCATAGAAGATGTAGCCGCCAAGAACGGAACTGAATGGAAGTGGGATTTTCACCCTGCAGATGCACCCCACAGGAATGGAGCTGCGGAGGCAGCTGTAAAGCTTTTGAAGAGGGCGCTCATGAGCCTCGGAGGAGCTACATGGTCCCTCACATGGGGGGAGCTCCAAACTCTCTTTTATCAGGCAGCCAACCTGACAAACGAATGCCCAATTGATGCCAGAACTCAAGAACAGGAGGACTCGGTCAAGTACTTAACACCCAACTCCCTCATACTGGGTCGTGCATCGCTTGGAGGAGACACCGGAGGGCTTGACCTAGAGACTCATCCCTGGCGTCGTCTAAGGGCTATTCAAATCGGAGTAGACTGGTTCTGGGCAAAGTGGAGGGAACTAGCTGGTCCAAATCTGTTCATTCGACACAAGTGGCATCAGACAAAGAGGAACGTCAAAGTCGGCGCCTCGTCTGGATTGCTGACCCAAATGCTTTGAGAGGTCAGTTTCGCCTTGGCCGGATTCTGACAATTTATCCTGACAGTAAAGGGATTGTCAGGGATGCTGACATTGCAACATGCACTGGCCTGCCGGTTTCCCTGGCGGGTTGCCAGAAGAAGAGGAGTTCTTCACTTCCTATGACGGTTATCAGGAGAGACGTGAGAAGACTGGTGGTCCTTCTCCCGGTGGAGGACCAAACTTATCCACCCAAACCACCATGACACCGCCCTCTTCCTAAACCCCTCTCATTCTGCATACTGCCCTAGCCCTCTGGCCCAAACCCCTCTCATTCACCGGCCAAGCCCCTGTCACCCTGTTACCACCCTTAACCCAGTTGGCTGGTTGGTGCAAGCCTAGTGCTGCCACCAGGCCAATCACATTGCACATACATGAAGGAAGAACACGTACATCCCATACCTCGCATACCCGGGCAGCACACCACACACCTGCCAAAGGAATGTCATTGACTTAGACATTGGACTAAGCTGCTCCTCCATCAGTCGTGCCTTCATCAGACACTTACACATAGACATTGTGCAAAGTTGAGGGTTTTAAAAAATAAAAAAATATATATAATGTGTGAAAATGTAATATAAAGAGGGTGTCACTAAAAGGGGTCCTTTAAGTGATTTTGGTAAGTTCCCTGGATCTTAAGATCAGGAACTTAAGTGGGAGGTGTTGTGTTTTCTGTGGAGTTTTTGTCATTTGTGAAGTTTTGTTATTTCTTATTTGCATGTGTGATCAAATGTTTACCTGCCAGAGCTATACGTGCTTAGAAATGCCAGTAACACTTATGGAGAAACGTTTGAGGTTTAGCAGCCCAATAGTGTAGTGCCTCTGTAAGAGAAGAGTGTACTGTGAGTACACGGGATTGGTGTTTACTGCATAAAAAGGAAGCACGAGATTCGCTTAGTTTGTAATGACTTTCAACCCGGCGTGCAGCCACTTGGTAAGCTCTCTTAATTTCAAATGTTTCTTGTCTGCCCTTACGATGTACGCTTGATGTTGTCTGCTGTCGCCTTGCGATGTTGTCGCTTTGTTTATGTCCGTTGCATGTTAAAGGTAACGCTATGCTCCGGTGGATCTAAGCAGTTAAGTTAATTGATAAAGATAACATTATGCTCCTGTTATACCAGAAGCTGTGTGAATATGCTTATTATTATTATTATTAATTATCATTTGGTATTATAATTTAAATAATAAATCATTCAACTCAAAATTCCGCTATAACAAAATATAGTTCAAATGGTGGTGATGTTAGCTATAAGCTTGTAAGTATTTATACCACTAATGCATTAGTTAATTTGCTGTTATGAACTCATTTATACTGGAATAAATTATCTGGTCGGACTTTTAACCGACGAGGTTTATCCGGCAGGGTGTGAGAACCCCAATGTAACTGCAATTAGAGTTTAAATCCTTATTCCTTATCACCATCCAATGATATTGTCTCTGTATTAATGTCAGATGTTAACTCCAAAGGAGGTTAGCTCTGATTTCTGAATAACCATGTAACTGTGAATTGGATTGAACACAAAACAATCTCTATTCCGCAGTTGTTGGTTTTATTGAACCAAAAGCAATTCCCTGTTACAGTAATTCTCATATTCAACAACTTTGGAATTCTTACTCACTACTAAAACTAAACATGCAAAACATATATGTGGAAACAAAAGAACAAAACAAAAATAAACAATGGATTAAAATGAGCGGTTAGCAGGTCTTAACTCAACTCACAGTTGTTTAACACCGCCCTCAAAACACCGGCATTTGAAGTATCAGCATTGACAGACAGAACAGCTTCGGGAATCTCACTGGACGCTTTGATGTCTTACAAAAGCTAGTTCAGCTAAGCTCCCTACAGTTCAGACGTGCGTCACCCTCCCAAGATGGCTGCTACGATGACGTATGGTCTACCAATTTACGTGATGCATGAGGGGAGGTCCTAATGACGTAACCACGCTTACGCTGATGGGGTAATGCCTCGCTTCGAGAGGGCGCGGCTAACTGGGAGTTTAAGCAAAGACCGCGAATTGAGCTCGACAAGAGATTGCACTGATAAGGAGAAGCGAAAAGAGAGGGGGGGGGGAGCATGGAAGAAGATGGAAAAGAACTGAAGCAATGACCCGTGGGGGGGTTATTGATAAATCACAAATCAACACAGCCAAATCAATTGTAAACTGCATGCACATACAAAGAAAATGTTCAGCAAAATAATTTCAACTTCGTTGTGGAATAAAAGCATTAACCTGCACCTACAAAGTTCTAACGTCTGCCCAGGCACTTATAAACATCCTATGGATGAAAAAGAAATAAAAGGGGAGAACCCCGTTACTTTGAGGTGGTCCCGAATGAAATCCCGGCTTCGGGGTCCGTGAGCGCTCAGAATAACGCGGCGTCCTGAACGCACCAGAGCGGCAGCAGCAGGGGCGGGCGAGGAGGCTCTTTCGTTTCTTCCTCCGGGCTCAACAGTCGCTTTTGCTTGGCCCAGCAAAGCGTAGTCCTCTTTCGATCACTGGGAGATGAGGCGGCTTCCAGTATTTGATCAGAGGGAATTAAAAGTACCTTTTAGAGTCGACCTCCTGCTAAGCAAAGCAGGGAATAATGTTTGCGTCGAAAAATCTCGGTCCAGCGAGAAACTCGAGCACGTGGCGTGTGGGTAATTAATCCACGGAGTACAGCTGTATGTCTTCTCAGGTTGGCGGTGTGCCAGAGAAAGAAGGCATATTGTCCTGCGTGGCCGAGTTTTATCAACTTTTGCCTAGCAACGTTATCTCTCCGCTCCATTGTTAGGGCGGCAGCCATTTTGGGCCGCGTTGCATGATGGGAGTTGGTGGCCATTTTGACCACATTGCATCATGGGAAACGCAGTCTGTCGTGCCCCGAATTAATGCAGTCTTTGTCACGTCCCGTAATGGCATAACACTCCAAAGTTATAAGTTGACGCAGTGGCAAAGCTGTGGGTCATAAAGCTAACATTTAGACTTATATCATTGCTGTAAAATATGTGTCCATTCATGTTTACTTTAGCTTTATAAATGTTTGAAGTGAATCGCGGACTGGTATTTAACGTAGGTAATGTACTTCCTTGTTTGCCGCGGTGCATTTTGGGAGTTGTAGTTCTAGTTCAAGTTTCCTGCTCATAGAAAGACTGCATGCATTTTTGAATAGGCTTTTGGTAGGACTTGAATATGGTGCTTAATGTTTGAATGTACATGCAAATTATGAAATGATGATGATGATTATTATGGATTATTATTATTGTTATAGTATATTAATATTATAATTTGTATTTTGAATGTTATTTAATGTTATTGGGGTAAAGAACTGGGGAGCTGTGTAAAGAACTGGGGAGCTGTGTTGGTTGCAGTATATACATGGAAATTGAACCATTGCATTTCTTATTATTCCAGGTTTATTACTGGTTCCCTTTTTGAACAAAAATAAATAAACAAACAAATGTGGAATACTGAGTAATATCCTATGTACGCTGGGTTGTCCTTTCCGTGGGGAGAACACGGAACAGGTACCATTATCAATACTTATTTTTTCATCTAACATAAGGGTAAAAAACAAATAATGATCACTGACTGGTTTATTTTTTAAACATTTGGAACAAAAGCAAATAAAATAAAAGTACAAACTAAATAGAAATGGAGCAATAATAATAAACAGCTGAGAGAGACCGCAGCAGCGGAAAAAACATGAACAGGGGAAGTAGCACCGTTTGGCTTTATTTTAATACCGTAAATGAAATCAAGCTGTATATTTTGTAAAAAGCCGGTTAATTTCAGTGGAAACACAACAAATTTATCTAAGCACGTGAAAAAACATGAAAATGTCGAGCCACAGAAACGGAGAGAGGAGACGAAACTTCTGTCATTGCCCCGACAGACCCACAGACGTCTCTGACTGAGGCGTTTCAGTCCTCCATGGAACAACCAGGTAGATCAGTGTTCATCTTCAGCAGCAGTTCATGTTAACTTTCAAAGTAGATATTATCTATCATTTGTTACTGGAGCCCGCACAGAAAATGTAATTAAGACCTTGAAAGAACCCAATACATATATTAAAAAGTGTTATTTAAGATAAGATAACATTAGCTAATCCTTTTTTTAATCCCACGACGGGGAAATTTATAGGATTAAAGCAACAGGCAGGTGCACACAACACAGACAAAATTACATAAGGATTGAAATATATAAGAGGTGGATTAGCGAAAAAACACTGAACATAACATTATTGTTATTATTATTATTATTATTATTATTATTATTATTATTATTTAATTGTAATAATAAAATAAAAAACACAAAACCCAAAAGGTCAACAGTTTCATGATACATCAAGCTTAGGGACTGGCTAATATACAGCAGGTCAAAAAAGGCCATATTTTGGCTGCAGTGCTTGCTGTTCTCTTATGAAGAAAAGATCAACTAGTGCACTAAATTCAATAGATGGGTTGAAAATATCCAGTATAAAATAAGACAAGTGCTACAAATGTTACAACACTTTTGTTCATATGGCAGCAGAACATTAAAATAAAAGTGCTCTTTACACTACTTTTGAATTCATTCTTGGAGTTTGCGCATACAATGCAATTAATCATGAATAATTGGGCAAATTATGCGATTAATCGCGATTAAAAATTTTAATCGTTGCCCAGCCCTAATAAATAACTTTTTAAGCAAAAACCTAAACCACTATATCTTGAATAAAAAGTATGTTGATAGAGAGAAATATCAACACTGACAAGACAGAAGATGATTTAAAACACTGAATATGCTCAAAACAAAAAAAAGAACTTTAAAAAAGAAGATATTTACATCCCGCTTTGTAATCTAGTGGAAGCTTTGCTCATGAGTGACTCATTTCCAATGGGGAAACAGACCGGTCGGTCTTGTATTTCTGACTTTAGCATGGTGAGGCTGACTGACCACCTGTCAACGCCTTCGAAGCGGGAGGGGCTCCCAGCTGCAATAGCAGTTTATTGAAGAGACAGTAAACTCACAACGATTTGTGCTTTTACTTGTTGCCAAAGCCAAAATCTCAGAAGACAGAAAAAATAAGTTGTTTGATTGTTGCTTTTGAATAGAATAGAGCGGTCTGAAAAGTTGCTAAATAGTTGGCAACCTTATGGAAGTAAGCAAGGTGATCATGTAAGAGCAGAACGTCAGCCAATTAGTCCCCTTGGTGTGTGTGTTTCTTAAGCAAGAGATCAGCAAAACAATGTTGTTTGGGTTGGAGTCTCCCTGGAAAAAATTAATATGACCTTTTAAAATACAGTTAAAGTCTAACTCTTGGACTGAATGTATTTTTTGCTAGATGCATTCAAATGTATATTATATGTGAATCATGTGTGCCATATGGAAGTAATTTAGATAAAACTTGCTGTATAAGCGAAAGAGCCCGAACATTCTTCAATCGGGAATGTGACGTCACAAACAGAACTAGTACCGTGCATCCGGCTGCTAACACTACTACTTTTGCTACCGATTTATTAAATTTAATTAATAACTCTTACTCTACGTACAAAAAATGTATTAAAAAAAATGTCTGTTACATCTACAAACTCGACCTCAAGCATCGGCGACTCCGATACCGAATACATATTTGATGAAATGGAGTTTGAACAAGGTGAACCTGAGGAGACTATATCTAACGCTGCCTAAGACATAGAGCTCATGCTCCATTGTAAGTACCCCTCAAAATCCTCACTCGTGAAGTGTGAATTGCATAAAACACTTTTGTCACTGCCGGCAATCCAGTCCTTTCGCGTTTCTTTTACGAATTTATTCCATTTCTTTCGGACCTTTTGATCCACCGGCCAAGTATGTAGCGCTACTTTCTGGCCAGCACTAGACCGCGGTGAAGTTGGCTTGACATTGGACATTCAAGCTCCGCGGAGTCAGCGGAGCACTCTTGAGAAACAAAAATCAAATCAGATTTGTTGACGGCCCAACCGCGTATGGGAGAAAGGAGCAGCTGAGAGACGCTGGCCGAAATCGTAGTCCTTCAACCGGATCAACCGTGAGCTAGATCCCGCTGACTCCGCGGAGCTTGAATGTCCAATGTCAAACCAACTTCACAGCGGTCTGCACTACAGCCACCAACTATGCACCTAGAAGGCATTTTTTTATTATATACGTACATGTACAATGTATGCAAACCCTCTAACATGAGTCTGTGAAAAGGATTAATAGGACAAAAACACAGAAATAATCCTTAGGGAACAATGTTTGTTTTAACCTACCGGGCGGGTCGTCCTCTCTGCTGAAGCGCTGTTCCCGACTCCGCTTTCTGATGTTACACAAACATGTCTGAACGTCGATCCATCCATTTTCTGACCCGCTTAATCCCTCATGGGGTCGCGGGGGTTGGTGTCTATGTCCCGATATAAAATAATTGTAGCCGTCCAGTGGTTTCATGCTTCCATGCTCTCTCGTGTGTACTGCCTGGCGTGTTTATAAGGCAGCTCTATATGTTGCCGTACGGAACCCTTGGCCAGCATTTCACAGACTCGCTCCGTCCCTTCAGGCTTTTGCTGTATAAATCTGGCGATATGATACCATCAACCATCAACTTACTCTTGAAACGATCTTGTGATACGTTATCTAAAGAAGAAAAATACGTGGAGAACTCGTCAGTTTCCTTCCAGTCGGGCGCGCATGCGCGAAAAACCCGGATGAAAACAATAGCAGTGAACTGGTCTATAAGCGACACTAGAAGGCATTTTATTGTGGACTTAGTTCGCCGATTTTTTTTTAAAAGCCCTTGCTCAAAGTAGACGTGGATCAGCAGATTTGGTGTGTGAAAGAAGATACTGGAAAACATTCATATATCCTTGTTCGCCGTACCGGTTGTACAACGTAAACGCCTGTCTGTTTTTATGCAAGTTCGCTGCGCGCATTCTCTGCGTTCTTGAACTGACGTCACACGTCGGAAATGGCCGATCGTAAACGAAGGCAGCACTCAAATGCGGAATACCAAAATCGGTGTATAAAATGCGCAATATTTCATATTTAAACTTAATTTGTAACAATAGTTGTAAGGGATGAATCGAACACTGGCGTTCTTTTAACTGCAAACTCTGCACACATATAGAATAAGGAGCGACAACTTCTCTGTAGAGAACATCACTGTATAATACTGTTTATTTGAATTAACACTATTTTTCAATCAACAAATCCTCTCTACGAGGCTAGTGAAACTTATCTAAAACACAAAAGTAAAATGAAGATAAAAAGAAGCTAAGGAACTATGTACACACAAAAGAAACAAAAGACAAAATAAAGTGGTTCATCCTCAGAATAAGGTTCACTGCATATCTGAGTTAAAGAACCAAAATTCATCTCCACGAATGCGAATTGAGGTTAATTAGCTTTACTTAAGAACAACATTAGCTATGTGTTTCAACCCTTTCACAATGCAAATCCTGAATTAAACAAAACATTATTTGATAATTTTTAGAGGTCGCTATAGCGATAGGTCGCTAAAATCGGCTAATCTAATGTAATGCAAAACACCTTTAAATCAACATTAATATTCCATATTAATGCTGCATTAAATGCTCACAGCACTCTCTAACGGTAGTGGAGCAAAGCAAAACAAACCTGACATATGAAACGAATCGTAGTTGTGCATCCGGGAACAAAATCAATATCCCATCAATATATAAAACCCTTGTGAAGATAATGTTTGTTATAACCATAAAAAGAATGACATCAGCAATGACATGGTTCGAATAATGCTAACGGGAGCTACCCTGTAAGCTCCATGTGTTCCAACAATGACGTGAAAATCTATTAAGTAACCTTCTAAATAAACCATTTAACTTTCCCTGTTTATTTCTCTGCCAAACCTGTTGGTGCCTCTGTGCCAGTTCGGTTCACTTTGGGCATCGAAGGGAAAGCAGTCCTCCAGGAAAAGCAGCGTCCATTGAAGCGACGGGAAATGGGTTTCACAGAAAGCACATTTTACTCAGCTTGTGAGCTTTGAGGCCCATGTGGGGACACGTAGCTGGCTGGCCCCCAGGATGGACCCTCTCCTACAGAGTCCCAAGCAAGAAAAAGAAGAGAGCGAGGTGAAGTCTGGCTCCAAAGCAGGGCACCCTGCTGAGAGGGGCTGTCCCTGCGTTGATGTGTGAAATTCCTTTGCTTACAACCCATTTTAATTTATCCTCATGTTACATGTTCCCAATTCAATCAGATTTTTGTCCATGGCTAGATGGCACTTACCTGACTCCGCCAGATAGATTTGCTCCGCATATCCATCTGGAAACCTTCCGTTGAAATAATTTTGGGAAGGGGTGAAAATACTGGTTAGCTGATTGGCCTATGTTGGTGATAGACGGGCCAAATGAACCAATCAGATTCGTCGTCACTCTGTTACGAGCGACGACGAAAACACAACCACAAGCCAAGCTACTCTTGCTGCTGCAGGTAAAGGCTCGTTAGCTCAGCAAAGAAATACTCTGTAATTCCGACAAAACTTGCTCGATAGCCACGCTAACGCTAGACGTTCGTTTGGTGAACGGCTCCAAATTTTCTTTAACGGAGAGTAGCCAGACTGATCTGCGAGTGAAACCTTGAAAGCTCGCGAGATCAGGATGGTCTCACAAGGCTAAGATGGCACAACATGGGATAGGTTCATCATGTGCAAGGGATCCACTGATTCCTCTCTTACTATAGCAGCTTTGAACCATTGCAACCTGGGTCTTGGGTGTAATTAAAAATTTCTCTGTGTTGCATTGGTGTCAGTGCCATCATATCCTTCTGTCCTTGGTGTGCTGGCGTTAGTGTTGCCTCACAGGCTGCATTATGAAGCAGGGTTGTGAGCACAGGACAATTCCAGATGTCCTGTTAAGTGTTCTGCTTCTATGTTTCATTTACCCCAAGATGCCTGCTGCTGGATTTTCATATTTAATTAAGTGTTCCTTCCTTTGGAGCTTAGGAGTGCACTCTAGCTGGGTTCTCTGCTCGCAGTACTCTCCAGATTACATTTCTGAAACCATTAAATTTGATTTCTTTGAAGAGTGATCTTGTATATATTATTTAGTTAAATATATTTATTGCTGTCATAAATCAAACCAAATGTATTTATACAGCACATTTAAGAACAACTGTCGTTGGCCAAAGTGCTGCATACAAAAGAAAAACAGTTGAGGATAACTGTGAGTATAAATGTGTTTTAAGACAAGATTTAAAAGCACCAAAAGTTGAGGCTTGTCTAATATGAAGGGGCAGCTGGTTCCACAGTTTAGCCTCGTGAGACCATCCTGATCTCGCGAGCTTTCAAGGTTTCACTCGCAGATCAGTCTGGCTACTCTCCGTTAAAGAAAATTTGGAGCCGTTCACCAAACGAACGTCCAATCAGCGTTGGCTTTGAGGCGGGGTTGAGGTGTGACGCAACGAGAAGCGCGACAGTTCAGTCTAAAGACATGGCGGCTTCAGCCGATGAAACTAGCGTTAGCGTGGCTATCGAGCAAGTTTTATTGGAATTACAGAGTATTTCTTTGCTGAGCTAACGAGCCTTTACCTGCAGCAGCAAGAGTAGCTTGGCTTGTGGTTGTGTTTTCGTCGTCGCTCGTAACAGAGCGACAACGAAGCATGTTGACGAGTACGTCATATGCTTCGTTGATCTGATTGGTTTATTTGGCTTGTCTATCACCAACATAGGCCAATCAGCTAACCAGTATTTTCGCCCCTTCCCAAAATTACTTCAACGGAAGGTTTCCAGATGGATATGCGAAGCAAATCTATCTGGCGGCGTCAGGTTATCCACAGTTAGGATCTCCAATAGAAAAAGCCTGATCACCTCTGTGGACCAGCCTAGACTTTGGGACAAGTAAACACAAATGGGAATTAAAGCCGCAAGCGGCGATGATCAGCCCTCGCAGCCAAACGCTGCTCTGTCCTATTGGCCAGCACTGGGGTACGTGCATTGATACGGTGAAACATGTGTTGTTTGGGATTGTCAGGTGTCATTTTTAAAAACAGCTCCATAGGAAATTAATGAGGATATTTTTCGGTTCACGAAATATCGAGTGCAGTTACTTTGGGCAGTTTGGTGATAAAAATAACAAATATTTATGTAAGTAGTGACACACATTCAAATTTTGTTTTATTATGTTATATGTTACACTATTAAATGTTTTTTTAAGCACAGCAATTGCTTATTAGGCTGATTGATATGCAGTCACAGCCACACGTATGCTTAAAATGTTGCAGGAAGTTGTAGATAATCTTTTATTATTGATTTTATCGTCATCATATTAGTACAGCAATATATCGGGATAAAATGTTAAGTCCATATTGCCCATTTCTACTCATCGGACACTACAGAACAAACATTTCCAGCCAAGAATTTTAATTATTGACTGTAGATATATAGACAGGTTCTGCCAGATGTGTAGATTTTTTTTCTTTGTTCCTGTTACATAAATTATGAAGATCAACACATCTGATGTACTTAATGTTTCTTACTCAAACAGTTACTCAGCAAGACAAACGTTTGCATACATTTTATTCTTTGTGCTGAAGTTGAATCTAAAAAAAGACCATGTCTGAATCCGAAAGCGTAAACCTCAGGATTAGGGCTGAAACAATTAATTGGACTAATCATGATTAATCAATCATTGAAATAATCACCAACTACTTTAGTAAACAAATCAAATTATTGACTGGAGTCTACAGACTCTAAAATATATACTTTGCTGAAAGAATAACCCACTAAGCAATTAAGCCAGGACTATATAAAAAATATATAGATTTTGCTTTAAGGTGAAACCATTCTTTGTCTGTAAATATGTTCTATCCAGAACTCCTCAAGTAGATTAGTTTGCTTTGCCTGGTTCAAATCTGTAAAAAAGAAGAAGCACTTTTGCTGTTTGATTATTAATCCATCAATCAAATGGACTGGTGGTGGACTTGTGGACTGGTGTGAGAAAAAATCATCTGTGCTTAAACACCAGTAAGACCAAGGAGATGGTGATCGACTTTAGGAGAAAACCCCCACCTCACTCACCTGTGAACATCCAGGGGCAGGACATAGAAACTGTGGAGAGTTTCAAATACCTGGGTGTTCATGTCAACAATAAACTGGACTGGATTCATAACACCGACGCTCTGTATAAGAAGGGCCAGAGCCGGCTCCACCTCCTGAGGAGGCTGAGGTCCTTTGGAGTGAGCAGGCCTCTGCTAAAAACTTTTTATGACTCTGTGGTGGCCTCAGCTCTTCTCTACGCTGTCGTCTGCTGGGCTCCTGGCAGCGCAGAGCGGGACAGAAAGAGGCTGAACAAGTTGGTGACGAAGGCCACTTCTGTCCTGTGCTGCTCCCTGGACTCTGTGGAGGAGGTAGCTGAGAGGAGGGTGTTGTCCAAGTTCACATCCATCATGGACAACACCTTCCACCCCCTGCACCAGACTGTAGAGGAGCTGAGCAGCTCCTTTAGTGCAAGACTTAGACATCCTGTCTGTAAAAAGGAGCGTTACCGCAGGTCATTCATTCCTGCTGCCATCAGATTTTACAATGCTGCACTGTAACTGTGACTATAACTGTAATAAGTAATGTGCAATAATCTAATTAAAATACTGGGCCACAACCCGTGCAATAATCCTGATGTAGTGACTTCTGCTGCTATCAACACCTGAACATATGTCAGTACACATGTATGTGTGTATGTACAAATGTATACAATGTATATGCACATATATATACGCGTAGGTACGTATGTATGTAGGCGCATAGATATATGTATATATATATAAGTATATATATATATATATGTTTATATTAGGGCTGGGCAAGTTAACGCGTTAATTTCGCGTTAATTCATTAGACTATTAACGGCGATATTTATTTTATCGCGCATTAACGCATGTTGCTCACATGCTTTCAGTCAGTGTCAGTCAGCAGGCGCGCTGACTGCAGCGCGCTGTCACGGCAGCACTCTCCCGCTTCCCCTCCCCTCTCGTACATGGCTCAGCGGCGCCAGCCAATCAGCACGCAGGCTCAGCCTGGCCCGCCCACTCAGCTCTCACACAAACTTAATACACAAACAGCTGAGAGAGACCGCAGCAGCGGAAAAACATGAAGTAGCACCGTTTGGCTTTATTTTAATACCGTAAATGAAATCAAGCTGTATGTTTTGTAAAAAGCCGGTTCATTTCAGTGGAAACACAACAAATTTATCTAAGCACGTGAAAAAACATGAAAACGTCGAGCCCCAGAAACGGAGAGAGGAGACGAAACTTCTCTCACTGCCCCGACAGACCCACAGACTGACGTCTCTGACTGAGGCGTTTCAGTCCTCCATGGAACATCCAGGTAGATCAGTGGATGGATGGATGGATGGATGTTACTGGAGCCCACACATAACATGTAATTAAGACCTTGAAAGAACCCAGTACATATATTAAAAAGTGTTATTTAAGATAAGATAACATTAGCTAATCCTTTTTTTATCCCACGACGGGGAAATTTATAGGATTAAAGCAACAGGCAGGTGCACACAACACAGACAAAATTACATAAGGATTGAAATATATAAGAGGTGGATTAGCGAAAAAAACACTGAACATAACATTATTATTATTATTATTATTATTATTATTATTATTATTATTAAATTGTAATAATAAAATAAAAACCACAAAACCCAAAAGGTCAACAGTTTCATGATACATCAAGCTTAGGGACTGGCTAATATACAGCAGGTCAAAAAAGGCCATATTTTGGCTGCAGTGCTTGCTGTTCTCTTATGAAGAAAAGATCAACTAGTGCACTAAATTCAATAGATGGGTTGAACATATCCAGTATAAAATAAGTGCTACAAATGTTACAACACTTTTGTTCATATGGCAGCAGAACATTAAAATAAAAGTGCTCTTTACACTACTTTTGAATTCATTCTTGGAGTTTGTAAATACAATGCGATTAATCGCGATTAATCGCGATTAATCAGGGCAATTAATCGCGATTAAATATTTTAATCGTTGCCCAGCCCTAGTTTATATATATATATAGACCACTATGAATGTAAATAAGACACCATATGCCCATTCCCATTTCCTTTTTTTGTATTTTTTGGTATTCTTTTTGATCCATTGTATATATGAAGATTCACTGTATATAACTGAACGCACCTTTCCTACTCTGCACCTTCTTGTATGAGCCGATGTGACGAATGAATTTCTCCATTGTGAGATCAATAAAGACTATCTTATCTTATCAAAAAAAATAGTACACAACTTAATTTGCAATTAGCAAAATAATAGTTGCAGTTCAGGGTTTCCTGTAGGACATTTTTTTTTAAACGAGGAGGTGGGGGGTTGCTGTGTTTACAATGTCATTGAAATGCAACATACAATAACAATACTTTGTATACATTGCGCAAATCCACACTATGTACGTTTAATTTTACCAAAAACATACTAATCAGAGGCATACACCAGTTCAATAGGAGGTGAATAAGTGATTGCAGGTGTGTGGTATTCAGGTAATTAGGTAAGTTTTCTAAGAAAAAAAAACTGACTAGATTAAAAACTGTATTTATTATATTTATATCCAGTTTTGTAATCCAGGGCGGAATCATCAGCACCTTTTTGTTATACGTTTGTGATGTGAACACAGAGCAGGTCTCCTCACTGCTCTCATTGCTCTGACTCCATACACGTCTTTCAGAATGAGGCAGCTTTAAATTAATTTTAAACTCTGATTATGATTAGAATAAGTGTGCAAAAATACAGTAGCTATGCTATATTATATGCTTTACATTGTTTTAACATATTTTTGAATTAATTCTGAAGGTGTGGCGGCTTTTATTTTGGTGTGGCGGTGCGGCATGATCAAATACATGTAGCAGAAACCCTACTGACTGACGCAAGAATTTCTTATGTTTCATCCTCGAACATTGCCACACTCTCATCAATCTGCATGGGGCAATAGGACCTTGGGTGTGACAGAATGTGCTACAGGGGGAGAAAAATTTAACTTCGGTTGGTTTTAAAGATGGGGTACTTATAAGTTGAAATGGTAACAGATTAGTGTAACACTGATATTTTTTTAAGTTTGGATAAATCTGTCATCATATACAGTAAAATGAGCATTCCGTGTACATTCTGTGTATTGTTGCAGGTGGTATACCATATCTACCGAGCCATTGCATCGAGACATCTCCCTCTCAAAAACATTAGGCTGGTTCATTTGGACTCCCATCCTGACCTGCTTATCCCTGTCAACATGCCTGCTGACACAGTGTTTGATAAGGAGAAACTTCTCAGGTATGACTTATTTTTGACTCCTGGAGTATCTCACTTTTCCTTTTTCACTTCTCCCTGTCCTTCAGAGAGCTCAGAGCTGATCTTTAACCTTTGGTTGTACAAGTGTGCAAGAGATAACTAATAAGTGTGTGAAAACCTGGCTTAAAACCTTGTCTCTGTAGATTGACCCCGAAATCCCTCCTTTGTTTCATCATGACATATACACATTGCATGTGTAGGGTTCTATGTAACAGTGTCAAAGGATTGCCTCTAATTGATGGATTTTGATCATTGCAAAGTCAGTACTTTCAGATAAACTGTGAATATGAATCAGGAATGAGCTGGTGTTTAATGTAGATGAAAGCATTCAATTCAGTTCAATTTTATTTATATAGTACCAATTCATAATACATGTCATATCAAGGCCCTTTCCAAGGTCAAATTCAATCAGATTATACAGATTGGTCAAAAAGTTTCCTATCTAAGGAAACCTAGTAGATTAAATCAAATCTTGGCAAGCAGCATTCACTCCTCCAGACCGAAAAGCCACAGTGGACAGTTGTCTGCATTGTTGATGGTCCCTCATACTGAGCAAGCATGAAGGGAAAGTGGAGAGGAAAACTCCCCTTTAACGGGAAGGAAAACCCTCCAGCAGAACCAGACTCATCTGCCTTGACCAAATAGGGCCGGGGTCGGCAACCTGCGGCTCTTTGATCCCTCTGATCAAAGAGCCTCAGCTTTTGAAAATAATTATTTCATTATTTAAATAATTGTTATTTAATTAAAATGTATTTTATTTTAGTTGGTTCATTATCAAAATGTAATTCTATGAAGATTATGCCGATCTTGTAACATCAAGGATGGAGGAGCTGCGACCTCATTGGACCAGCGGAGGACTGCCATGCCAATCAGACCGCTGATGAGGCCCACATGCACCATAAAAGTCTCTTGGACTCATTCCTTCAGGGGGAAGACAGCTAGTAGGAAGCTACTTGTGAAGTTGTCTTTTCCCCACCTTTGCTGTTTGTTGCATTGGGTTGTTTAAACCACTTGTGCTTGCCTTGGGCTTTAAGCTGGTTTTGTTTTGGTTGAGGCTTGACCTTATAGTTGTTCATAGCTTGTGTTTGGGAGGTTTTGAGACTCCCTTTGTGTGTACTTTTATTTTCTTTATTAGTCCTCTTGGGTGGTTTAAGTTATCCTTAATCTGACCAGTTGAACCTTATGTATTTTCTTTTGTATTCAGCATACCCAAAATTAGTAGCCCTTTTGTTTGGTTCTATTAATTCTGTTAAAGTATTGTGTTGTGGTTATTGTAAAACCCTTCCCCTGTAAATAAACCCTTTCACATGTCACTCTGCTTCTCTGGACACAGTTTTATGTTACCTCCTCTAAACCCCTAGACAGAGGGGCCGTAACAATCAAGCTCCATCATTTATCAGCGCTCTGATTAACCCGTATGTTCCTAACAGAGCACTTCGCTCTCAGACTGCAGGTCTGCTGGTGGTTCCTAGAGTCTCTAAAAGTAGAATGGGAGGAAGATCCTTTAGCTATCAGGCTCCTCTCCTGTGGAACCAACTCCCAGTTTTGGTTCGTGAGGCAGACACCCTGTCTACTTTTAAGACTAAACTTAAAACTTCCCTTTTTGACAAAACTTATAACTAGAGTGGCTCATGTTACTCTGAGCTACCTTTATAGTTTTACTGCTATAGGCTTAGGCTACAGGAGGATATCAGGATCTAATTTTCTCACTCTATAGAGTTCTACTGTTCTTCAATTATGCATTATGTGTTGTCATTTCTGCTTTAACTTTCTGTTCTCTTTCTTTTAACTTCATAGTAGGTACACCTGGTCTGGCGTTCTGTTAACTGTGACATCATCCAGAGAAGACGGCTCACCCGCTACTACCATCTAATGTAGAACAGATTACTGGATCAATGTGTGCTTCTGTGCTTTTTTGTCTCTCTTGTTGTGTCTCTGCTCTGTCTTCTGTAACCCCCAAGTCGGTCGAGGCAGATGACCGTTCATACTGAGCCCGGTTCTGCTGGAGGTTTTCCTTCCCGTTAATGGGGAGTTTTTCTTCCCACTGTCGCTTCATGCTTGCTCAGTATGAGGGATTGCAGCAAAGCCATGTACAATGCAGACGACTCTCCCTGTGGCTCTACGGTTCTCCAGGAGTGAATGCTGCTTGTCGGGACTTTGATGCAATCAACTGGTTTCCCTATATAGGACATTTTTGACCAATCTGTATAATCTGATTGAACTTGCCTTTGTAAAGTGCCTTGAGATGACATGTTTCATGATTTGGCGCTATATAAATATAATTGAATTGAATTGAATTGAAGTGCGCCTTATAGTTTGAAAAATACAGTAGTATTAATAAATCCTTAACGATACTCATCCCTAATGGTGACAGAATACAGAAATCAAAACTTATTTAACCTGAACCTAGAACCCAAACACAGAGATGCAATTTGCCTTGAACTACTACTGTAGGAGTAGTTATTTTGTGGCAGCAGATGAATGGGGACTTTTTAGGAAGCTTTAAAATGAATCGGGCATGTTGTCTAAAGGGTTATTTTTTTTCTCTTACATTCAGTTCGCTGAAACTGTTCGAATATTTGGATGGTTGATTTGATTGTCACTATGTGTTTCACCTTTCTTTTTTAGTGAGCTGAGTATAGAAAACTGGATAATGCCTATGGTGTATGCTGGTCATTTAAGCTGTGTGGTGTGGCTGCATCCATACTGGGCTCAGCAGATCAAAGAAGGAGAGCACATGATTAATGTTGGCAGAGACTCATCTACAACCACCATCAGGTGGGACAAACATTGATAATAAAGGATTAGTTCAACTAGATAATAGAGATATTTTTGTCTTTCATGTCCATTATGAATTGCATCTTGTGCTGGCAACAATTACTCAAACAAAAGGAAAGGTAGAAAGATTTACTGACAACAGGTTTCAGAATAAACAGTGTTCATAGTTTTCTACAGCATTCTTGTTTACCACTGAGCAATAGCAGTAGGTTCTTATTTTACAGAAAAGTTAGTTGCATGATGACAACTCGAGTTTCGGAAGGGATCTTACAGATGAGGCAGATATATGAACAGTATCATAATATATTCCTGTATTTTTCGACAATGGAGAAATTCATGTGTGACAGTGCCAAAGACGCACAGAGTTACACACAATTTTAAGTAATGAGAGAAAACAAGCTTGGTGAATGCGGGTATGACATTAAGTGGGGGAGAAACCTGAGGCTGCAGAGATAAGGGAGTTATGTTTGCTTCAAGGCAGGGGGTGGGGGGTTGTTTGCACATTGACCAGAGTTCGTTTTCTAGTTCCCGGGGTAACACTTTATTTGAAGGGGTGTACATAAGACTGACATTACAGTCTTAAACATGACATAACACCTGTTATGAACATAAATGAATCATTATGAATGTTTAGGACTGTTGTCATTAATTGTCATTTGGTAAATTATGACACTATTAAAGCAAAGTTGACAATGTTTAACATGTCTTTGTTATGACAAGCCATTAATTTAACAAAACCCCAAGTCAAGCCCTTAATTTAACCAAATCCCAAATCAAGCCCTTAATTTAACCTAATCCCAAACCAAGCCCCTAATTTAACCTAATCCCAAATCATGCCCTTAATTTAACCTAATCCCAAATCAAGACCTTAATTTAACCTAATCCCAAATCAAGCCCTAAATTTAACCTAATCCCAAACCAAGCCCTAAACTTAACCTTGTCTCTGTTAATGTCAAGTTGTCATAACAAAGACATTTTAAACAATGTCAACTTTGCTTTAATAGTGTCATAATTTACCGAATGACAATTAATGACAACAGTCCTAAACATTCATAATGATTCATTTATGTTCATAACAGGTGTTATGTCATGTTTATAACAGTGTAATGTCAGTCGTATGTACACCCCTTCAAATAAAGTGTAACCGTTCCCGGTTGAAATTCTTGCACTGTCTAATAGTCTGGGAGTGATAACCTGAGAATGTTGAGACTTGCTCAAAGTGCGGAACGAAGGTCTCTACAGACCGTGGCTATAAACTGGGGTTCTCAGTCAGAAACTATTATGTTATGAATGCCATGGCTTCTGGAGACATGGTGTTATTGTTTCACCGTGTCCCGTCTACGGTGAAGCACCCTCGGTGGACCCAGTTCGTTTTACCCAGTCAGGCGACCCCCACTTACTTATTACCTTGAATGCAGGACGCATAAAACAGACAAGTATGCTTTTAGTTATATTTTATCTAGGTAAAGACAGAGAAATAGTTACAGTCACACCAGCGCTGATGGGCCCCTGATCGGCAGGAGGCCTCGAGTGCTCATCACACAAACATTATAAAGGGATCTCGGGACACACCCATACAAGGGCGGTACACATCCAAACTGTGACATCAGCAGGGAAGCTGTGTCACCTCCGGGGTGGTATCTGATAGATATGTGCCAATCTTTTGGGTCAGTGCCATCTAAGTGTGCCATGCAGTTCTGGGATAAACAGCTCGTTCCACTTGACCTTGTTGATATCCTAACAATGGTTAATGAGAAGTGCAGATGGAACATGCTGAGATGGATTCAGTGACCTCTTTATTTAGAAAAGGCCACCAGAAATGGCAACCAGGAAGTCCAATGGTGTCACTAATCGTAAGAAAAATGAGATGAATGAAACCAATAAATAACATAAGACTGAACTGATGAGGGTACATAGAGGAAACCATTGGGACCACTTTAGTATCCAGTTCTTCCGAAAGAGCTCATTGTACTTTATTCCCCTGAGAAAGTCCAACTGTGCAAGACTGAAAGTGGATAAAGGTTTAAAAATTGACTCTACGCATGAGAACTGGTGAAGGGCATCAGGTTTGATATTTCTGAAACAAGTATGGTAGGTGATAGGGATTGTAGTTTACTGTCCCTCAATGTCCCAGAAACAAAGGCTTGTACAGTTGCAGCCATATTAATATAAAGCATGTCAAAAGGGTGCCAACTGTGCCTGTATTTAGTCTGTGTGTTTATTTCTGTCATATTGTTACTTTGCAGGGTGACCAGTACAGAGAACTACTTCCTAAGTGATGGTCTGTATGTTTGTGACGAGCAGCTGGAGAACTCCAAACTTCTCAGACTGGATGTAGTCAGAGTCAATCCTGCCAAAACAAGCCATTTGTCAGCTACAGGTACCTGAAAAGCTTTTAACTCGAACAAGTTTTATTTGAGCCATTTTTTTGTCATTCACTTTTTTATAAAATTTTTGTTAACTACAAAAACACACATTAAAACTGTGCAACAGCGGGGGCAGTTATACGAACATGAAATTATACAAAATCGGGCCTTTGTACCACCACATACGTCAATCACTTTGTTTTCAAACTCAACCAGTTTCAAGTTATAGCCTTTTTAGCAGCCACTAATAATACTCTTGTTAGGAAAACATCCCTTTTGAAAAATGTATTACAGACAGATCTCCAATATACATTGTACAACAGTTGTATATTTTCTTCCTTTTAAAGACCTCTTTCAGGACCCCATTAACGTTTCTCTAAAATGGAGCCACAGAGGGAACACTCCAAAAAATATAGAAGTGGTTGGCTTGCACTTGACCACATAACCTCCAGCAATTGTCCTGACCAGAGTATTTTATATGTTTGAGCTGGAGTAAAGAAATATCTAATCCAGTTTTTCCAGCTGAATTCCCTCCAACATGGGGCGCTTGTTATTGACCACTGCTGTTTACAGATTCTGTCCCAGTCTTCTATTGTAAATACTATGTTGCCTTCTGTTTCCCATTTTGTCTTTATATAATAAGTATCACAATTCCTTAAATCTTGAAGGCCTAAATACAACTTTGAGATTATTATTTGATATGGAGCATCTTTATATGCATTCTGAAAAACTTCGAAAATATTACCATTAATATAATTTATATTTTGATAAATAATTGTAAAAAAATTAGCAAAGTTGCAAGTATCTAAATTATGATATGTTATACAAACTTGTCTTTAAGGTCCTAGAAGCTTCTAAAAACCCCAGCTTTAAAGAGAGAATATGTGGACAGACCTCTTTTACACCACATCTTAAAACTTGAGTAATTTCTGCCGGGAATAAATTCTGAGTCATGTGCAAACTACTTAATACTAATTTCAACATTTGAACTGGACTAACTAATAAAAGCCTAACATTATTTGATTGAGCATTCAATAATAATGGGTCACCAATTAGCACAGTAACCAGCAACTTATTCTATCTCATCTTTTGTTTTCTGATTCTGTATTTCAGCGCATGATGCAGAGAAGGACTCTGTGACACGTTTAGCTAAAAATGCTCATACAGATCTGAGTTTGGACAGAGAACTCTCCTCAGTAACAACTGCGACACTGCTTCCAGCAGAGGGCAGCAACTGGCAGGGAGAGTTGAGCAGCAATGGCACAGATGTTGGAGAGGGAGATGAAGATATAGGATCCACCAGTTACGTTGTTGGGAGATTGACTACATTTCTGAGTGAAACAGTTCCATACATCCTGGACATTGACTTGGATTTTTTCTCCTGTAAAAACCCATTTAAAGAAATATTCACCCAGGTAACTTATCTATGCTTGAATGTTGTTCTTCCAACAACTTTGTTTTCTAAAAAATGTTTCACCCAAGAAGTTAGTTTTCAATTGGAAATGAGTAATGCATCTCATAAAAGACAATAAGAGGATGTACAAGAGTTTAATTGTGGGAAAACAAATTTAGCTTTGGTTTACATTTTAACAAAAAATGCTGTGTCCAAAACAATTCATATCCTTCCCAATAATAAAAAAAAACATAATTTCTCACCAGCATTTTGCATGTCTCTGGTATCTTTGACCATTCACCTGTTGCAATGAGCTCCAAGTCTTTGAGGCTGGAAGACATTTGTGATATCACCCTTTAACGCTGCATTATGCAATTCAAGAATAAAAAAATATTTTATTTGTCACCACAGCGAAACTTCTCTTTGGCCACTCTGGTTCACAATACACATAATGAAGGCATAAACTGACAAACAGGCAATGAATAAGCGTTACTTTGTTTTTTTTGGCATCCAGGAAAAAAAATTATAACAGATAATGACGTATTAGGGTGCTTATTGAACAATGATGATTACGGCTTTGTTTACAGCAATGTGCATTTAGATATTCGGAGATGACAGTGTGCAGTAGGCAGTAACATTAAGGTGAATTGTAACGTACGATGAGCTAGTAACAGTGGGGTGATTTCAAAGCGTTGGACTGCAGTCTCCCATCAGGGGGAGATTGCCCTCACAGCTCTTGGGAAGAAGCTGTTTATAAGTCTATTTGTTTTGGCTTTGAGGCTTCTGAAGTGTTTACCTGATGGGAGAGGGGCAAACAGCGCATTGCCTGGGTGGGTGGGATCAGTGGAGATGCATCTGGCCCTTCTTTGGACTCGTTCTGCATAAATTGAGTCTAGAGCCTGCAGACGGCATCCCACAATCCCATGTGCTGTTCTCACCATCCACACTAGGTCCTTCCTCTCCTGGAATGTGCAGCTCCCATACCATACAGTTATACTGAGACATAAACACACTCTATAGTAACTCTATAGAAGTTCTTTAGCAGCTTAGTGGGATGTCCAGTCCTTTTCAGTTTCCTGAGGAAGAAGAGTCATTATTTGGCCTTCTTCACCAGGTGGGAGGGGTTCACAGTCCAGGAGAGGTCAGAGGAGATGTGACTGCCCAGGAACCTAATGTTGTCCACGCGCTCCACCACCTCTCTCTGTATGTAGAGAGGAGCGTGTTCAGTCCCCCTGGACCTCCTGTAGTCTATTACTACCTCCTTGGTCTTACTGGTGTTCAGGATCAGGTTGTTCCTGGAGCACCACTGTATGAGTCCCTGTAGTGAGACTCATCATTGTTGGAGATGAGACCACTACAGTGGTGTTGTCATTATGAAATAAAATTATAAATTAGTACTTAAAAATGTAATAAAACATCACTAAAACCGCATTTCGTAATAATCTCTGCAAAATGTAATAAAATTCTTTGGACATGTTTTGTAGTAGTTTCTGCCATATTATGTAATAACATTGTTATTGTTTAAGTTATACAGGACACGGTCTAAACTAGATGATTCAATATCACTATTATGTAATGGGAGATAGATTTCTCAGTCAGCTTTGAATAAAACACCTGGTCTCAGATATTTTTAAGAGCTTTCAAAATGACTAGAAACCCGAATTACGACTAATACAATACAAAACCCTTCATAGAGGGTCGAAATTTTTTTTTGGAAAGGGTACATGACGGCTGATCATTGTTAAGGAAAAATTATTCCAAACACACCACTCTGGTAATGAAGGAATGGCTTCATAGAAAGCATTTCAAGGTCCTAGAGTGGCCTAGCCAGTCTCGAGACTGGCTAGAAAATTTGTGGAGGGAGTTGATGTTCCTCTGTGTTTCCTAGCGACAGCCCCAAAACATCAATGCTCTAGTGGAGATCTGAATGGACAAATGGGCAAAAATACCAGTTAGTGTGTGCAAACGTTTGACCTCAGTCGAAAGGTTATGCTACAAAGTTTTGTTGTTGACCAAATACTTATTTTCCATCATAATTTACAAATCAGTTATTTAGAAATCATACAATGTGATTTCCTGGGAGTTTTCTCTCATTTTGTTTCTCATAGTTGAAGTGTACATATAGTGAAAATTACATACCTCATCTATCTAAGTAGGAGAACTGCACAATCAGTGGCTGACTAAATACTCTTTTGTCCCACTGTATAATATTAACCATGTGTGGATCAGAGAAAATTCTCTACGCAGTCAAAGTTGGACATTTGAGTCATATTTTTAAAAATCAGTGAACCGTTTTCTTGTGTTGTTTGTCCACCCTGAAAAAGACATAAATGTGTCTGTAGATGAAAGTTAGTGTGTGTCTGCATGAATCTGTTTATAATGATGTTATTGTAGTATTGAATCAAACATGTCATTTTATGTCATTTAAAACATAATTTCTGCAATGCATTATCCAGGAAGAGTATTCCATCCTTAAGGAGCTCTACAACTTCCGAGAACCCAGCGTGGATGCTGATAAGGTCAGAACAGTTCTTCTATCTCCTTTCAACCAGGAGAAACTACAGAAAACTAATGAACCTTGTTAACTGCCAAGATGTTCTTAATAAACTCGATGTAATAGAAGTAATATCTTTAATGTTGTAAATTAAGAACACAAGAGGTGAAAAAAGGTGATAGGAATCTTGTTAAAAACATGGGGTATGCACTGATTAACATGGGGTATATATATGTCTGCAGGCAGAGCTGGAGGAGTGTCTAGATCGTCGTATACATCAGTTAGAAGATCTGGAGGCAGCATTTGCTGATCTGCTGGAGGATGACGGAGAACAGACAGTTGCACGATGGGCAGCTAACCCAGGGTAACGTTGCTCTGCTTGTGTTTAATTAAAAAGTGTCTGCAGTTAAACAGGAGATCTGTGAACGATGACAGCTTTGTACAATTTATTATACATTGGAAATATTTAGTGAATTTTTTTCATGAAAACTTTTTCAATGAAGTTTAGCAATCTTTTACTTTTTATTTCATGTGGTTCTTTGAACGCTTGTTTTGTCTAGAATAAAGCCTGCATCGATTTATTGCCCCAATCTTTACTTCTACATGTTTCCATTAATCAACCTAACTGATTAATTTTCTCAATATAAAAAGAGCTGCAACCCTATTTCCTTGCAGCTGCATACATTGTTTTTCAAAACATATGAATATGCAGCCAAAACCATATATTTACATACAGTGTATAACAATAAGCATTGCCTTTTTTTTCTCCTTATTGAATTGAATCAGAGTAAACATTTCCTGCTTCAGGTCAGGAAGATAAGATAAGATAGGCTTTATTGATCCCACAGTGGAGAAATTCACTTGTCACACATCGGCTTAATAAACAAAAGAAGGTACCAAAAGGAGGAAAAGGTGCATAAGGTATAAGGTATATACAGTGTGTCCACATATATACAGTGTTTTTAAAAAAATAAAAAATAAAATAAAAGTACAAGGGAAATAAAGCAGATATTTAGGATGACTTATGTACATTCAGGTGACTTATATACAAATGGAGTGACATTATACATTAAGTGGTACCAGGTAAAGAGCAACAGTGAGGTAGTGAGATAACTATACAGCTGAAGTCCCCTAATAAACAGGAGTATTTAACAGTATTATTGCACAGGTTATATCACAGTGTATTAAATAGAATTGCACAGTAGTTATTGCACATTAGTTATTACAGTTATAATGCAGCATTGTATAGTCTGATGGCAGCAGGGAGGAATGACCTGCGGTAACGCTCCTTTTTACAGACAGGTTGTCTGAGTCTGTCACTAAAGGAGCTGCTCAGCTCCACCAGTCTGGTACAAGGGGTGAGAGGTGTTGTCCCTGATGGATGTGAGCTTGGACAACACCCTCCTCTCAGCCACTTCCTCCACCGAGTCCAGAGTGCAGCCCAGGACAGAAGTGGCCTTCCTCACCAGCTTGTTCAGTCTCTTTCTATCCCACTCTGCGCTGCCTGGGGCCCAGCAGACAACAGCGTAGAGGAGTGCTGAGGCCATCACAGAGTCATAGAAGGTTTTAGCAGGGGCCTGCTCACACCGAGGGCCTCAGCCTCCTCAGGAGGTGGAGGCGGCTCTGGCCCTTCCTATACATGGCATCGGTGTTATGAGCCAAGTCCAGTTTATTGTTGACTTGAACACCCAGGTATTTGAAACTCTCCACAGTTTCTATGTCCTGCCCCTGGATGTTCATGGGGGAGTGAGGTGGGGGTCTTCTCCTGAAGTCGATCACCATCTCCTTGGTCTTACTGGTGTTTAAACAAAGGTGGTTCTTCTCACACCAGTCCACAAAGTTTATGATGACAGACCGGTACTCCAGCTCGTTCCCCTCAGACACACAGCCCACAATGGCCGAGTCATCCGAGAACTTCTGAAGACAGAATGGTGCCCTTGGGGGCCCTGGTGCTGCAGACTGCCACCTCTGACTGACAGCCGTGCAGCCGCACGTGCTGGGGACGGTCAGCGAGTTTGCAAAGCACTGTAGTCGTTGTGTAGGCACAAAGCTCTCCACACATAAGGTCATGTAGTCAGTGATGCATTCAGACTGTTGATGTCATCACCATGAGAGCTTTGGAACATGCTTCAGCCTGTGGTTCTGAAACAGTCACTCAGTCTCTCACTGGCTTCATCTGACCAAACTTTCACTGACCTCTATTGCGCTATTGTTCTCCTCACCAGTGAAATGTAATGGCGGAGCAGGTAGAGAAGGTTGTGATCTGAACGTCCAAGTGGGGGGAGGGGGGCGGAGGTGTAGGCGTCCTTAACATTTGCGTAGAAAAGATCCAGAGTTTTATTGTCCCTTGTTGTACACGTGACATACTGGGTAAGCGTGGGGAGGGTGGAATGAAGGGAGGCTCGATTGAAGTCTCCTGTGATGAGCAGGAGAGCGCGGGGGTGCTGTGTATGCAGTTTGTGCAATTCCCTGTTACAGTAATTCTCTGATTCAACAACCTTGGAAATCTTACTCACTACTACAACTAAACATGCAACATATATGTGGAAATAAAAGAACAAAACAAAAGTAAACAATGGATTAAAATGAGCGGTTAGCAAATCTAAGTCCAGCTCACGGTTGTTTAACACCACATTCAAAACATCGGCAGCATTGACAGACAGAACAGCTTTGAGAGTCCCACTGGACGCTTTGATGTCTTACAAAAGCTATTCCCGCTAAGCTACCTCCAGTTCAGTCATACGACACCCTCCCACTATGATGACGTATGATCTACCAATTTGCGTGATGCGTGAGGGGAGGTCCTAATGACGTAACCACGCTTACGCTGAGGGAGTAATACCTCGCTTCGAGAGGGCGCAGCTAACCGACGAGTTTAAAGGAAAACCGCAAACAAAGTCTCACACAAAGCGATCGCCTCAGCTGATAAGGAGAAGAGAGAGAGAGGGGGGAAAGATGGAAGAATTCGAAAAAGAGTTACAGCAGGACCCGCAGCGGGGTCTTTACGAACCACAAAATCAAACACAGCAAAGTAGCTTTCACAAATGCATGCACATACAAAGAAAATATTCAGCAAAATAAACCCAACTCCGTCTTGGAGTAAAAAGCATTAACCTAAAGTCCCTAACACCTGCCCAGGCACTTCTGAAACACCCTGTGGGTGAAAAAGAAATAAAAGGGGAGAACCCCGTTACTTGTGAATCAGGGCTGGGTCCGTGAGCGCTCCAAGTAACGCGGAGTCCTGAACGCGTCTTGACTGCGCGGCGGCGGTTGTAGGCAGGAGCGAGCAGCAGCGGGAACGGAATGAGGAGGCTCCTTCGTCTCTTCCTCCGGGCTCACAGTTGCTTTGTTGGCCAGACAAAGCGGGGTCCTCTTTAGATCACTGGGAGATAAGGCGGCTCTCAGTCTTTTGATCAGAGGGAATTGAAAAGTAATTTTAAAGTCGACCTCCTGCTATAATTAATGCAGGGATAAGGTTTGCTTCGAAAAGTCTTGGTCCAGCGAGAAACTCGAGCACGTGGCGTAGGGGGGAAAGTTTGGAGTAGCAGGTGCGTGACTTCTCAGGTTGGCGGTGTGCCAGGGAAGAAGGGAGATTGTCATGCGTGGCCGCAAAAAAATACATTTTCCCTAGTAACGTTATCTCTCCGCTCCGTTGTTAGGGCGGCGGCCATTTTTGGTCCGTGTTGCATGATGGGAGTTGGTGGCCATTTTGACCACATTGCATCATGGGAAACGCAGTCCGTCACGTCCGAATTAATGCAGTTTCGTCACATCTGAACTGGCATTACAGCGGGAGCGAGGAGCAGTGTTGTATAAAGTACTGAAATCTCGGAGTCAAGTAAAAGTATAAGTACCTCTCCAAAATATGACTTTGGTAAAGGTAAATATGACCAATATGACTTTGGTAAAGTAAAAGTATCTGAAAAGTATCTGAAATGTATTGTACTTAAGTATGAAAATTACTGTAAAAATAGATTTACTCAAGTAATGTAAAAAAAAAAGTGTAAGTAAAAAGTAAAACAAAGCAAATGCAATTTGAATGACATTTTTTAGATTTTGGAAGTCAAATTTACTTAAAATAATAAGTTTAGACAGAAAATACAACCTTTTTGTAAGCTTTCAGTTTTCCTTCTTCAAGTCAGGTCAGTGCTATACACTTTAAAATTGTACACAACCAAGTGCAGGCAAAGGGGCTGTATACTAAGAACATGGTTAAGTGATAAACCAGGCTTAGTTACCCCCCCTCTACACCTGCTGCCACCACACCACACACACACACACCAAAAAAGTCAAATTAACTGTATACTTCATGCCTTGGAAATCTCTATTTTATATTGGATATTTTCAACCCATCTATTGAATTTAGTGCACTAGTTGATCTTTTCATAAGAGAACAGCAAGCACTGCAGCCAAAATATGGCCTGTTTTGACCTGCTGTATATTAGCCAGTCCCTAACATTTTTTTCCCTTTAATCGCAGGAGGTAGAATATGTTAGGTACTTTGGGAATTCTCTGCCCTCTGAATCTGCTGGCAGTTCATTTTCCATTGCTGAGAAAGGCTTCCTTTTTGCCATTAAACGCGCAACATTCATTCAATCAGAATCAGTCAATTTTGTTGGCCATAACGTGGGATCGTTAAAATTAACGCTGTGATCTGTCTCTGAGCCACTATGCTCAGACTATCCAATCGGGCAGTAAGCCCCTCTACCTGCACTGTCTCTGTTATCGCTAGGAATGGCTCTCTCTGTCTCCTCCTCAAACACACACTGCGCCCCCCCACCCCCCAGCTCCCGCCTCAGCTGGCTCTCCTGCTCCGTTCTGTCTTTCAGATTGTACCTGGACCTCTGCTATCTCTCTGTTTTCTGCTCTTTTGGCGCTAAGCTCAAGTATTTCTGTAAAAGAAAAGGTGTTTTCCCACTTACACTAGCTTGCGGATGCTATACTTTAAAATCACATTGATAAATGCATTGCTTCTTACCTGGCTCTGGATATGCATCATTGCTCTGCAATTCCGTCCCTAGACCTGTTCCTGACTCATCCTCAGTTTAAAAAAAATATTTACTCATAAATTCCCTCAAGCCTTTGGTGTCATCTTCTCTTTTTCTCTTTTCTTTTCTGTGCACCTGTGATTCTTAGTTTGCAGCGGAACGAACTTTCAAAGTTGCAGCCAGCCGTTAGCCATTTTATGTTTGGGTGGAGGAGTTCATTTTACTGATCATTTTATTTTTTAAATAAGTCGAATCTGTCAAATCTGACATCATCAATGAATAATAGTTATAATGAATAATATTGATTGTTATAATAAAACAAGAAAAGAATAGTGGTTAATCAAGTGTTTGGTCAATGTAAACGCCCAAGAGGGGTTGAGTTCTACTGATCAACTTAGAAATATTTCATGGCTGTGAAAGAGAAATGTTTGATTAAGCTATATTCTGTAAGAGATATTAAGTTTATATTAAGGTAGATTTACAACTCATGTTGGGAAGCTATTGATAAAAGTTTTCTTTTTTTCCGGTTGATATATCATGATTGTTAAAGTGATCTTGTGTGTTATTTGGTTGACTGATTGTACATTTTGTGTGGAGTTGTGAGCGCAAAGTTTTTTTTATTTTTTTTTGCTTCAGCACAGTAGTGTGCTAGCAGCATGTTCTTATGTGTTTAATAGTTCTGTGCTTTTAACTAGGGCTGGGCAAGTTAACACGTTCATTTTGCGTTAATTCATTAGACTATTAACGGCGATATTTATTTTATCGCGCATTAACGCATGTTGCTCACATGCCTTCAGTCAGTGTCAGTCAGCACGCGCGCTGACTGCAACGCGCTGTGTCACGGGAGCACTCTCCCGCTCCCCCTCCCCTCTTGTACATGGCTCAGCGGCGCCAGCCAATCAGCTCTCACACAAACTCAACACACAAACAGCTGAGAGAGACCGCAGCAGCGGAAAAACATGAACAGGGGAAGTAGCACCGTTTGGCTTTATTTTAATACCGTAAATGAAATCAAGCTGTATGTTTTGTAAAAAGCTGGTTAATTTCAGTGGAAAAAATTTATCTAAGCACGTGAAAAAACATGAGCAAGAAAACGTTGAGCCACAGAAACGGAGAGAGGAGACAAAACTTCTGTCATTGCCCCGACAGACCCAGACCCACAGACTGACGTCACTGACTGAGGCGTTTCAGTCCTCCAGGGAACATCCAGGTAGATCAGTGGTCATCTTCAGCAGCAGTTCATGTTAACTTTCAAAGTAGATATTATCTATCATATGTTACTGGAGCCCACACAGAAAATTTAATTAAGACCTTGAAAGAACCCAGTACATATATTAAAAAGTGTTATTTAAGATAAGATAACATTAGCTAATTCTTTTTTTATCCCACAACGGGGAAATTTATAGGATTAAAGCAACAGGCATGTGCACACAACACAGACAAAATTACATAAGGATTGAAATATATAAGAGGTGGATTAGCGAAAAAACACTGAACATAACATTTTTGTTATTATTATTATTATTATTATTATTTAATTGTTATAATAAAATAAAAACCACAAAACCCAAAAGGTCAACAGTTTCACGATACATCAAGCTTAGGGACTGGCTAAAATACAGCAGGTCAAAAAAGACCATATTTTGGCTGCAGTGCTTGCTGCTGTCTTATGAAGAAAAGATCAACTAGTCCACTTAATTTAATTGATGGGTTGAAAATATCCAGCATAAAATAAGATAAGTGCTACAAATGTTACAACACTTTTGTTCATATGGCAGCAGAACATTAAAATAAAAGTGCTCTTTACACTACTTTTGAATTCATTCTTGGAGTTTGCGCATACAATGCGATTAATCATGATTAATCGGGCAAATTATGCGATTAATCGCGATCAAAGATTTTAATCGTTGCCCAGCCCTACTTTTAACATGAGAGAGTTTGAGATTTGGGCTTGTTTTTTTCTTTTAAGTTGGGCAGGTTTTATGTTGGTTTGGCCTGGAATCCATCAGTGAGATGAAGCAACCTGTAGAGCTGTTTTATGACTCAAAAGTCAAGAATAAGCAGACATGCTGACAAACATGAGGGCTCGTGTCAGGCTGAACACTGAAATAAAAATTCATACAAGCAGAGGTTCTGTAATTACAGCAGATAGGGAGCACAAGGATCAGAACAAAGCAGAGTTCCCTTCTGCCTAAACTAACCCAAGTTTCTTCAGTTCAGCAGTTTACCTGCTTGCTTCTGCTCCTTGTGCTCCTAGCTGTCTAGCTAACCCTCCTAGCGTGAATGTTTACTCCAGTGTTGACTTCAATGCTGACGTTTTAAACAGAAATTAATATCACTGCTTCCAGCTCGCTCTCGCTTGCTTCTTTGTCTCTTCTTGTAATTGTTTGGCAATCAGACCGAATATCTATCCCGCTCTACCGACACCGACGGTGACCACAGTCAAGCCACGGTGTCTCTCTGAAGGCTGAACGTCTGACCCAGCGACCCGCCCCTCTCCAGCTGTGATTGGCTAGCATGTTGCCTTCAGTCGTTGATTTGATTGTTTGAATTGTATGATTGACACATCAAAGACGGTACTAATTGAAAGATTGCCACTATGAGGTTAAAAAACAAACAAATCCACTTCCAGTTCCATTGGGCACGCTGATGCCTCGCTTTTTTTGTCACGAGTAACTAAACCAAACATTGAAAATGTATCGAAGTAAAAGTATGCAATTGAGTTCAGAAATATAGTGAAGTAAAAGTAAAAGTAATCAAAAAATGTATACTCAAGAAAAGTATAAATTACTCCAAAATATACTTAAGTACAGTAGTGAAGTATTTGTACTTTGCTACTATACAACACTGGGTAGGAGAACTAAATACATTGTGCTTTAAATTCGTCTGAAACTGGTTGCAACCACTTCTAGTTTAGATCACTCAGAATAATAACTTCCTTTGTATTCAGTCCTGAAATTAGCTGTACCAAAGATGGAAGTGCTTCTGTGGTCATCCCACAGTCTCATTCCTGCGGCTCCTGGGGCCTCGGCTTTGCGGCTGTTGGCCCAGGAGCCAATGTTCTATGTCCCGAGCAAGGGACTCAAGTTGGAGAATACGGATACCATATCTATGAGGTGGACCTGGACCATCTGGGAAATCAAGTTGGTTATGTTTGGGAACCGACCGATGTCCTTGAACTAACCTTTGATCATGTAAGGAAGAATGATCCTGATCTAAGTGAGAGTTTTCCAAAATGTGAACTCTGACATGTGGTGGTGGGTTACGTTAGTGTGGGCCACCTGAGTGAGTCTCCTGGCCCTTAGGGGGCAGCACAGAGTCAGGACAGGTGGTGGTATGAGTCAGGTGTGATGGCTGCTCATCCCTCCAATCTGAACCACCTGTGTCTGCAGAGTAATTTACCTGATACTCTTTGGGACTGTCCAGTGCAGCAGGGTGGTGCAACGCTCCACTGTGGACAGTCTGACTTCCAGCATCTCCCAAGGAGTCTGTGGAAGTATTTTCTGTAAACTCTAAATTTAGAGGCTCTGTTGTATATTTTGGCAAGACAAAAGACAAAAGCTCATTCAATTAGTCAACTTGCTGAGGTTGATCATGTGAGGATTTCACCTGAAGGGTTGGGGACTCACTTCTCTGGTGAGACACAGCCTCGCTGAAAAGGAGTTTTGTCCTCTGTCTCAGCTTCAGCTTCCTCCATCGTCGCTTCGGCCTTTGAGAGCTCAAGTTTGGCAGGACTCGCTCTGTCTAAAACCATCTGATGCTCAACCTGCAACTGAGAATATTTTCTAGTTGTTACTTACGCTTATATAACAATGTAAGCTGTCCACAACCTCTTGAATCTGAGTAATTTTAGTCGGATAACCAATGAAATTAACTAGTTCCTGTCATGTTCGGCTTTAAATGTTTGGCCCACATGCAGAAACACTCAGGGGAAACAGGTCAGATCACAAGAGTTTTATTTAACAGAAACGCGGGATCACGAGGAAGATCTGTCGCCGCAGATCGGGGAAGCAGCGGGGAACCAAAGTCTGGAGACAGGGTCAGTCTGAAGGAGGGGGAGACACGGTTAATTGAGGGAGAAGCTAAGGAAACGTTACGGGGAGTCGTAAGCTTACCACAGAGCACGGGAACCGAACCGAGGAGGTAGTGGTGTGGACTCAGCCCGTCCTGCGGAGGTGGTGACAGGCGTCCGGGAGAACTGTGGGCGGAGGCGGATGGGGTCCGAGCAGCACCGGCGGGTCCAGGGATCCAGAATGAACAGAGGAAGGAACCAGGAGAGTCCGAGGCGACCAGGGTGAATCCGGGGAGGGGGAAGCTCGCACCCAACTTGGTACCACCAAGGGAGTTTGAGGAGGAGATCGCCAGAGCAGAATCTGAGCGGTTGTGGATTCGGGAGCCTGGTCTTCACAGCGCAGAGTCACACGAGAGAAGGGTTCCAAAGACACGAGTGCACTGGAGAGAACACAGGAAACACGGATTAGATCCAAAACGGGGATCGAAGAACTCACGGGTCTGAAGCTCAGGTGGAGGTCTTTGGCCTTTAGGCATACCGCGACAAGGTAACACTCAGGCATCCTCCCTCTGTTCGAGCCCGGTTCTTATAGTGCGGCCTGGTGCTGCTGGAGTGTCTGCAGGTGTGTGCACTCCGCCCACCCGTTAACCACGAACACCTGTGGAGAGAGTGGAGGCAGCAGAGCCAGCAGCAAGCTGCACGGCTCTGCTGACTGAGTCCTGACAGTTCCTTAATCTTTTCATCACATGCAGTAAGGTTCCAACTATTTAAATTACTCCACTCATCTTTAGATACGTTGATGAGATCAGCAACGACAACTTTCTGCCTCTATGTCTGTTTGGTCCACCATAGATGTAGTTACACATGTGAGAAGTTCAGGCTCCATCTTGCTAACACAAAAACAACAAACATAAGTTATGACAAAACTTTCAAAATAACATAAGATCCAGTCTGTGCACGCTTGGCTATGCATGTATGTTTAAATATACATTTTGCAAATACTTATTTGTGTATGTAGAAACAGGTGCGCAAGTTGACCGTTGCGGCTTATGACAACGGTCAACTTGTGGCTTATGACAACACTATTCTTTCAGTGTTAAGATGCTGGACCTTTAGGAATTACTAGCTCTGTAGCGCTTGCTTGACCTTTCTTTAGGATTTAGTAGCATGTTGCACACGGCAAACAAAACAAAGAAAACAAAAGTAATGAAGCACTGGGGTGACAGATGTTCCAGTAGCAAGGCAGTAAACAGGCGTGGAGTGAGTGGAGGTTGCAGGTGGAGATTGCAGACGACTCGGCGACCAGGAACAAGCTGAGCAGAGTATTTAAAGAGGGGTGAGCAGGTGGAGCTAGTCACAGGTGATTGCAGCCTGATCAGGCTGCGCTGGGAAGGAGGAGGCAGGAACTGCTAAAAATGCAGCCACCAGGCTGCATCATGACACTACTACCACTACTACAGAGGCTAGAAGACACTGGGGAACTACAGAGGCTAGAAGACACTGGGGAACTACAGAGGCTAGAAAACACTGGGGAACTACAGAGGCTAGAAAACACTGGGGAACTACAGAGGCTAGAAAACACTGGGGAACTACAGAAGCTAGAAAACACTGGGGAACTACAGAGGCTAGAAAACACTGGGGAACTACATAGGCTAGAAAACACTGGGGAACTACAGAGGCTAGAAAACACTGGGGAACTACATAGGCTAGAAAACACTGGGGAACTACAGAGGCTAGAAAACACTGGGGAACTACATAGCCTAGAAAACACTGGGGAACAACAGAGCCTAGAAAACACTGGGGAACTAAAGAGCCTAGAAAACACTGGGGAACTAAAGAGCCTAGAAAACACTGGGGAACTAAAGAGCCTAAAGAACGCTGGGGACTAAGAAAGCGTACGGAAACGCTGGGGACTAAGAAAGCGTACGGAAACACTGGGGACTAAGAAAGCGTACGGAAACACTGGGGACTAAGAAAGCGTACGGAAACACTGGGGACTAGGAAAGCGCACGGAAACGCTGGAGACTAGGAAAGCGCACGGAAACGCTGGGGACTAGGAAAGCGCACGGAAACGCTGGGGACTAGAAAAGCACACGGAAACGCTGGGGACTAGGAAAGCACACGGAAATGCTGGGGACTGTAAAAACAGGCGTACGAAAACACTAGGGCTCAACAAGCGTACGGAAACGCCTGAGCAACACTAGCGTACAACAACACCAGAGGGAAGGACAGACGTACGGAATCACTAGGGCTCAACAGACGTACGGAAACGCTGGCGCTCAACTAGTGTACCAAAATGCCGGGGGGAAGGAATGGTCGTACGGAAACGCCAAAGGGAAGTAACGGGCGTACGACAGCGCCAAATGGAAGGAACGGGCGCACGACAGCGCCAAGGGGAAGGAACGGGCGCACGACAGCGCCAAGGAGAAGGACCGGGCGTACGGAAACGCCAAGGGAAAGGACTGGGCGTACGGAAACGCCAAGGGAAAGGACCGGGCGTACGGAAACGCCAAGGGAAAGGACCGGGCGTACAGAAACGCCAAGGGAAAGGTCCGGGCATACGGAAACGCCAAAGGGCAAGAACGGGCGCACCACAGCGCCAGAGGGAAGAACAGGTGTACTGAAAACACCAGGGCTCAACAACACACGCTGGAGCACAACTAGCGTACAGAAACGCCAGGGGAACCCGGCGGGGCGTGAGGGGAACGCCGGGGCTTGGGGAAGAGAACGCCGGGGCGTGGGGGGAACGCCAGGGCGCGAGGAAAGAGAACGCCGGGGCGCGAGGAAAGAGAACGCCGGGGCGCGAGGAAAGAGAACGCCAGGGCGCGAGGAAAGAGAACGCCAGGGCGCGAGGGAAGCGCCGGGGCACAAGGGACGAGAACACCGGAGCGCGAGGGAAGCGCCGGGGCACAAGGGACGAGAACGCCGGGGCGTGAGGGAAACGCCGGGGCACAAGGGAAGCAGGAACGTCTAAAACGCCAGGGAACAAGAACAGAGGACGTACTAACACGCCGGGGAACTGAGAACAGAGGGCGTCTAAACACACCGGGGAACCGAGAACAGAGGGCGTCCTAACATGCCGGGGAACCGAGAACAGAGGTCGTCCTAACACGCCGGGGAACAAGAAAACCAAACACTAGGAGTCAGAGGGCGTCCTAACACGCCGGGAACACGAACGGAGGGCGTCCTAACACGCCAGGGAACACGAACGGAGGGCGTCCTAACACGCCAGGGAACACGAACGGAGGGCGTCCTAACACGCCAGGGAACAGGGAGTGCGCCGGGCAGCAACAGGCCGGGCGCGCCAGAGGGCTCAGCCGGTGACATGAGAGCGCCGGAGGGCTTTGGCGGCGGCCTATGTGTGCTGGGCAGTGACAGGCTGGCGCACCAGAGGGCTCAGCCAGCGACATGGAAGCACCGGAGGGCTCTGGCGGCGGCTTGCATGTGCTGAGCAGCGACAGGCCGAGTGCACCAGAGGGCACAGCCAGTGACTAGGATCACCGGAGGGCTCTGGTGGACCTCGACACCGGGGAAAAACTGTGAGCAGGGGAACAGAACAGAGTCACCAGGGGAAGTCAAAACAAAATAAAAACTACTGAAGGCTAGAGGGGACTAGACTAACCTAAGCAGGGCAAAACTAAAACAAAGAAAACAGGAGAAGTCAAGCATAGGGACCTTAAAGAGCGCTGGAACCCATCCAACGCAGGAACCCAGACGGCGCAGGAACCCACACACAAAGACCTTAAGGGGATTAAACAAACAAAACTTAGAAAAACTAATACTGAACTAAGACCAGAACTACAGGGCTAGGACTGGGACTACAGGGTCAAGACAGGGACTACAGGGTCTAGACGAGAACTACATGGCTTAGATGAGAACTACAGGGCTTAGACGAGAACTACAGGGCTTAGACGAGAACTACAGGGCTTAGACGAGAACTACAGGGCTTAGCAAACCAAGAAAGTAAAGCAAGAGCTAAGAGATTAAAGCAAAACTAGAAAACTCAAGAAAAACTAGAAAACTAAGGTAGAACTAGAAGCCTAGAGAACTAAAGCGAAACTAGAACATAAAGCAGGACTAAAAAACAAAGCAAGACAAAAACTAAAGGACTCTAAGAAGCACGGAAATACTCTAAAACTAAGGAATGCCAAGTACTCAAAACTAAGACACAAACTAGGGAACTTGGACAGAAACTAGAAGACTAACTAGAAAACAAGAGAACCAGAAAGCTAAAGCAAATCTAGAAAATAAAAGCTAAACTAGGAAACTAAAGATCTAAGTCAGGAACTTGAGAACGCAGGAACTTGAGAATGCAGGAACTAGAGAACGTAGAGAACACAGGAACTTGAGAACACAGGGAACACAGGAACTTGAGAACGCAGGGAACACAGGAACTTGAGAACGTGGAACAACTGCTGGAACAGCCGCTGGAACTTGAGAACGTGGAACAGCTGCTGGAACCTGAGAACGTGGAACAGCTGCTGGAATGTAAGAACGTGGAACAGCTGCTGGAACTTGAAAACGTGGAACAGCTGCTGGAACTTGAGAACGTGGAACAGCTGCTGGAACCTGAGAACGTGGAACAGCTGCTGGAATGTAAGAACGTGGAACAGCTGCTGGAACTTGAAAACGTGGAACAGCTGCTGGAACTTGAAAACGTGGAACAGCTGCTGGAACTTGAAAACGTGGAACAGCTGCTGGAACTTGAGAACGGTGGAGAACGGCAGCAGGTGGAGAACGTGGAAACAGAAGCAGCTAAATCCAGCCCGCTCCTGCACAAAACTGTGTGTGTGCTGTCCGGGTTCATCTTTGGCCGGGTCGTACTGTCAAGATTTGTCTTCATGAACCCGGACAGAGCACACAAATACAGAGCTGATCTTGAGAGTTTATTGCAAAGAGGGAGTAGTGTAAGGTGAAAACCAGAGTCAGTTACCGGGCTGGAGTTGATGAGTTGCAGGAGCAGGCTGACTGGAGAAAACAAAAGTAATGAAGCACTGGGGTGACAGATGTTCCAGCAGCAAGGCAGTAAACAGGCGAGGAGTGAGTGGAGGTTGCAGGTGGAGATTGCAGACAACCCGGCGACCAGGAACAAACTGAGCAGAGTATTTAAAGAGGGGTGAGCAGGTGGAGCCAGTCACAGGTGATTGCAGCCTGACAGGTGATCCTGATCAGGCTGCGCTGGGAAGGAGGAGGCAGGAACTGCTAAAAATGCAGCCACCAGGCTGCATCATGACAGTTACTACTAGGCTAGTGAAACTTAACTAAAACTCTTAAGCAAAATTAAGATAAAAAGAAGATAAGGAACTATTTACACACAAAAGAAAAAAAAAGGTCGAAATAAAATGGTTGATCACCATCATCAGAATGATGACGTGGATCCTGGTTTACTGCAGATCTAAGTCAAAGAACCAAAGTTCGTCTTAAAGAAAGTGGAATGAGGTTAACTAAATTAGAACAACCATAGTATGTGTTTCAACCTAGTCACAATGAAAATCCTGAGTTAAACAAACATTTGATAAAATAACATTTTACAGAATGATTTACTCTGTAAAAATCAGTAGGCTAGAATGCTCAACTTTATTAATGCGATTATTACTCTGGAAAGCTAGGGGCAGCTGTAGCGATCGGTCGCAAAAATCGGTTAATCCTAAAGTTATACAAAAACACCATCAAAAGGACATTGATGTTCCACATTAATGCGGTAATAATGTTCATAAGACTATCGAATAATGGTGGAGCAAAACGAAATAAACCTTATGTTTTGAAACGAACAGTAGTTACACTGTATGTTATCCGGGAAGCTAATAGCATTTAAGCTAGCGGATATTCAGAACGGAAAACACAAACATCAATATCCCATCAATGTATAACCCTTATGGAGATAATGTTTGTTACAACCGTAAAACACACTTGAATTACATCAGCATGACATGGTTTCGAAGAAGCTAATGGGAGCTATCCTGTAAGCTCCACGGGTTTTATAAACATCGTGAAAATGCATTAAGTAAACCTTCTAAATAAACCATTTAACTTTCACTATTTATTTCTCTGCCAAACCGGTCGGTGCCTCTGTGTCAGTTCGGTTCACTTTGGGCATCCAGTTGGAAGCAGTTGAAGCAGGGTGAAGGCCAAGGCTAGCATGCTGCTCTGCAGCTATGGCCTAGCCAAAACGTGGCGGTTGGAGCAGGTGGATCCGGATCATAGTGGAGTCTTTGACCCGGTTGCAAACCCAGTCAGGTCCTCCGCTCCAACGAGAGTTCCCCCCAATGCTGTACCAATGAAACAGCGGAAAATGAGAGTTTCCCCCAATGCTGTTCCTACGAAACAGCGGGAAATGGGGACGATTGTCTGTGGGAGCTTGGCTTTATAGCACAGCACCCTGCTGAGGGGGGCAGATCATGGTGCCTGTAAAAGTCAGATTCCCCCCCCCCCCCCCTCATGGCTTGATGGCACAACACATAGGAACATACAGGTAATACTAAAAAAAATGCCCCAAAACAGTGAGCCATGAGCCACAGCGTCCCTTCATGCCACCCTCTCCTTCATTCATATTGTCAGTGTAGTAGTTGCTGCTGCATTGTTAATGTTATCTTTACACTTCATTCCAGAGCTATGAATAGCATTATTCAGTCTGTGTTTTGTTTTTCTTTGTATTTTTTAGCATGTCTTCATTAGCCCAACTGGTTTCCAGTTTGAAAGCAAGAAATTCTTCACCCGACTATGAAATGGTAAGAGAATTTTCCTGTCTACATCTGTTGCTACTGTATATCTGTAAAATGTGTTCTACATGGGTTTATACATGAAGAAATTTAGAGCATTTTGTAAAACATTATGTGCTGCCACATGCATAAATGTCTTTGTGTTACTGATGAAAATTCCCATTTTTATATATGTATATATATTATTATTATTTTTTTTATTTAAATTGAGGGTGTGGGGGACTTCCAGTTCTGCTACTGAGAGGATGGCAGCCTAATATGTCTAGCTCCTGAAAGGTTTTACAATTTAACCCCCAAAAACCTTGATTTTATCAATCCTGGTGGGCAGTTTTAAAAACAATGAAAAAGGGGGTTACTACTAGAAATGGACTAAGCATGGCTCTGGCAGAGGAAGACCCAAACGGGAGCCACAGCCGAAGTAGCTCTCTAGACCAGGCAAACCCAGGTGAGGAACAGCGCGTCGAAGCTAGCCTAAGTAGCATTCTCAGCAAAATCCATGCATTTGGGAGAGACAACAGGGCGCGACTCTCCAACATAAAACAGGAATTAAAGAGGGCAAACTATAGACTGGAAGAAGTGGAGGGAAGAGTAGATGAAACAGAGACTGTACTTCAAGCAACATCAACGTTAGTCAAACGGCTAACTCTGCGCCAGGCTAGTTTGGAAGCGAGGCTGATTGACCAGGAGGCTCAAGCACGGAGATACACGGAATACCTGAAAACAAAGAAGGTTCCAACATGGCTGGTTTTCTGGAGGAGATGCTGAAAACTTCGCCCAATCTACCACATGACCATCAAGCTCTGGCCCCGAAGCCCACCGGTTCACAGGCAAGACCTCGCTCCATAGTGGTCAGGTTTGGCAGCTGGCGGACCAAGGAGGATGTGATTAAGAGAACATGGCAGAAAAAGGAAGTGTTCTGCAACAATGTTCGTTTCTACGTCAACCATGATTTCCCCCCTGAAGTGCTAAAGAAGCGCGGCAAATACGCCGAGGCCAAAAAAGTGTTGAAAGCAAAACGAATAAAGTTCCAGACGCCGTACCCTGCGAAGATGAGGAGCGGCAGAGAGACCAGCTCGGAAGTCAGGATCATGCCGCTGCTGACGGCAGCACACAACATAGATATCAAAACACTCACTTTAAAGATGGACTCAAGGAGTTCAGAAGACAGCCACCCCAAGATACTAACTGATGGATCACATCTTCACACTTACCAGATAAGTCTTGTTTGTAACATGTTGCTTACCCTTCATGTAGCTTGTATTTCTCATGCAGAAGTCTGCCATAACAAATCTGCCTCACCTGGCCCAGATCTATGTCTGAAATCTGTCTAAACTTCTATTTCTCTTTTACTGCTTAATCAGATTAGCGGGACTTGCCGGGCCAGTCATCCTCAATTTCACTTTCTTATTTTCCTTTACTACTTACTTTATTTGGACTCTGGCTGAAGTTTGACCACATCTTCGGGCCCCACCACCAAGACGTGGGATGTTCCCTTATGAGGGCCTTGACTTTTCAAGGTCCCACAAGGCTTCTTGGAAGAGAGCCCCTGAACCGGAAGCAATGGTTCTGAACTGCTCCGGTGATGTTCTGTTTCAGAGTGTTCTAAGTTGTTTTGTGTTCGTTGGGAAGGTTAGGTTCAGTATTCTATGTCCAGGTCTCCCAGGAGAGACTCGTGTAGAGATAAGTGATTACATTACTACTTTCCCATTGTAGTGTCCATATAATTTGAAATTCTCCCTGCAGGAATCACAATAAAGCTATTTACACGCGGAGCATTATGGCGAAAGCCACAAGTGGATTTTACTTTCCACTTGTGAAAGTAAAATCTGTCGAGCTCTATTTGGCATTAAGATATCAATTTTTATTGCCACATTGCTAGACAGGACACTGGGAATAAAAAAAAAAAAAAAAAAAAAAGAGATAAGTGATTACAGTAATAGACAATGAAAGTAATTTCATTTAATGTGAATGGGGTTTTAAATCCAGAGTGGAGGCAGATAATAACAAAATGAAAAGGGAGAATGCACTGATTGTGCTCTTACAAGAGACGCACCTCACCCCTTCGGAGCATAAAAGACTTAAAAGTATGGGCTTTTCAAGAGTATATTATTCATCTTACAAATCAGGCCACAGTAGAGAATTAGCAACCTTGATTTCACAACAAATACCATTTGAACAGGTCTCAGAGATCTCTGATAAGGAAGGGAGATATGTAATAGTCTCAGGGAAAATACATGATGTAGTTGTAACAATTTGTAATGTTTATCCCCCTCCTGGAAGTAACTTTGCTTTCTACAGAAACATATTTGACTTGATTATAAAGGACACAGGGGTTGTCGTATGTGGAGGCGACTTTAATATCCGTCTCAATCCAAAACAAGATTCATCCAAAAACCTAGCTACTACGTTGTTGCATAAGAAAATTAATGCCTTAATGGCAGAACTTGGTATTCTGGATTTGTGGAGAGATCTTTCCAGGATAGATAATTTTTTTATACTGAAGAGAGATCGTCATCGAATTCACGATTGTGATATTGGAAGCATTGATCTATCGGACCATGCCCCCCTCTCCTGCACTGTAGATATTATTGATAACCCAGGTAGAACTTTATGGAGGTTGAATACAGGTATCTTAAATAATCCAAGATTTAAAACACAAATGAAAGAGGAAATAAAAAGGTTTCTTGAAGAAAATGATAACGGCGAGGTTGATTCAGCAACAGTATGGGATACTTTAAAAGCTGTTATGAGAGGGAGAATAATATCATTCTGTGCCTATGAAAAAAAACAATTATGATTGATAGATCTTAATAAAACACTGAAAAATCTTGAGACACAACATAAAAAAGAACAAAAACCTGAGATACTAACTAAAATAAAAACAGTTAGAAAGAAAATAAATCTAATATACACACAGGACATTGAAAAAAAGATGATATTCACAAGACAAACTTATGAGTCTGGAGCAAAATCACTTAAAATCCTGTCAAGAAAACTGCAAAAACAACGAACAGACAACACAATATAAAAAATAAGGGATATGGACTCTAAAACTATACAGTACAAACAAGAGGAAATACAAAGAACTTTCAGAAAATATTACAAGCGCTTGTATACACAACCCCAATTAGAAGGTGAACAGCAAATTGATGACTTTTAAAAAAATCTATAAATCCCACACCAATGATGGTTACATTTTCTGAATCCAGACAAAAATTCCTACGTTTTGATGTATAATTTATGTGGATAGGGTGAAAATTGAGCGAGTGAGAAGTTGTTTGGAGAAGAAGAATTTGTTGAATTTCTTCAGTGCGCACTCTAAAAGAGCCTACTTGACGACCATAGCAACGCATGTTATTTGCTGAATTTCTTGAAAAGCCAAAATTATTTTAAAGACGTACTATACGAAAATGGTAAAAGATATGAAAAAGCTGAAGTAGCTGAAGATAGCTGAAGGTTATTTGAACATTTTAAAAGTTGAATGACGTTTCTAGCTGAAGGTAGGCTGAAGCGGTAAGCTGTCAAAAAGCTGAAGGATTTTGAAGGATTCTCCATTCAATTTCAATGAGAGCAAAAAACTCACAAAAAGTTAAATATTTTAAATATTATAAAAGTTATAATTACAAAAAGACATAGCAGTAATGTCGTGAACGAGCTGAACGTTTTGATACGAAAATTGTTTAAATCGGTTGAAGTATGCAGGAGTAGTTAGATGCCGAAAAACTTACAGAAGAATAATCAAGACCTGAAGGAACTTAATAAGTGAGAATGCTGTATAGCATTCTCACTTGATAATAAAAAGATAGAGACGCGTTTAGAGGTGCATAGTAGTAGGTGCCTCCATGCATTTGCATAGCGGGTGATCTGTCTTTCCTGGATGATGTCACAGCTAACAGAACGCCAGACCAGGTGTACCTACTATGAAGAAAAAAAGAGAGAGCAAAAACTTAAAAGCTGAAATTGCATTGAAAAACAGTCATTTCAATGCAATGCAATGCAAAACTGGAGAACAGTAGAAATCAGTAGAGTGAGAAAAACCGGCCCTGATGTCCCCCAGTAGCCTAAGCCTGATTGTTACCACATGGGTTAACAATCAGGCGAGGCTTTTTTTTTAATAAGCAGCAGAACCAACAAACACCACATGTACATTCATCACAGCCAATGCAGTGGGTGTCAAAAGGTGCCATTCTATCCCAATGGAGGATGTCCCTGACCTCTCGTTACATTACAAAGTTTACAATATTAAGGAGAGCCAGTGAAATGCTTGAGGCAGGATTTGACAGGAAAAGGAGGAGATTATGTATTAATATAAAATAAATTAATAAGCAATACATAAAATACTTTGTTTTCTTAAAACGTCTGAATACAAACTGTCACAAAACATGTTAAATAAATTCCTTTATCATCATTCATTTATACCAGTTGTTTAAGTTATTTAATTGTTACTTGTAAAAAAAGAAAAAAAAAGGAAAGTTTGGGGGCCCCCCTTTGCACCAGTGGGCCCAACTGGCCCCTTCGTTTGCCTATGGCTGGGACCGGCCCTGGCTGGCCATCTGCAGCATGCAGAGACATGAGGGAGAGTGTATGTAATTGGATTAGAATGGAATACTTTGACTCGAACAGCGCTCGATTTTTCGGGAACCGTAAATGGTAGAGACGTAATTTTTTCTGCGTTTATTTTGTAACAGATCGAGGAACAAGACAATCTATGCATTTTTGCTCGAAATATTGGAATAGAGGTGTAAAAAAAATCATTAAAACATGGCATTTTTCAAAACTTCTCCATAGGAAATGAATGGGGAGGGTTTGGGGTTGTTGCCAGAGGTGATTTGCGAAAAATCTATAAAAACCCTTATTAAAATCTAGAAACCCTTATTAGGTGCATAGTAGTAGGCCTCCACCATGCATTTTCAATACATAGGCGGGCGCCTAATAATAATTTTAAAGAAACCCTTATTAGGTGCATAGTAGTAGGCCTCCGCCATGCATTTTCAATGTATAGGCGGGCGCCTAATAATAAAGAAACCCTTATTAGGTGCATAGTAGTTAGTTAGTTTGGTCCAAATCCTGTACTGGGAAGTGCCTCAAAAAGGGTGCCAATAATGAGGTGATTTGCGAAAAATCTATAAATCCTACACCAATGAGGGTTACATTTCCTGAATCCAGGCAAAAAGACCTATGTTTTGATGTATAACTTGTGTACGTAGAGTGAAAATTGAGCGAGTAGGCTGAAGTTGTTTGTTGTTTTTTGGATAATTTTGTCACCAGGGTAACTGAAAATTGGGTGATGAGAAATATCTATAAGTCCTACACCAATAAGGGTTATATTTCCTGAATCCAGACAAAAAGATCTACGTTTTCATGTATAATTTGTGTACGTAGAGTGAAAATTTAGCAAATAGGCTAAAGTTGTTCAGTGTTTTTTGGATAAATTTGTCACCATGGTAACTTGAAATGGCGTGATGAGAAAACGATAAAAGATATCCAAAGCTCAAAGATATATCTACAAACTGGAAGTTAAACGATGTTCGTAGGTGAAAGCATGACGACCGTAACTGGAAATGGCGTCAAGTACAAAAAGACCGCTTTGCTGCGTCCAGACGAACGGTTCGGCCTGTATTAACGGTGGCGGAAGAAAAATAAGGAATAATAATTTTAAAGAAACCCTTATTAGGTGCATACTATAAGGCCTCAGGCGCCTAATGACAGATAGTAGTACTATTGGTAATATCATATTGTGTCCAATGTCCTTCACACATAGTAGCATTACAATAGGTCTTCTGCAGTTTTAGTTGTAACCAACTATTATTACTAATGTTCCATAGTTGTCTCCATTCCTGGAAATTTCCAGTAGTAACCACACGCTTAAACCGTTCTTCAGATCTGAAGCAAATCCGTCGCCCCCTCTCTTTTTATTAGGAAAAGGTAAGCAAAATAACTGTGACCTTCGAGATAAAACCAAGCAGTTCACACAGTGCAGCACTCCAGGTGGCTGAATAGAGTTCATAAAAACACTTATAGTCACAACATATTTCTCTGCTTTCTGCAGGCCTTCTGCAACTATAAGAGAGAGATCTAAAACCTTAAAACGTCTTAGTAGTAAAGAGTAAATATATATGATAAATACAATGAAAATTTTAAATAACATAAAATATGTAGACATAGTAATAATAATTCTATCATTCCCCCCTGTTATCATTTAATATACTCTTTTTCTCATCTCACTTCAATTGTTCATGATGTCTTCTTTCTTTTAAAAAGTAGCAGCTTATTAATACAGTCCTTTGGTTCAACCGCGATCTTCCGTACAGCTGAATAATATTTTCCACAACATTGAAGGTTCCCGTGTTGGAACCGGGCAGTGCTGTAACTTTTAGTACAGATCAACATGAATGCTTCATAGAGTTGTATCACACAAGAAGAAAGGTTTAGCTTTTATTTACAATTTAGGGTTCATCTAATTAAGTAAGGCCTGTTTTAGGTCCCTATGCGCACATTATTTGAATTTTACATTAGACTAGATAAGATAAAACTGTTCAGTAACCAAGGTCGAATCCGTCTACTCTTCCCCCACCCTGTAAAACCCTTTACTTGGTTCTCCATTTACCATTCCCATGGACAATCATCCATCACTTTCATACCTTACAAATCCAGGAGTACCATTGAGGGGCATCAGAGGGCAGGCTGGGTCTTTGTCATCTGAAAAATTCATCCTATCTAAAAGATGATAAAAACTGATTTGACCCCAGGTGATATCCCGCTCTCGGCCAATCTGAGCGAGAAGTACCTCTATTGAAACTAGGATTTACCATTACCAGCTAATATTAAAGGATCTTTAGAGCCAATCAGACCCTGGTTCTTCCTATATCAAAGCAAAAAATTGCATAAACCGTAGGTCTTTGTGTGTCTGAAGCAAACAGTTTCCATTCTTTACCATAAAATCATATTGAACATAATGCAACATCACAGTGTAGATGTCTTAACACAAAAAAATCAAACAAGTAAGTCAGTAGAACAGAGCAGTTAAACAAACAATAACACAATATGAGAAGTGTCCGAACGTCAAGAGCGCAAAGTTAAGGAAGCCTTCAGGCCTTTCAGGGCACAAGGTAGAAATTAATCTAATCGCGCTTAGTGTCTCTTCAGGCAACTCCTCCCGTTGAAGAATAAGGAATCAGAGTTCTCTGGCTTCTTCATCCCCAGTCCTCTTCTTGGTTCCCCCTCGCAGGTTGGACGATTGAGCTGGATGGTAATGAATGTTCAGTTCTTAATTGGGCCATGAGGATTTTATTTTGCATTTCTCCCTAATAAAACACTTTGTGAAGATGGTCTGCAGACACGAGAGTTTGTTTCTATTTGGGAACAGAAACAAGGTGTAATTAGTGTTCTTATCAAAAAACCCATTCATGTGTCATTTATTAAAAACATCCTCCAAGCACTTTCACATTCAAGATATTTCCGTGCACAATTATTTAGCTCCCAGAATTATGCAATTTAATTATTAATTAAAAGAGTAATCTTTAAGTTTAAATGTATTTGCAGTAGTTTCCTAATAATTCTTAACAGAATGCATCCAATGTTTGCCTTAACTTTAATTGTCTGACAGTTGAAGTTCTCTGCAACATAATTTCATCAACATATTTGTTCCATGTCATTTCCCGTTTTATTTTAAAACCCCAACTGAGAAAAAGGAAGCCTTTCCACGTGAAAGCCTTTTCCCTCTCTGTCTCTCTCTCTCTTTTTTTTTTTTTTTTTAAAGAAAGAAAGTGAGGAGCTGTTCTGCACAGAAAAGACAAAATATTTATACCATTCTGTAACTGTTCAAGGATGCCAAGGTTCCACATACCAAAGCAGTGAGCAGGAGAGCTTTTTGAAAACGTTCTAACATTGTTGAACAACCAAAGCTACTTAAGCAAATCAGAATTAGTTCCCAAATTAATCCTAAAATAAAGTAAACCATACATGTGATTATTTGCCATTTTTTATTTAACTGACGATTAAGGACTTTGATTAAGAAGTTCCCTATTTTTCTAGGCCTCTGCAATCTGATCTATGTGTTCTGAGTGCCTGGTCAGGAAAGGTTAAGGTTCTCTGAAGCTTTCTGTTTTCAGCAACTCCGAAAACCCAGAACCCTTTACAGTCAGCGTTAGGTGTCAGGTAACCTGTGGGACCACGTCATTGTCTCCCTTGGTTCCAACCTGGTTCCACCAGCTGTGTCAAGTTTACAACAGGGCCAACCCACAGCAGCTCGTTCTGGGTGCTGTGCCCCAGGGGTCTCCACACCCCCCTGTGTGGAACGTCTCTTATTGTAAGGATCTCACCTTATATCCCATTCAAGATGTTCTTTACACAACAGGAGTTCCAATGTGGGATGTCTTTTGCTGCTTTAATGTTCCTCAGAGAAAACCTTCATTCATTCCCAGCAATCCTGACTAGATCCAAAATGTCTCCATAATTTAATCTAATTAAATAAATCTTACTTCTTTTCTGTATGTAAGAGGATAACCATATCCTGATCTAAAAGCCCTCTAGGTTAACAATTAGCTAACCTCTGTTTTATGTGTTCTTCCCCTTAGGATGTTTTAACAACCAGTTAAAAGAACTATTGAGTTATTTGTTCTAGTCGAGAGATATTAAATCTCCATAAATATTGTAACCATTGTACACTGATGCTTTAATCCTAAATCTACCCATGTTAGTTAGTAGGATGTGTCATTATGCTAATTCTATTGCAACCTTATCCATTTTAGCCAGTAACCTTTTGTTACTGTTTTATTGATGCCTGCCGGATTGGCAGAAATCTGCTTACTCTAAGATGTTCATTAAATTAAATTTTAATTTAAAAGTTCAGGTTACTCTGCTTATATAGTGAAAACCAATTAATTTATTTATTTATTCAACTGTTGATATAATACCCACTTAATTTATTAGGTTGCTCTATGATTCCATCAAGTTGCTTCTTTAAAAGTTTTCCACCTTTACATAATGTTAATGTGTTTCGTAATGTGTGTTTTGTTTTAATTTTGTACAAGAAAATCTGAAGTGAAATGCATGAAGTCGTGTCTGCAGAACTCATCTGTGCTTTTTGTCGAAGGTTGTCCGATGCCTCAGTCATAGTCCTTGCCATTGTCCATTTTCAGTCCAATGTCTGACTTAAGCACAACATTCTCCTTCCCTTCAACAGTCCATCCTCCAGTCCTCACGCCTGCAAACAGAATGAATTCTGCCAGCATTTTTTGCCAAAGAAACGCTCCATAGGATGAAAAGAAATTACAGCAAAGCAGTCACAAACATTTTAACCGCTGTGTTCCCTCTAACATGACAAACATAAAAGAAACAAAAGGATAGAAAAAAAATAAAAATAAAACTTTGTCTCTGACAAAATAAAACTCAAAACTGGATCAGGCTGCAGTCAATGACATCACCTTTAGTCCTTGTCCCAAGGATCAGCCCCCACTTCACTGCGGCACTGTTTCTGCATTCTCTCGCATCTGAGAATGTCTAAAAAGAGACTAAATCTCTATGTTAGCACATTCCTATCATATTGACCACGTTTCTTTGCAAAGAAAAAGAAGCAGAAAGACAGAACTGTTAATAGCATAAAGCAACAAACATTTTTAAGACACCACCTTTCTTTTAAAACTCTGTTCAAAATATCTCCAAAAGAAAAAACAAAACAAAATAAATAACCAAAAAACAAAATTGTCTCCCAAGGAGCACAATTATGTATTTTCCAATATGACATAGGTTTTTGACTTATTACTAACTTTTGATATCCTTCTGATCCATTGACCATGTGTATTTGCTGTTAGTAATACCTTTATTTATACATAACTTCCCAAATCTCAATTGGTCAAGGGTTAAACCTTAAAGCAATGATTTTGTCTTTTAGGTTTCTGAGCTTCTAGTGTTTCTCTATAAATGATAAGGGTTTCCCCATAAGTACATTGAGAAGACTGCCCAAAACAAACTGAGATTAGAATTAGAATTTAATCCTTCAGAAGCTGGCTTTATTTTATTTTTTCCGTCTGACATAGTTTTTGTGCTCCCAGGCCAGAACACACAGACCAGCCTAGCCATAAACATTCAGATGTTTACATCATGGTCAGAGTTGTTTGTCATATCTTTTGTCCTTCTCACGTTATACTGTCCCTCTGAGGTTCAATGCGGCCTTCTGATATTCTAACACTTTTCAAAATTTCTTATTAGTTGCATTCAAATTCCAAGTAAAAAATAAAATAAATGAATAGAAAAGCAACCATATTTAGTTCCATACAGGTTTGTTCAAAGCAAAGTTTTTTTTTTTTTTTTTTTTACATCTATTTAAATCGAAGATCATGTATTTCTAAACTTCTTTGATATGGACTGGTTTGTGATGAATCACTATTGTTATAAGCAATAAGATCTCAATGAGTTTATATTACTTTAGGGCTCAAACAAATGATGGGGTCACTGGCTAATTCTGTAGTGGAGTAAACCCAACAAGCTTTTATGTGCAGCTCATTACCAGTTACAATTTTCTAACAGAGCTGAAATATTTTCGTTTAAACCATGTTAATCTCTCCGTATATCAATTGAATTTGGCCCGGATATTTAATGTGGAAAAAAACTTTGTTATTGAAGTCCCTCTTGTTCCTTCTTTAGTTTTTAGTTAACATAGTTCATGCTTAAAAATGTTATTTGAATTAGGGAACTGCAGTTCTCCCAAAACAAATGAACATCTTTGAAACCATGATTTATAATTTGAACTGAATTAGTTTACCCAGCCGAACGTTTAGTTAAATAGATACATACATACAGTTACATAGGAACGATGACATTCAGAAAAACAAACAGAAGAAGGCCTGTTTTTTCACTATCTTACACAGACAGATCTATGTTTTTTATATTTTTCAAAACATCTATGGCAACGGCGAAAGATGTATTCAACGTGTTAGGTTCCCGCTTAGTTTAAAAAGTGGAGAGCGTGCGCTGGCTACGACCCCCGAATGTTTCGTCCACACACGGTTTTACGTTTCAGCCCCGCAAGGGTGCAACTCTTTGTCTTGCAGACACCTGGACGCTTATCCATTTTTGAAAGTTATACGTCGCTATTAGCAGTTCAGAACACTTTTATCCATAACGGAAGTGTCTAGTCGGTCCCCCCATGTCATCGCTTCCCTGGTGCAACGCCCTTTTAGTTCCGTTTCCGTTTCCTTTTTTTATTAATTTTATTCAATTTTCGCTTTTCTTTTTTCAACCAGATATAAGTCTGGTGTATTATCTCTAAACTAGTGCTGTCAAACTATTATTTTTTTTATTTTATTTCAATGAATCTTGTATTTTATCTTTTTATTACTGAAAGTATTAAAGCTCATTTGGGAATCTTAATATGCAATTTTGCAATAAATGACACTAGTTAAAATTATGCTTGTACAAAAAAAATATATTTTTCTTTTTTCTTTTTCAGTTGTCTCAAAGAAATGTTTAATCCCCTGCCAAATATCAACTATAATAACTTTTCACCACTATTCTGGCCAAATTCTCCCTTCACGAAGATCAACTCCACACAGTACATTTCCACTGTAAATCTCTCCACTCAGACGCTATTCTGAGCCACACATATGCACACACATATACGCAGATTTACACACAGAGACCCACTCGCGCACACACACACTCTCAAGCGCTGTGGACTCAAACATTCTCTCCTTTCATGCAATGATCCCATTAAACGACACATTACGTTGGACAAGATATAACAAAAACAAAAACATATCAGACAGACAGCTTGCGCGAAAAGAGTCTTCTGCGACACTTTGTTTTTCTTTTCTTTTTTCTACGGGACCTTTAAATACCTCCTTGTTTAACCGGTGTATTTTCAAAGACTCCCAAATTGTTTCTGTGGGATTCCCTTTTAAATCTCTTCATTTATTAATAATACCTTCCTGGAATTTTAGCAATTTTTGTTTGTTAAATCATCCCTTAAACCTGCATTGTATTCTTTTACCCATGAAGCTAAAGGTTTTATTTTATCAGGGTCCTGCTGTTCAATGAATTTCCAGTCTTTACTCTGGAGCTGTTTCAACGTTTTCCTTTGTCCCTTTCCCATTTTTATAAATTTGGTCCACTCCTGTAACACATAGGGTGTTCTATAGGTTGGAATTGTTACACCGTGGGGTAACAATAAAATACCTGTTGTGGTAATTCTCACTTCAACTCTTTCGAGTAGAGAATTCTTGCTAGAGATCCACAAAGGCTTGTTACTTTCAATCCCACTGTTTTTAAATGAAAATAAAATACCTAGTGGTATTTAATTTTCCAGTCATACACACAAACACACAATGCAGACTTTAATTTTGTAGGACACTGCCGCCCTATCCTCGAATTACACGGCCTATTCTCTGGACGCCGTTATCCTATTTTTTTTTTCCTCTACACAGACTTTTTGGGCTCTGTTACCCCTTAGATTCACAGACCTTTCGGACTCTGTTACCCCTTAGTGTACCTATCAGTGCCAAGGATGATAGGGTTTGTTATCACAGACTTTCTCGGACTCCGTTATCCCTTCTATGCTCAATACCTCTCAGGTACTCATTTATACCTTTAAATAAACTCCACTCACCACTGCTGTCAATCCTCCCTCTGACTTCCCGTCAACAGTCAGAAACCCAGAGGCGATATGGACTAGTCCCTTGAAAAAGGATCTGAATGCAGTGGTCACTGACTTTTCACCCGGTTCACCTCACCCAGAGGAAATCCTCCTGTATGTTGGGATCCGGCTCGAAGGACCAATTAAATGTTCAAACACCTAAAACATTTATTAACAACACAAGAAGGATAGACAACAATGAGGTTTGGTTTTCAAATAATCTTGCAAGGAGATCAAACGGAGATGCTTAATACAGATGTCCAAATCCAATCTGAAGCAAATCTGTCGCCCCCTCTCTATTTCTTAGGAAAAGGAATCCCTGGTTCCATTGTCAAGCTAAGGGGTAGGGATAAGAAAAATAACTGTGACCTTCGAGATAAAACCAAGCAGTTCACACAGTGCAGCACTCCAGATGACTGAATAGAGTTCATTTAAACACTTATCATAGTCACAACATATTTCTCTGCTTTCTGCAGGCCTTCTGCAACTATAAGGGAGAGATCTAAAACCTTAAAACTTCTTATTAGTAAAGAGTAAATATATATGATAAATACAATGAAAATAGTAAATAACATAAAATATGTAGACATAGTAATAATAATTCTATCAATATGAGTATCATTTGTACGTTACATACCGTCCAGTTCAAAGCTATAGAAATGTTCGTTAACGCTTCTGCTGTCGTGTTCCACATTTTTATTTGCCAGTTCAGTTCTCTAAGGAGGATCTTTGCAGTTTTTTCCTGTGATGTTACAACAGTAGGCATCCATAATCCAACCTGATGAACAGCTCTTGATGCATGCTGTCCAGTTTAATAACATAGTTCTTGTTACTTTATTGTCAAAAGTGTTGGAAACACTTAACACAGTACCTGTTCCACCAAGCAAAGTGTCCCACCATGCACGTTTCGTCCTAGTGCATGTTGGCAGAGGAGAAAAAAAAAAACTTTTCAGTGAACTTTATTTGCTATCGTAGATTGTGCCATTTGTTGACAAGTGTGAGCAGCAGGTGCAATTTGAGTGTGTGTCTTCTTACACGCTCGTTCTGTAGATGATTCATATTGGCACAAACCTCTCCTTGAAACTACTTTAACTTTACATCCCTTGAAGACTACTGGCATGCTTCTTACACGCCACCGAGCGCATGTGTAGTCATCCTGGATTCCGTTGCGCATGCTGTCTCCCCATCACGGTTGATACGGCTGAACCACTTCTTTCAGGATCCGGCCTGGTGCTTCTGCCCAACAGAGGTGTGCCAGCAGGACCATGGCAGCGAGGACACGGAAGATGATGGCCCCAAATCCTGCACCAGCTCTGTGGTGCCTCCCATGGTTTGGGACGTCCGCCATCGCGCTGTCCCTTAGGTCATCCAATCAGCAGATCCCACGGAAACATGGATCTGAAATCAAAATTAGTACTGCTATAAGACAAAAAAAATTGATTAGTTTTCTCTTACATAACATTTATCAATTTTTTCCTCCTGAGTAAAATACTGACACTGTTGCATCACTCCCTTGTGAAATGATTTCAGCTGGTCTAGGTGGACCATTTTCTTGTCTCACCCAAACTTTGGCTCCTGGTTTATCTGTTGAGCCAAACCCCCTGTTCCTCTTATAGTGATGTTAGTGGGGGCAGCCACCCCTTGAACCTCTGTCATTTCACAGGGTTTCACTAGCAGTTGTGCTAGTTTTTCTCCTTTCTCAATTACCAGGGATTTTCTCCTTGATTATCCCCAACAATCACTTTAGCTTGTGCAACTCCACAGGCCTGGACATCATCTTTCCCAATGACACAGCTTGGTGTATGGTTTCCTTAGCCAAATCTAATGCTCTTTGCTGTGCTTCTTCCCAAATAAAATTTTCTCTTTCAGGCACTTTTCAGAATTGGAATGACCACATCCTTGTGCCATAAAATGATAAATTCTAGTCAATAATGCTGAAATATTTTTAACACCTGTATTAAGCATTTAAATATACATTAATACATTTTCCATTCAGATAAAATCACAAGTTTTATTGTTCATTTATTTTTACTCTCTTATACACACACATAATCCTGAGCGGTTTCTCAGTTTTTCAAATGCAGAGACAGTAAGACTGCCCCTGGAGCAATTGGCCTATTATTCAATTGGGCCAATGCTTGCATCAATTTAGGCTTCCAATCTGTTAAGACATGATTATCAGACACATTTTTTTAAAGAATTCTTTCAACAGTCCATTCATTCACAATCAGCCCAGCAGCTTGCAGATAATATGGAATGTGATAAATCCATTCCACCTGTCGTTCCTGTCCTTTTTCTGATGTTGACATGATTCACACTGCTAGATGGCTGTTTTAATGTTATCTGTTCTCAAATCAACACCCCTGTACTGGTGTTGACTGCACTTTCTCCTTAATGTCTTTTCACAATTTTTTTTCCAAACTTCTTTGTTCCGAATTTTCCAAAACCTTTTAAACAACCTCGGAAAAAGTTTAAAGACACTTTATCTATATATATTTTTTTTAACAAAACTAGCAAACAAACAAAACAACTCATGTGTTGCGCCTCTCGCAACATCTGGGCCAAAGGATTTAATGGATTCAGCCCAGCACTAAATCCTGGTTTCAACTCAGCAGCAGATAACTCATTAATCTTGCTGCTGCAGGCACCCCAGCACTTATTGGTGCCTTCCACAACATAAAACATAATGGACCCTGTTAATTTCTCCTGGTCCGTTCGCTGCCCGCAAACCTAAGTTTGTTGACATTGTGGACTGTGTTCCTCTCACTCGCCCCATTTTCCCAGATTCCACAGCTCCATAATTTGAGTTTTAATAATTTTCATCTGGGCATCTGGAGCTCCCAGCATCACAGTAAGCATAGCTGATTGATAATGCTGTAGAGCAGTTCTATTCTTTTTTTTAAATGATTCAAACAAATGTTTAATTCTCTGCCGAAAATCCAGCAACTTTTCCTAACTTCTAACCTGTGTCCTGCGCTTAATATACTGTTTTACTAAACATTTTAACAAAATGTCACCGTAATAACCGTTTGTTTGTTTTTTTCCAATATATAACTGCCTTGACCAGCAGAACGCTCTCCTGCGCGCGGGAGAGTGTCCTCCCACTGATATCCATGCTGCACAATCCTAATGATTTTCACAAATATCCTGATTAAATGCTCCCTCCATGCTGAACACTTTTACTTGTTTCTCGAAAGTTAACTCAAAACTCCAGTAATTTTCCACTGTAAGTCTCTTACGCTCCGGAACTATTCTGAGCTCCCTTATACGCATTTCTACACACACGGATTTACACACATAGTCCCATTTACACACACACTCCGGATTCAAGCACAATTCTTTACTCATTCACACACAATGAACCAGTGGCGACTGGTGAAAAAAAATGTTGGTGGGGCTGGCCAATAGATTTCCCTGCCTAACCCAGTACATGCCTTTAAATTAAAAGTCGGAAAATTACAACGATTCCACAATAAGCATTTAATTAATAAAAAAACATTGTTCACAAAGGATTATTTTGGTGATTTTGCCTTATTAATCCTTTTCACAGACTCATGCCAGAGGGTTTGCATACATTGTACATGTACGTATATTATTACGAAACGAACGTTTACGTCTTGACTTAAATATATATCCTAATTTTTTATTTATATAATGATTTAAGTAGAACAAGTGCAAAATTAAGTTGTATTTACCGGAGATGAAGTGTAGACAGTGTAGACATCGTGGTATGATGGCTCCCAGTCGATTGGGATTGTCTGCCTGCATCCTTTTCATTAAAATGATCCATTTCTTTCTTCTTTCTTCGTCCTTCGATAAATGAAAGAAACGTACATCCGACGATTTGGAATGCCTCTGTGTGCAACCGGGAGCACAAGAAGTCGTAGGCATTGTTTAGATTCCAAAAATAAACGAAAAGTACACTCTAATTCACCCGATTTGTCACGCTGGTAAGCAAAAACAGTACTGTTTTTGCCGACCACTGTGACCCAGATGTAGCGCGGATGTAGCTTGTGACGTCACGCGTGAAGTGCACCTATCACTGTGCAGCTAGGGCTATGACTCCAGGAGCCCCAAACCCATTCATTTTGGCGATGCTGATTGGCCAAATATTTATAAATCTTCCCTAGCAACAGTATACGATTGGTTATTTCGCTACACTTGTAGGGCTCCTTGAGTCACAGCCCCACAAGTGTAGAAGATAAATGATACGTTCTGTTGGTGGAAATGCACTGTTAAATGAGAGTCAATTGATAGAGTCAATTAGTAGAAGTGTTTTAATAATTCTTATTACATGTAGCCACATACTATTAAGTAAAAACTGACATTAATAATACTTTTAAAATCTATATATATTTTGACTTTTCCTCTCCACATCTAGAGAGGGGAGCGCCTGAGCGCCCCCTATGGGCCAGCCGCCACCGCAATGAACACATTTTACAAGATATGAAAAACACAACATAGACAAACAGCTTGCGCGCAGAGTCTGCAACACTTTTTTCCTACGGAACTTTTTGTTTCTTTCTTGTTACCACAGACACCCTAGCTACAGCTTTCCTGCAACACTAGTTATCTGTTACAGCTGGTGACTCGACATTTTCAGATGCTGTTGACACAGCGACTCAACAGATTGCAGCTCTATCATTTCCTGCTTGTCTTTTAACTGCTGAGTTTTTAATTGTTGGCCGGCTTCATACTGGTGTTTCCATGCAGTGGCACAGATCCACAAACGCCACTGCAATCCGGCCGCCAGTACCCTTTTTTTTTGCACTTCAATTTTCTGCAACAGTGCCAATAAGTCTTTGGTTCCCGCTGCCTGCAGCGAAGCACCCCACGGTTCTGGTGTTCTTCCACTATCATGCAAACACAGCGCTATCTCCTTAAAAAGAAGCTGTTCCCACCTCGTGACTACCTCCTCTTTTCCTGCAACTCTTTCGCACAAACGCAGCGCTATTTCTGCACAATGACAGGGTTCCCATCTCGGTACTACCTTCACTTTCATATTTGTAAATTGCAGTCTCTTCTCAATCCTGTTTGTGATGCCAAAATGTTTTATGAAATTTGTATGCAGATTTGGAAGAGATCGGCGACACACAAACACATAAACACTGTTTCTATTAGAATAATAGTGCCCATATTTATTATCCCCCACAGAATACAGCAACACAAAACAGCAAGCTGTTCACACACGCAAAGTAGCAAGCACTTAAAGCAACATTGCTTTCAGATAAGCGTGATGTTCCATACCTTACCCTGGCACAGAACTGGGAAGTCGGTCAGTCCAGTAAGAGCACAATCCACACGGCCGGGTGTCCAAAACCCACGGCAGTCTTCGCCGGACTGAGGGCAGTCTCCCCTTTATATACTTATAAACAAAGGCCCAGGTGTGGAGAAGGAATGGCCACTTCTCCCTCCACAGCCGCCCTGTTTCTTAAAGCATGTTTTCAAAACAGAAACCGTTCCCAGCATCTCTGCAGTGTGTGAAGCGAAATATAATTCTAGTTTCATATGAAATCAGTCTTTCCCACAACACATCATGATAGGTTCCCACCACAAGTTAAAACAAGTTATAGCAAAATAACAAATGTGGTTAAACAAAATAACAGGCAAAACTCAGAGCACGAGCATATATGTTGCTCTTAGTTTATGTGAACTCAAAAAACAAGTTATATAACTGAGCAGGTTTTTCCATAATATATTGTTAAAGAGCAAAAATAATTATTTAATATATCACAATGGAACGGGGCTTGAGACAGGGATGTCCAATCTCACCCCTGTTATTTGCACTTTATATAGAGCCCCTAGCCTTATGGATAATACAGACTCAGACCATTAAAGGCAATTGCATTAATGGAGAAGACCATAAGGTGGTGCTATACGCCGATGACGTACTGGTCTATTTAAGTAACCCTAATGATTCACTCCCCAAATTAATGACCATCCTAGAAAACTTCGGTAATTGCTCGGGATATAAACTAAATATACAAAAGACACAAATTTTGACTATTAACTATAAACCCACAAAGCAACCTAGAGAGAAATACCATTTTAATTGGGATCAAAAGTCACTGAAATATTCAATTCAATTTTATTTATATAGCGCCAATATATGAAACCTGTCATCTTGAGGCACTTTACAAAGTCAAAATCAATCATATTATACAGATTGGTCAAAAATGTCCTATATAAGGGGACCAGTTGATTGCTTCAGAGTCCCGACAAGCAGCATTCACACCTGGAGAAGCGTAGAGCCACAGGGAGAGTCGTCTGCGTTGTCCATGGCTTTGCAGCAATCCCTCATACTGAGCAAGCATGAAGCGACAGTGGAAAGAAAAAGAAAAAAAAGAAAATATCTCGGAATAAACTTGCCAAAAATAATTTGAACATTAGCAGAGATAAATTATGGCCCCCTCTTGGTGAAAATGAAAGACAACATACACAGATGGAACTCAATCTTGTTTCTTAGTCTTAGCAACAGAATTGATACTGTAAGAAAAAATATTCTCCCACGGTATCTCTACTTATTTCAGGCACAAATCCCCACAAAACAATTCTCTGAACTGAATAAGATTATCTCTAGATTTATTTGGCAGGGTAAAAAACCCAGGGTTAGATTTAAGATTTTACAACTCCCAAAAGAGCAAGGGGGTATGTCATTACCTAATTTTAAAGACTATTTTCATGCAGCCCAGACTAGACCTCCAATGAATTTGTGTAACCCATTTTACCAAGCTAGATGGAAAAATATAGAACTCTTTAGTCAAATTGATCCCCCAATACAAGCAGCACTAGCACACAAACACCTGGGAGAACTAATAGATAAGGTACAGAATCCATGGATCAGAGTGCAGTTAAAAATTTGGAATATGATAAAGGATGAGTATATGCTAAATGACAGGTTACAAATAATTCAATGGTGTGCTTATGATCCGGATTTTAGGCCTAATGTAATAGATAAAGGATTTAAAACCTGGATTTTGAAAGGGATAACGACATACTATTCTCTTACAGAAAAGGGACAATTCAAAAGCTTTGATAGATTAAAGGAAGACCACGACCTGGACCGAACTGAATTTTTTAGGTTCCTCCAGGTGCGTAATCGCTTCGCACATATCAGAAAGGAAACAGACCTCAATGACCCCATATCAAAAATCATTATTGATGCTTATCAAGGAAAATCAAACAAGGGTGTCATCTCCAGAATTTATATAGGTTTATTGTCTAAAAAGTCCCACAATACAGATTACATTAGGAAAAAGTGGGAGAGGGAGGGTAATCTGTCAATATCTGAAGAGGATTGGCTTAACATTTGCCAATCCCAGTGGAAATGCACCAGCTCTCATTCATGGCGAGAGTTTGGTTGGAAGTGTATGATCCGTTACTTTCTTACACCAAAACAAAAGACACATTATTCTGGAGGGGAAGCTGTGTGTTGGAGGCAATGTGGACACCTGGAAGCTAATCATTGGCATATCTTTTGGGAATGCGCAGTGGTTAAAACCTTTTGGGCAGAGCTTCATAAAATATTAAGTGGTCTGTTTAACACCAATCTACCCATGCAGTTTACAGCTTTTTTTCTAGGAAATTTTGATTTACAGATCAAGAAAGCTGATGAATACTGACTTGATATTTTGATAATGGAACGTTGATCCACCCCGAAAAAAAATAAAAAATAAATAAATTGAGGGTGTGAGTGATTGTCTCCTGGCAGAGCCGGCGGCATGGGCGGGCATTGGGGGGCTGTGCCCGCCCACGGAGTCGGCCGTGCCCGCGCTGGACTGGATGCCGTTTTTATTATTATTTTTTTTTTAACTCAGCGTGGCCCGCTTTCTATTATTCCTTTCTCAATTTGACAATCATACAATTCAGCCAATTGAACCGGCAACTAAAAACAACATCAAACTACCTAGGGGGAAACGAGCCCATGCGCTCGGTACCATCTCTGCGCGTGCTCGGTTCTGTGTCTGCTCGCACTCGACCTATTCCTTCAACGCTCAACACCAGCTGTGTGGCTCTCGAAGCTCTGTTCCTCCACTCGCGACTCAAAAACTGTACACTCCACCAGCCAATCACAGTTTTTTTTCATCATTGCTTGCAAATACTGCAATCGGATGGATTAAATCAAAATGCTGCAGTTTTTGGCAAAAATGACTAAACATAATGGTGGGAGTAAAGAAAACAAGAATAGAAACAAACAGTTTCAAGTCTGTTTCATAGTCTAAAATATTTAGTCTAAAATGTTTAGACGAAAATATTTCCTTGAGCTATTAAGTGAGGTGTAGAAAGTGCTGTTGTCTATTTTTTAAAGATTTTTTTCCAGCTTGGTGATGTAAACTTTTCTTTAGTTTATATTAAAAAAATCCCTGCACTATATACGGAATAAACATTTCATTAATTTACTGTAGGTTTTTCAGTATAGACCTAGATACAAAGGCACATGCAAAGTCCTGAATTTAATGAGATAGAAAATCTGTAGAAAGGTAATGACGAGGAGAGCATCAAAACTCAAATCACTTTCTCTTTGCAAATCATGAATTGTTATATATACCAGTTGAAACATCCAAAGAACTGCTGATCCTGTTGATTTAGACCTCCTGGTAATGAATGTTTAGCCCACATTTATGAACCTTGATTTTAAAATGGACGGGGATTTTAAACTTGACAGTCAAAAAAGGACCTCAGTAAGTCATTTTTATCAATTAAGGAACAAAGCAAAGGTAAAATCTATTCTTTCAAGGCAAAAATATGGAAACCCTACTCCAAGCCTTCATTAATCAATGGCTGGATTAGTGTCATTCTCTTTATCTCTGAATCGGTCAGTCCTCACTCAAATGTCTGCAGCTGGTTCAAACACTGATACACCTTTTAATGGAAAAACATAGACATTACCCCACCCTGGCCTCCCTTCACTGGTTGCCTGTTTATCTTGGAGTTCAGTTTAAAGAACTTGTGTTTGTTTTTAAGGTTTTAAACAGCTTTGCTCACCTTACTTAAATGAGCTTCTCATTCACCTTTATTACACCCCTGCTTGCTCATTCACGTCTGCTGACCAACAGAAGCTTAGAGGGAACAGGGCCTTCTCTACTGGGGCCCCTAAGTTATAGAACGACTTACCTTTGTACATTTGACAGGGTCCTCTGCTGTCTTAAAACCTAATTTTACTCATTGGCCTTTAACCTTACTGAGATTTTATCTCTCTCAACTTTTCTTGGTACTTGTATTTGTGCTGTGCCAGGTGGTTCGATTATATTTTATATCAATTTCATCTTCTTATTATTATTTTACATTGTTGAGTGTTTAGCCTAGTCATTTTATTAGATATTATCTCTTATCTGATGTATTTCTGATGTTTGGCACTGTTTTACCTCGGGTTAAAGTGCTCTTTAAATAATGATGTTGATGATGATTATGATCACAAGAAACTTTTGCATCACCTCCCAGAAGCTGGAAAGAAAAGGGACAACAGCATTTTTCTTACCTCACTTAGTAGCTCTAAATATTTTAGACTAAATATTTTTGGTTAAATATTTTAGGCTAAAATATCCAACTGTTTCTTTTTATTTTTTTCTTTAATCCCACCATTAATTTTAGTAATTTCTGCCAAAAACTGCAGCATTTTGATTTAATCCATCCAAATGCAGTATTTCAAAGCAATACTCTGGATGAAAAAAAAAACTGTCTGTGATTGTCTGGTGAGGTGGACAGTTTTTGAAGTCGTGAGTGGGGAAACAGCCGAGCGAGCGCACGTTTTATAGGAGAAACTGCCAGCCGATTCAAAGATAAGTCTCTCACTTCTGCTTAAACAGATGCCGAAGTGAAGGAATCCGTCTATGCCAGCTTTGTTCTGCTTTCTCAGCGCACCACAGACGGAGCTGGTTCCAGGCAACGCAGAGCTGAAAAGCCAGCACAGAAGCAACGTCCCCATGCCGAGGAGCGATCTGCTTAAATTGTGACTGCAACCGGGGTCAGAGTCTGCCTGGAGGACCAGGCCTCCAACCCAGACCACGCCGTTAGCCACATGCTGCTGCAAGGCTGACGCTAGCCTGCCAAGAGCTAAGCGCTAGCCCGCTAACGCTAGTCAACAACTTCCCTCCTTCAACGTTCTTCCCGTGAATGGCCAAAACTGGACCGAACTGACACAAAACAAAGGACAGAGGTTTGGGCAACGGTCTGAGGGTGAAGAAAAATGTTTATTGGGAAAATGTTTGTAAACCGTGGTGTTTAGAACAAAGAGCTAACCGGTAGCTCGCGCTAGCCAAACTGCTATTAGCCTTGCTAACATCCGTTTTCGGACGCCTAAAAGGAGTCCGTTTTAAAGCATAAAGCGTAACTGTTCTGCTCTGCCATCCTCCGATGGTGTTATAAGCCTTATTCCCGCATCAATATTGTTATGGCATCAGATCCAATATCTGTGTCATTCCTTAGACACTAAAGGAAAGTAGTGGACGCGTGAAACCGTGTCTTTTTATCGAAAAATTCTTTATCTAGAAAAAATGTAGAAAAAATGCAAATACAAAAATGTCTATCTTTTACACTTCTCTGTTTTTTCTTCTTCTTATTCCTACACAGCTTCACGGTCAAAAACTATATTGTTCCGTTTCTAAACAGTCAGTTCCCAGTTTTCTCCACAATACGGCTTGACAGGAAGTGCGCCTTTCAAAATAAAACCATACCTCTCAATAAAATGGTCTTAACAAATATCAGTTCCCTCACTGAAACACGACAAAATAAAAGGCAAACCATAATACAAATAACTTCAATATTTTCTATTTATGGCTCTAACATTCCAGCCCCTAATTGTATAGGCAGGATGCATAACAATTACACTTCAAAAAGAGCCATATAGTTATTAACCTAACAAAATATCAATCCAGGCCTTGCCTTTGAGACAACTAACAGTCTTTTCTTACTCATTCTGCTCCCTGTAATAAACAGAGTTTATTTATGGGTCTATCTAACAAACTAGACTTGGTTTGAACTCGAACCCGTCGCACAATTCCTCTGGAGTCCGGAAAGGTCTTTTGGATTCTTCCAGTCAACCAAGCGTTTCTTGGGGCTGAACTGTCAACAATGAGTACAAGATCTCCAGGGACAAAATTTCTTCTTTGAGTCCGCCATCTCTGCCGCTCTTGTAGCAATGGAAGATATTCCTTTGTCCACCTCGACCAAAACAAGTCGGCCATGTATTGTGTCTGTCTCCATCTTCGACGTGAGTATGTATCCTTACTGTCAAACAAGCCTGGAGGAAGGATTGGCTGTTTCTTCAACAACAGAAGATGATTTGGGGTCAAAACCTCCAGGTCATTTTGATCATCTGATGCAGCAGTCAAGGGACGATCATTTATGATTGCTTCCACTTCACATAATAGTGTGTGAAGACCATCATCATCTAATGTTTGTTGCTTCAAAACAGAGTTCAACACCTTCCTTACAGTACGAATCTGTCTTTCCCATATTCCACCTTGATGAGAGGCAGTTGGTGTGTTAAAGGTCCATGAGATACCCTTTGGCATCAGCTCTTCTCTTATTTTAGAATGATCAAGCTCAGTTATGGCTTCCCTAAGCTCATTTTCAGCACCAATAAAATTAGTGCCATTATCTGAGTGCAGGGTAGAAACTTGACCTCTTCTACATACAAATCTTCTGATGGCATTTATGCATGATGAGGTATCCAAAGAGTGAGCAACCTCTATGTGGACTGCCCACAATGCAAAGCATGTAAACAGTACACCATAGCGCTTCACTATGCTGCGTCCCCTTTTTACACTAAAAGGTCCAAAATAGTCCACTCCCACATGAGTGAACGGTGGCTTGTCTGGGAGTACACGCTCCTCCAATAAGTCTGCCATTTTCTGGACTGCAGGCTTTGCATGTATTTTTCTGCATGTGATGCATTTTGATATTATAGTCCGGGCTGCCCTGTTCAGTCCTGGTATCCAATACTGCTGTCTGATCTTTGCAATCAGCTGGTTCCTTCCGCAGTGACCATTTTGTCGATGAACATGTTGCAGAATTAGCCTAGTAATGTGATGTTCTTTGTGCAACACAGTTGGGCATCTTGCTTCCTCTGGCATGGCTGACTTGTTCAATCGACCTCCAACTTTGATGATGCCATCGTGCAGAAAAGGATCTAATTTGGAAAGCTGATTTAACCTCTTTACATGGGGATCCTTACCTAAGAGTGAAGACAACTCTTCTGAAAACATCTCTCTTTGACTGTGACGTATTAGCACCACCTTTGCATCTTCCAAGTCCTGCACAGACAAAGGTTTTCCTTTCACTGACTTTCTCACTCCCATCATTTCTTCATGCACTTTCTGGGACTGCTTCAATGATCCTGTCTCTTTCAGGACAGCAACCTCCTTACACTTTTTTCTCTTCTCAACGAGGTAGTGAAGCAGGTCTTTCATGCGTAGCATCCATGCAACAGCTTTTCTCAGTTTGTGCCAGTCAGAGTAGTATTCCACCAGCTTTTTCATGGGTGTAACTTCAGTCGTGGTCAAGAGACTGACTAGCGCTGTCCTTTTGATCTCACTGTCCTCGTCCATGGTGCTTGGTATGTCAGGTCTTGTAGGCCACTCAGACTCCTCTTCATAAAGAAAATGTGGGCCACAAATCCAATTGCGGCTCTGGATGAGATTGGTAAATTTTGTACCACGTGAAGCTGTATCTGCTGGATTAAGTGAATTATTCACGTATCTCCATTGAGATGGTGAAGTAGCTTCCCTAATGAATGCAATCCGATTGGCCACAAAGGTCTTGAAACGTGAAGCTTCACTCTCTATGTACCTAAGTACAGTCATGCTATCTGTCCAAAAAACAGACTCTCCAAGGGGGGTCTCCAGCTCCTGTTTTAACAGCCTGTCGACCTTCACTGCTATGACTGCAGCAGTCAGTTCCATCCTAGGAACTGTTATTTTCTTCAGAGGGGCAACTCTGGATTTAGCCATGAGCAATCCACAGTTCTTTCTTCCATCTTCATTGATCAGCAATAGGTATGAAGCAGTGCCATAACCAACATCGCTTGCGTCCGAGAAATGGTGGATCTCTGCCTTAGCTGTGGGGCAGAAATCATCTGGCTTGATACATCTCTTTATGTGAAAGCAGGAAAGTTCCTCGAGTTCTGAAACCCACTGCATCCATCTTTGTAAGTCTCCTTCTCCAACATCCTCATCCCAGCTCAGTTTTCTTTGACAGAGTTCTCTCAAAATCAGCTTGGCAGGAAGGATACATGGGGAAATTAAGCCCAAAGGGTCATAGACTGAGTTAACGACTGAGAGAATTCCTCTCATGTGGCAGGTTTTCTTGGTACGTTCACTTTAAACATGAAAGTGTCTGACTCCGTACACCAATGTATTCCTAGAGCTCTTTCGGTAGGCAGAGTATCTTTGTTCAAATCCAAATCCTTCATCTCTGCAGCTCTTTCACTTTCAGGGATACATGACAGAACCTTTCTGCTATTACTGACCCATTTTGTCAGGTTGAATCCACCCTGGAAGCATAAAGCCTTCAGAGATTGTGAAAGTGCTATTGCTTGGTCCTCTGAAGCCACAGCTGCCAAACAATCATCCATGTAAAACTTTCTCTTGATGGTTTTAGCTGCTTCAGCTGTTGTCTCACCTTCTTTGGCCTCAGCTGTCTTTCTTAAGGCAAAACATGCACAACTTCGAGATGACGTGGCTCCAAAAATATGCACGGTCATTCTATACTCCTCCAGCTTTCCGTTCAAATCTCCATCAGGCCACCACAGAAAATGCAGGAAATTAGAGTCCTATGGTGGTACTCTGACCTGGTAAAACATTGCCTCTATATCGGCCATCAGTGCAATCTTCTCTTCTCTAAACCTTGTCAACACCCCAATCAAAGTATTTGTGAGGTCTGGGCCTTGAAGTAACTGGTTGTTCAGTGAAACTCCCTGATATGTTGCAGTGCAGTCAAAGACAACTCTGATCTTCTTCTTTTTTGGATGATACACCCCATGATGTGGGATGTACCACACCTCTCAGTTGTTGCACTGGCTGTCTGCAAGCACCTTTTCAGCATAACCCTTTGCTACGATGTCAGACATGAAAGCCATAGTCAGCATGAAACTCAGGGTTCTTTATGAGCTTTTTCTTGAGGTTGATGGCTCTTTGCTCAGCTAGACTGCGATTATTGGGCATCTTCAGAGACTTGTTCTTAAATGGGAGACTTATACAGTAATGTCCATCAATGAACTGACAAGACTGTTCCACATCCTTCATGAACTGCCGATCATCTTGTGACATCTCTGTTTTGTCTTCACGGCTACACTCTGTGAAATACGAATTATATTGCTGTGTCAGCATTTCCTCAATGCTTGCCACTGTAATCCTGTTCAACGTTAACCTTGGCAACTCGTTCTCACTGTGTGGAACGTCCTCTTCTCCCTTCACAGGACCATTTACAATCCATCCAATTGATGTTTTCACTGCGTAGGGACCGTCTCCCTGGCTATTGATGACTTTCCACGGCTCTATTGCTTTGTGAGCATTAGCACCAATCAACAGACCAATTTCTGCCTTGATACTTGGAAGATGAACCTCATCCAAATATGCCCACTTCCAAAGGTCTTTCTGATCTGGAATGTTAGCCCTTTTGACAGGAATTTCAGGTTGTGTGAACACTGAAGGTAAGTCAATGTACTTTTCTTCCTCAAATCCACTGACTTCCAGTTCTGACAGGATGTGACTATGAACAAGCTTCTCCTGTCCCATAGTTCGGAGCAAAATGTCCGCCTTTCTGCCTCTTAAGTTCAGCACTCTCCTGATCTTCTCTGTGCAAAACGTAGCTGAACTGCCAGGATCTATGAAGGCATATGTCTCAATTACCTTGGTGCCTTTTTTAGACTTGAGCTTTACCGGGACAATGGCCAAAACTACTTCTTTGCTTCCGGCCCCAGTGTATCCACACATCTCCTGGCTTACAGCTGTAGTGGTCTGAGTTTCAGATGTGGTGTTTCTTTCTTTTTTAGGTGAAGACTTTTCTTCTCTTTGTACATGTAGGATGCTTGGATGTTTCCGCAAACATAACTGGCATGTCAGTCTTCTTGAACAATCTTTACTCAAATGTCCTGGAACAAGGCATCCAAAACACAAACCTTTAGATTTCAAATATTCAATCTTTTCCTTGTGCGCTTGTTTCTGGAATTTTTCACAATTGCCAAGATTGTGATTCTTGTCACAGTACAAGCAGTTATTTTGAGATGCTTTGCCATTATCAGTCTTTGTGATTTGGTTTGACTGTGAAAATTTCTGTTTTTCTGTGTCAACACTTGTAGCAAAACTGCTACTTCTTGGTGTACTTTCTTTTGATTTTCTCGCAAAACACCCTTTTTCCTTTTGTTTTGTAGATAGACTGACTTCCTGGAGATCACCAAACAATGGATCTGAGATGATCTTTGTTTGTCTATCAATGTAGTCTACCAGATGTGTGAACCTTACTCTTCTTCCTCTTTCCTCCTGCATTTCAAATGCCACATTCCGCCATCGCTCCCTCAGCTTATATGGCAATTTGGACAGAATGACTCTCATGTTTGTTGGGTTGTCCATTTCTTCCATGTAGTCAACATCTTGCATCGTGTTTCGGCAACCAATCAGGAAGAGAGAATAAGCATTTAAACCCTTAACATCATCTGTTCTTATTTGTGGCCATTTTAAAGCCTTTTCGATGTAAGCCATGGCTATTTTTAAATTATCACCATATTGCTTATGAAGCCGTTGTCTAGCTTCTCTGTAACCTTTCTCTGGGGTCATGTGTTCACAGCTTCTCACCAGATCTTGCGGCTCTCCACGTGTATATTGTTCCAGAAAGAAGAGTTTATCTTTCTCATTTTCTGTCTTGTTGTCAATAGTGTTGTCAAATGCTCTGATAAAAGATCTATACGTGAGTGGATCACCTGAGAACACAGGAATGTCTCTCTTGGGCAGCAGTGACAGGCTTTGCTGCTTGACCAACATTTCAGTGATCAGGTTCTGATGATGCATCACTTCATAAATCTTGTCACCTGCAGACGTGGGATTCTGCAGACCTGTAGGTGAAACTCCATCTGAGTGATCCTGATGACACAAATATGCCTGAGGTGAACGTTTTGTCATACTAGCAGACGCCTTAACAATCGGATAATCTTCCTCCTCTTCATCATTTGCTGTCTTTGGAGCATGGACTTCATGTACAAGCTGGGATCTTGGAAGACCTGATGCAGGTTCTTCCAGCCTGCATTTCACATATTCATTCATGGCATCTCGGGGATTTTCATGGTTCTGAAAAACCTTGAGCTTAGTAGTAGAGGCTGCTATTGCAGTTTCCATCTCCAGCTCCTCCAACTCAGCCTTTAGCTTTGCTTCCTGTAGTTGTATCGCTTTTTTCCTTTTTAGCGATTCAGCTTGAACTAGAAGAGCTGCTCTTTTAGCCTCCTCTTTCATGCGAGCCACTGAACTAGTGTTGGACACAACAGAAGAACCTCCAGTTCTGGAACTCGATCTGCTCTTACTTCTTTGTCGACGATCAGCTATCACAGAAACACTGTCATGTGGAGTAACCTCCTCTTCATTTTGACCATCTCTTTTACGTTCTTGAATCCAACTTTCTGTCTCATGCAAAAACTGCTTAATAATAGCTGCCTTTGACTCGTACCATTCACACTAATCTGTGTTAGCTTCTTCTTTAGATTACATCTGTGCAACATTGTTGTTTAGCAATATGAACTCTTCATGCAGCTTGTAAAAACTCTGAAGTGTTTCTGATTCCACTTTATCAACATGATCTTCATTATTTTTCATGCTGTCTATTTCCTTCATTTTAGCCGTAATCTGAGCCATTTTTGTCCTCCTTTGACTGAAAAGCCTGTTAAGTTTCTCCTCGAGTGCCTTTTGTGTGTATTTTGGCTCCCTCTTGTTGTCACCTGCCTGCATTACGTCTTATGCTGCAACAAACGATCTTTTCTCCTCCATACTTCAGCTCAAACTATGTCCAATATTTATTCTCTTTCTCTAAAAGGCTTTTATAGTCCATAAACGTAAAACATCTTCTGTATCTCTTATGTCTTCTTGCAAACAACCCATGCAGGGTAAATGAGAGCTCCCTCAGTTAACATAGTTAGCTTCATCATTAGCATGTTAGCTGGTCATTTACTCACGGCAATCCAAGTCTTGTGAATGGCTCTCAACCTCTCGTCCTCTCAAAGCTTACTCCACTCCGTTTCCTTCTTTCTTCAATGTCCTTTTATCCTCTTGGAGCAGTTTTTGACAAATGTTATGGCATCAGATCCAATATCTTTGTCACACTAAAGGAAAGTAGTGGACGCGTGAAACCGTGTCATTTTATCGAAAAATTCTTTATCTAGAAAAAATTTAGAAAAAATGCAAATACAAAAATGTCAATATCTTTTACAATTCTCTGTTTTTTCTTCTTCTTATTCCTACACAGCTTCACGGTCAAAAACTGTATTGCTCCGTGTCTAAACAGTCAGTTCCCAGTTTTCTCCACAATACGGCTTGACAGGAAGTGCGCCTTTCAAAATAAAACCATACCTCTCAATAAAATGGTCTTAACAAATATCAGTTCCCTGAGCTCCCTCACTGAAACACGACAAAATAAAAGGCAAACCATAATACAAATAACTTCAATATTTTCTATTTATGGCTCTAACAAATATGGTATATTAATGCCTGTTTTCAAGGCAATTTCGGCAACTTTATGTCATAACCTCTTAGCTACCGAGTTGCTGCAGCGACCCCATGCGCCCGGAGGGAGAATCGCATTAACAAACTCGGTCGTAAGGGTTTAAATGATTTTACAGAACAAACCGGTCCTCAGAATATTATTTTAACAAATAATGTTTTGTTCAACTTGGGCTTTGCATTGTGAATGAATTGAAATACATGGCAAATGTTTTAACTCCATTCCATGTTTTTGTTAATCAGATCTGCAGTGAACCAGGAGTCACTGAAGTATTCTGATTATGATCAACCACTTTTGTTTGTCTTTTGTTTGTTTTTGCATGTAAATAGTTCCTTTGTTTAGCTTCCTTTTATCTTCATTTTGCTTAGTAGTTTAGTTAAGTTTCACTAGCCTAGTAGAGAGGATTTATTAATCGAAATATTGTGTCAATTCAGGTAAACAGCATTACATAGTGATGTTCTCTGGATGTTAATTTTATTTCTGTTATTAAATTCTTGAACTTGAAAAGAAGCTGTCACTCCTTTAGTCTATGTGTGTGCAGGTTTTGCTGTTAAAAAGATCGCTAGTGCTCAAATTCATCCCTTTCAACCGTTGTCTTGATATCAGCTTAAGAGCTGATCATCACCAGACAATACTTAACAGACAGAGTTATTTATGAAACATTAAATAACTTTTAACAGTGTATAATTGCACAACAACAGACAATAAGGACAAAACAACCAGTAAAATATGTAAATTGCGAACAATTTAACAAATAAAATGCCAGAGTTATTACCAGTGGTAAGCACAGTCGTGCTACAGATAATTTTAGAGCTAACTTTTCGTTCATCGCATTATTGTTCTCTCCAAGTTTTGAAACTGTTTGCAGACTGGTTAGCATCCACTTTCAGTTTCAATACCTGTTATTATGATAACATCCAAGGAATTACTGCACTGTTTGTGCCCCTACACAATACACATCTACACAGACTTCTCTATAACAGTAGCAGTCCACAAAAAATACATTAATAACTGTGCTGTTTTCTTCTTACTTTTTTTGTTCTTGTTATGATGTTGTGTTAATATTGTTGACCCCCATTGCTCAAAAGTGAAGATGCCGGTATCCAAAGTTTTTTTTCCCCTGTAAACAGTGCACTGCTGTGTGACCCCAACCCTTTAAATACTAGTTTAACTGAGCTTTCTGGGTGCCTTACCAGCACCACATGAGGTGGAAGGAGACTGGACTCGGAGTTGGACTTTTGGGTTGCAGCGTAGTTTTTTTTCCCCTCAACACTTCCATACAAAACGCCAGCCGGAATGTATCTACGACCTACCTTATGGCAATCCTCAAGGGACATTTAACCAGCATGTCCAAAATAAGAAAACCACATTTATACACAGCAATGATGTAACCAGTTTTTATTTATGCTTTACAATTCAAAAATAGTGCACAATAAATATTACAATATTGATGTCACATCGATAAGTAACCCAAAAAGTTGTAATTTATTGCACGTTTGCTAAAGAAAAAACTGATGACAGAGAGGAAAAGGGAACTCTGTAAACATGAAGTCCAGCACTGTGTTCCAGTTCTCCAATGTTCCTGTTGGCCGTGTTTTGAGCTTGTTTGTTTTCATAGAGCTGGTTGCTTGTTTCTCTCGTGACACTGGTTGCCCGAATTCGCACTGTTTCTTTTTAGATGCTACTGCCTGGGCACAGAGAGGTAGAATGTTCTTCTCACATGCTTTCACTGCCTTGTCAAAGTTAAAATTCAAAAGTAATTTATCCTGAACTAAAGCAGCTATCCACTCAAACATGCAGCGCTGTGCATGTTCACCATTTGTGTGCATGTAGCATCTTTTGTCTGAAGACGTGTGACACAGACCGACAGCCGGTGGTTACTGGTTAGTGGCTGCCGTTAACTTGCCCAAATTTCCTTATTTATCATTGGTTTAATGGTAGTGAAGTTAATATTTTTGTTTATGGAAGATGCCAATAATTCTGATGTGCTCACGTAACACCAGAGGGCTTGCACGTACCTTGTTCCTTTCCACTTGTTGGCTGCGCATGTGCACTTCTAGTGTTTATGTATACAAGTTAAAACTTGTAAAACGTGAAAAACATTTTTCACGAAATCTCCGAAGATCAAAGAGCAGGTAAGATGGTCTTGCACATATGCAAAAAGGGACTTTAATGGAAAAAATTTCAACTCTACCTTTTAAGGTAGCATTATGTAAGGGAGTGTGTTCATTAATTGGCTCAGACATTCATCACAAAAACAATTCCAGGTTAAGTCAACGAGGAGGGATTGCTTATAATTGGATCAGGGAGCAATGATCTAAAAGAATGTTTAATGTTATGCCAAGTTGGACTTTCTATTAATAGACTTGGATTCAGTGAGTCAGATTATTTTATGCTGTTTGAATCTTAAGACAACCAGTCAAGATTTAGATCCCCTCACTAACACAACCCTATCGCAATTTAACCTGGAGACAAACTTAAAAATTTAGCCTTGCTACAGGCCACGAACCCTATAACAGTCCACCACCATAAGCGGTAGTCTCTGGTGAAATACAAGTTTCATTACCAAAAATTCTGTTTGCCAACAGGTATGGGCGAAAGGAGAGTCACATACAACTTGTTTTTCATGTTAATGGCTACAGTTCCACCTTTCCTGGGATAATCACAGTGAAAAAAATTGTGATTGCTGATAGCAATATCATGATCTGAGACTGATTTACTTAACAAAATTTCTGAAAACACAAGGATATATGGTATATACATTAATGAGTCAAACATAATCCCCAAAACAAAGTGTTAATCTAAAATTATAATTGTTTTATTGTCAAGTATGTTATGTGTTTTAAGGAACTGTAAATCTTATCTGTCGGACAGATTCCACTTTGTTCATGTTAATAATAAATCTTCTTCAAACTCTAGGGTCACTTGTGGAGTACCACAGAGTTCAGTCCTTGGACCAATTTTCTTTACTATATATAAGCTTCCGATTGGCTAAATTATCAGACAGCATGGGATTAATTTCCACTGTTATGCTGATGACACTCAGCTATATTTATCCATAAATCCTGATGAATCCAATCAATTACTTTGACTGCAGTCATGTCTTGATGACATCAAAAGCTGGATGAATTTAAATTACCTGCACTTAAATTCTGACAAGACAGAAGTTGTAATCTTTGGACCAGAGTCCTCAAAAAATAAACTTCTTAATCAATCACTTAATCTGGATGGCATTAACTTGGCCTCTGGTGATAAAGTAAAAAATATTGGTGTTATTTTTGACCAAGACATGTCATTTAAATCCCATATTAAACAGGTTTCCAGAGTTTTTCACCTCTGGAAATTAGAAACATTTTGTCCAGGGGTGATGCTGAAAAACTAGTCCACGCATTTGTTACTTCAAGGATGGACTATTGTAATTCTTTACTGTCAGGAAGTCCACAAAATGCAGTTCAAAGTCTTCAGCTGATCCAAAATGCTGCAGCAAGAGTTCTAATGAAAATGAACAAGAAGGATCATATTTCTCCAATTTTAGCTTCCCTTCATTGGCTTCCTGTTAAATCAAGAATAGAATTTAAAATTATTCTTCTAATATATAAACCCCTTAATAATCGGTAGAGCTACAGGGAGAGTCGTCTGCAAGGTAGAGCTACAGGTAGAGCTCTACCTGTAGCTCTACCTTTTACCGAAGCTCACTGGACACATGAACACTAGAAGTGCACATGCACAGCAAGAGGAAACTAGGAAGCAACGAGCACGCACATTGGTGGTATGTGACCACATCACAATGCCCGGCATATAGGACAACCAATGGACAAGATTAATTCCGCCTAGAACTCAAAGCCAAAAGATTGCCCACTATGCCTTTAAGTAAGGTAACAAAGTATTTTACATTGTTACTTGACACCTCTTCATGGAGACAGGAGAACTGAAACTGTGTAAAACTATTTTGCTTTCTGCTGTTTTCTACTGAATCTATTGCCTACTTCAACCCATCACCACATGTCTTAGGTTCACCAGGCAGGCCTCACCTGTGACTCAGTCGAGCTGCCGCACCACATCAGCACTGAGGAGGAGATTGATAGACTGATTTCTGCTGTGCAGCTTGTCCTGAAAGCTCTGCCCACACCCACTCTTGTGACTATGTCCAGGTAAAGATAAACACCAGAGCAGTCCCACAAGAAAAGGAAGCAGTGAGTGTGAATGTGTCTGTTTGTGTTGACAGGTCCAGTCTAGACGAATACTGCCCAGCTGAGCAGGTGGATTCTGTCCAGAGCAGAGTTCTGGCTGTACTAGAGGATCTGTATGGTGACCTTGATGTGCATAAAGACTATGAAAGCAGCAATAAAGATGCTCACGACTGCAAGCCGAGGACTTCATAAACTAGAATACAACTAGTTCCTCGTTTATGTTGGGATTGTTTTAACAATTCTAACACATTAGGGTCAAATACAGCATTTCAAAAAGTTATTACTGTGAGTTGTGGGTTGTCATTTCACCCTTTTTGTATATGTGCAGTTTTCGTAATTTTGTTTACAAGTTTTAGACACAGACAATTGCTGTCATTTAAAGGACATTTTGTACCCTTTAAAGTAATTTTCTCTTATTTACACGTTATATTGGTTTGATCAGACTTCATAATCTGTAATTTTCCAAGAGTCAGGAGCCCCAAAATGGGATTTGATGGATTTTTTTTTTCTTGCTAAAGTGCCATGACAGTGTTAAACTTATGGTTTATGTTGTCTCTTCATTTTATTATTTTTCTGGACACTGTATAGAATAGATTTCTATGCTCTGCTGCTCTTAAGGGTTTCTACCAGAGCTTATTTCCACAGCAGCAAGAGGCAGATAAAGGGAAGTTAGTTCCCACAGTCTTTCATGTAAAGCCTCTCGTGGATTAAGCAGTATCCCTCTCACCACCATTAGCCGATAACAGAAATCCAGAAGACCAAGGAGGTCCTACATCCCCATCACTAAAGCCTCTTCTAGTTCTGATTGTTTGACACCTGAGAACTGCTGACTTACTTCATGTGAAGACTGTCTATGCAGTGGTCTACTGTCTGGTTTCCTGTTGGACATTCTGACTGAAGCTACATGCTTGTGTTTGGGTGCAACTGGTGCACCCTGCCTTAAAGAGTACATTAATAAAAATAAGCAAATACTGATACAGGTTTTAAACATGACTTGCAGAATTGAATTTACTACCTTTTTTACTATTTCTACAATATTTTTTACTACCAACAACAACAAGAGATACACTAAATTCTGTCTATCTGTCTGTCTCTCTCTCTGTCTGTCTGTCTCTCTCTCTCTCAGTACAGAACACAAAACGACAAAAATCAGACTGGATCCGAAAATTGTTGACCGATCTTTATATATATTTCCAAAAAGGACTGTTTTAACATTTTGAAGCGGAAAGACAGGAGTTCCACTTTCCTCAATCAAAGCAGAAAAAACAAAAACTCTTCTCCATGTTTAAACAACTCAGCTTTTAAAGCATCAGCATGTACCATCTATAATTAAAGGGGTGGAAACGTTTACTTCATTTACATTTTCTATTTGAGAAACAGCCAACTAAATTAAACCTGTACTGTAAAACAAAACAAAAAAACATTTACATTCAACTTGAACAAATTAAAACTGAACAATAATCTAAATACAAACAAAACCTAAAACATCTCCCCTCCCTCTTAGTCAGTGTGGATGAGGCTGATTGAAAACACCAGGTCCTTGTCAGCACTGCTCATAGGCACGCTTCCATGGCAACACCTGACCAGGTGACCTCAAAGAAAAGACAGTGGTGAGAACAAAAAAAAGTTTTCTTAAATTTACATCAATAAATAAAGATTAAAACCTCCACCAAATAGTTTTTGTTAAAGACAGAAAATGCATGTTTACAGCACCTGTTAGTGAGAGGGTAAATCCCTCACAGTATAGTTTTAGACTGTGGGAAGGCTGAAGTTCCCAGAAGCAACCCACACATTCAAAGGGGGAATATGCAAACTCCATGGAGAAAGACCCAAGGTCAGGACTCGGACCAGGATGTTCTTACTGCAAGGCAACAGTGCAACACATTAACTAACATTTCATAGTAGTAATAATAATGTAAGAGACACACCAACAACAAATCATAGGCTCATGTTGGATGAGGGCAGGAAAATAGGCTTCAGTTGACAAAGCCAGCTAGATCAGTGTCTGCTAGATTGTATCTCTAACTTTTTTTTTACTTAGTGCCTCTGTTGTAAATACTGATAAGTAGTTGCTGCTTTAGAAATATTTTTTTGTGACTCATTTAAAGGCTGTAATACATAATTAAAACCGCAAGCGGTGATGATCGGCCCTCGCAGCCCTGTTGAATAATGAAAATGCATTGGGCCACCGGACCGGACTAAAGCGTTAAAGCTGTTAATCCAGCTTTATTTCAAAAGTTAACAAAACCTTTTAGTACTTTAAAGTTAATTGTTATTTCATGTGTTTAAGGGTTTCGTTTCTTGCATTAAGACAGCTTTTATGAACGTTTGACAGTTAAATTGGTGGATAAACACCCAAAAGAAATACTGTAACAGTAACACTTTATCAATTGGAAATATTGCTAAAGTATTTGTAACCCATTTCAGGGTATATACACGTCTAACGCTCGAGGTTCATAGGAGCTGAGAAGATAGCAATAAGTGATGGACACAAGTATTTGTAGTTAAAAGTGTACAATACAAAAACAACAATACCTATGGGCCCAAAATAAAACTAAGAAAATAAAATGTCCTTCTGGAGAATGTTCTTCTGGAATTTGTAGCTTCAAACTTCAATAATTGTTCAAGTTCGTTAGTCAGCCACTTGGGCCACCTCCTCTGGGGGAATCCCAAAGCGTTCCCAGGCCAGCAGAGTCTCTCCAGCGTGTCCTGGGTCTTCCCCTGGGCCTCCTCCCGGTGGGACGTTCCCAGAACACCTCACCAGGGATGCGTCCAGGATGCATCCTAACCAGATGCACAAGACACCTAAACTAGCTCCTCTCAATGTGAAGGAGCAGCGGCTCTACTCTGAGTCCTTCCCGGGTGACTGAGCTCCTCACCCTATCTCTAAGGGTGAGCTCAGACACACTATAGAGAAAACTCATTTCGGTCGCTTGTATCCGGGATCTCGTACTTTCGGTCACGACCCAAAGCTTGTGACCATAGATGAGGGTAGGAACGTAGATCGACTGGTAAATCGAGAGCTTGGCCTTTTGGCTCAGCTCTCTCTTCACCACAACGGACCGGTACAGCGCCCGCTTCACAGCAGATGTCGCACCAATCCGCCTGTCGATCTCCCGCTCCATCTTCCCCTCATTCGTGAACAAGACCCCAAGATACTTGAACTCCTCCACTAGAAGCTGGCTCTTGGGACTTTCCTTTTTGACAAAGCTTCTAGTCAGAGTGGCTCATGTTACCCTGAGCTACCTCTATAGTTATGCTGCTATAGGCTTAGGCTGCTGGAGGACATCAGGGTCTATTGTTCTTCAATTTTGCATGATTGTTGTCATTTCAGCTTTTAACTTTTTGTTTTTTCTATTTTTTCTTCATAGTAGGTACACCTGGTCTGGCGTTCTGTTAGCTGTGACATCATCCAGGGAAGACAGATCACCTGTTATTACCATCTAATGTAAAACAGATTACTGGATCAATGTGTGCTTCTGTGCTTTTTAGTCTGTCTTGTTGTGTCTCTTCTCTCTCTTTTGTAACCCCCATTCGGTCAAGGCAGATTACCGTTCATACTGAGCCCGGTTCTGCTGGAGGTTTTTCCTTCCTGTTAAAGGTATACTATGCAACCGGGGTTGATTTTCCAGCGAGGCTCCCCCCAGAGGGCGAAAGTAAAAGTGCACTGTTGTAAAGATGCTCAGCTGTTCTGGTTTCTCCGTCAAGCCAGGCACGGTTGTTTTGAGCTTAGCAGACAGGCGAACGCAACGAAAAGTGGAAAAAACGGCAGTACAAACAATGACTAACACAGTGAAGGTATGAACATCAAGCTTCCCGCAGCGCTATCTTGGCGAGGCGGCCGCCTCGCCAGTTTTATCATTATTATTATTATTTTTTTTTTTATATGTTGGCGAGACGCTACCGCCGCCGCCTCACCAGGCCGCAGCTGCCGCGGCCGCCTCGCCGCGGTAGCGTCTCGCCAACATAAAAAAAAAAAATAATAATAATAATAAAACTCGATATGCTTGCATGTTTATTTGATGTTAACATGCGGTTCTTTGTTGTTGCTTTCGCGCGTGCATATAGTGAATGGCAGGGAAAAAACACATGGAGTTCTCGCCGTAAAGCGAGACTTCTGTGTGTGCGGGCCGTGAGCTCTTGCAATGGCGTACCGCGAGCGAGCTATTTTTAGAAACGTAACGTCATGATGACGTCACATCACGTGGTACGCAGTAGGACAAGCTTGCATAGGCCGCCGCTGTTTCGCTGTAAAAGAGACGTGTGTTACCCTTGGTTTTACTCAGTAAACGACTGCTTTTTCCAAATCTAAAACCATGGTTTTTAAACATTGTTGCTGTGGAACGTGCAACAGCGACTCGAGGTACGCTGATCGGCCGCATATGAAGGATGTTTTCTTCAAGACTGCCAAGGAGAAATGTGTGCGCTGGGTACACCGGTGCGGTCGGCCTACATATGTAGCAAGCATTTTGTCGGAGGAAAGGGCCCAACCGAAGAACATCCTGACCCAATTCCAGCGACATCAAGTAGTGAACAGGTAAGAGTATTTTGGTGGCCGACATGTTAATAATGAAGTGCCTGCTACCATGATAGCATATAGGCTACCATGGTAGTAGGCACTAACATGATACACTGCTACCAAGGATAGCTTACTCAAAAAACATTTAAAATAAGACAAACATTAATCACCGTCTGATCCCTGGACGGTGATTACAAACAAAAAAACGGCCGATGACGCCATGACCGCCGCGCAGGAAAAAAAACCAAAGCTTACCGTTCGATCAACTCGGCCCGTTTTCCAGTCTTTTTTAAGCCCTCGACACTCAAGCCATCGTTTGAGCTGAACGTTGGTGTGTTCTTCGACAGTTCGACCAGTAATCCGTGTGCCTGGGACATCGTCTTGGGAAACTTTAATGGCTGCAAAGTCGGTCATATCGCTGGTTCTGTTGCGCGTGTAATAGCTGGTTGCTACGGGCGTTCTCTACCTGTATGCCCTACCTAAGCGGCAAAAGGGGCGTTGCTCTTGAGTCGGTGACGTCACGTGTGCGGTATGCCATTGCAAGTGCGGTATTTCCCCCACAGACCCCCAGGGCGGCCGAGAAAACCTTTGTTCGACCTGAAATGACTCATTTAATCATCCAAAACGGTATGGAACACATTAATTAACTGAAAAAATGTTGCATAGTATGCCTTTAATGGTGAGTTTTTCTTTCTGCTGTCACTTCATGCTTGCTCAGTAGGTAGGATTGCTGCAAAGCCATGTACAATGCAAACGACTCTCCCTGTGGCTCTACACTTCTTCAGGGGTGAATGCTGCTTGTTACGACTTTGATGCAATCAACTGGTTCCCTTATATAGGAACTTCTTTTACCAATCTGGATAATCTGACTTAATATGTATAATCTGATTGATTTTGACATTGTAAACTGCCTTTAGATGACATGCAGGCATGGACTAGTAATCGGGCGTACCTGGCATTTTCCCGGTGGGCTGACATGCTGTTTGGGCCGGCAGACCCGACATGTATATTAATAATATGTATTATTATTATTATTATTATTATTATTATTATTATTATTATTATTATTATTATTATTATTTTATATATCTGCCTTGTTATATTTGCATAATGCATGAAGAAAAATAAAATCAGCAGCGCAAGAGTCTGTACCGATCATCCGGCCCTTACCACAGGTTACTGCAGCCCATTGGTTATCATCCCTGACAGTCTAAAGGGCTAGGCCAATCATAAAGTAGAAAAACACCTTCACGCTCCATGTGGAACTTTGTGCAGCGGTGTTCACAGTAGTAATGGATAAGAAACGCAAGGGAGGCGCAGAGAAACTGCGCGAAAAAAAGAAACGACTTCTTCAAACGGACGCTGCGAAATGTGTCAAACTGACTGACATGTTCCCAACAGCAGGCCCTTCATCTGCTCCGGTGTCTGATATAAAATATGGTGGTGGTGGTAGTGGTTGTAGTCAGTGACGTGCGGTAGGGTTCATAGCTGGTGAGGCACTGACGTCATCAGAGTCAGATTTACAAATATATACACTCTACAGAGTAGACTCGTTGCAAAGTGCTGAAGGAGACTGATTGAGCCAAATAAATTCACCAAGATACATGGAAAAATATTGGTTCTTTGATGAAAAAAAATTTGTCATATGATTGGTAACAGTTTATGAGTTATGATGGATTTCTGCATTTGTAACACATTCTAAAACTATAACCCACATTACGCACATTTTATCACAAAAACAAAACATGAATAAGTATCGCTGTCTTACCTCTACTTATAATTTAAGTCCCTGTGGCGCTCTTTCTGAACAAAAATATAATTTTCCGGTAAAAGTTCTCTTTATCTTCTTCAGTTTTAAAAGTCTCTCAGTCTCAATGGAGCTCACTGCCAGGGAGGAAAGGCTTCCCTGATCAGTCCTTTTCCCGCTGTATGTTTAGAATCTTTTTAGTGCTTTACTTGTTTAGCAAAACTCGCTAATAATACATCCATAACTTGTTTTGACTCTACTATTTGGGGATCACGAGCGGTGCACCTTGAGCGCCCCCTGCCTAGCGGCCAAGGAACTGCCGACCTCACCTACAACCAGTTCTTTGCTGTTTATGATCAGCCAGCACCACGAAAACATGTTATCTGCACACAGTTTGATGACCAAAACACAATTCGTAATCCACATATATTAAATTGTGGAAAATCTGTTCATAACTGTTTGAACAATTGAATTTATGATCTAGAGACAGGAAGATGCATTCACAGAATGGAAGTCAGCGCAGTTAACATGGGATTGCACAATCCCAGGGGAGGCCAAGCTTGCTGCGGCCTCACCGGCTTCGCTATGAAGCGCCACCAAGGATTTACATGAAAAATAGCAAAAAGTCTGCGATTTTAAAGAAAATATGATCAAAAATTAGGAAATTAGATAAATAAAATACTTATTACAAATGACTGAGTAAATCAAAATTTATATTATGTTATTATATATTTTCTTTCTTTCCATGATAAGTGAGGCCTTTCTCTGGTTCATTTTGTCATTGGCATCCTTTTTTACACAGTGAGTGCACATTAGTCCAATGTTACCCTACAGTATCTGGAAGACTGAATAGATCTGATGAGCAACTTACAATAACTTCTTATAATGATGTAACGTGATAATATGTGTGATTGACCCTGACACCTCTCTTTCTCTCTCTCTCTCTCTGATCTAAGAATAGTTGCTGTGCTGTGATGGAGTTTACATTTTACCGTGTTAATAAATTAAGATTTTAGAAGTATTTTAAGTGTCCACTCTCACTAACTTCCATTAACCTGACCTCAAGGTATTGTACAGTTGGTATACACATTCAGTACACAACAAAATGTGGTGGGCCAGTCTAATCCAAAATGCCAGGGCCGATTTGTTTGTCCCAGTACACCCCTGATGACATGTTTCATGATTTGGCGCTATATAAATAAAAACTGAAATGTATTGAACAAGAGTAAGTTTGTCAGTTTTCAAGCAGGATTTGTATATCTGTTCAACTTAAATATATAAGGAAACCAAAGAGTTAAGATCAGTTACTTACCAAGAGAAATTCCTTTGGGGTTTATTTGTGGTCTCTTGCTGCCCCCTGCTGGACAAGTTTGATCAAATATGATCAAACTTGATGATGATGGTATTTGATACCATGTCAACATGGTGTCAAAATTCAGATTTCAATCTAAAATGGCTTACTTCCTGTGATACTTGCACTATGACATTAATTGTAAATTCTGAGCGTCTTGCTGAGATCTACAACTGTACAAAATTTCATTACTCTACGATGAACTAAGTGAATAGCAAAGGGTCCTTTGAAAATTGCTTGGTGGCGCTATGGAGAAACTAAGTCCTGCTCAGTAAAGTTTGTTATGGATTCCTGTTGGGGGGTGGATAAGGATGCATCCAAATGACTTTTAAGCAGCTTGGCCCAAAACTGTGGAATTCAGAGCCAAACGTATGACAGCAGCGTTTGAGGTGAATATGCCACGCCGCCACGCCCCCCTGCTCCATCGAATCCAGTTAGGCCTGAAATCCACAACACATCAACATGTGTTCTGTCTGTGGACACAGTTTCATGTTGATTAGCTTAAAGGGGTAACATAGCGACCGCTTACAACAAAACATGACACTTCCTGTTGTCAGGGGGCGTGGCCTAAGCAATGTCATCATTTGACCATTGGATATTGTAGAAGACCCGATGATGATCAATCACAGAAAGTTTGGTGCCTCTGTGTGTTTCTGTGTAGGAGATATAACAGTTTTATGTTTTGTGGCGAGTAGGTGAACTTTGACCCCTGCTAATGCCCCTTCAACATGCTCAAAAACTCACCGTTTTGATAACTTTTAATTGGCCATGCCTTATGATCAGACTGACCGAGTTTCAAGCCGCTCGCTCGAAATCCCTAGGAGGAGTTCGATCAAGTACCAATGCTGTAAACGTCAAAATTGAGGTCAAAATCAGACCTTCAATCTAAAATGGCCGACTTCCTGTGATATTTTCACTATGACATTAATTGTAAATTCTGAGCGTCTTGGTGAGCTCTACCACTGTACCAAATTTCATGTCTCTACGATGAAGTAAGTGAATAGCAAAGGGTCTTTTGAAAATTGCTAGGTGGCGCCGTTGAGGCATTTTTGTTTTGATTTTTGTGACGACCTTAAAATACAAAATTTTTAAACAGTCTTCTTGCATCCGCCAAGTTTGGTGAGTTTTTGAGTATGATAAAGCCCCCAAAAAGGCCCCTCTTTGGGGTGGCAGATTAATAATAATAATAAATAATAATAATAATTAAAACCGCAAGCGGTGATGAGCGGCCCTCGCAGCAAAGCACCGCTCTGGCCTATTGGCCACCGCTGGGATTTGCGCACCGCCGGCCGCCCGCCACCGCAGATGCTGTCACGCATTTTGCCCGCCCGTCCACTGGGCGATTCACACGAACGTGTTCGGCAGCGCTCCCCCACGACTCACAAAAAATCTGGTGCAGATCGCTCGATGCAGCGAGGAGATACAGCCGTTGAATAATGATAATGCATTTGGCCATCGGACCGGACTAAATCGTTCGTTGATGTCACAATCGTTCGTTGGGCCAGCTCCTCAGGAGGAACCCCAAGGCGTTCGCAGGCCAGCAGAGAGACATAGTCCCTCCAGCGTGTCCTGGGTCTTCCCCTGGGCCTCCTCCCGGTGGGACGTGCCCAGAACACCTCACCAGGGAGGCGTCCAGGAGGCATCCTGACCAGATGCCCGAGCCACCTCAACTGGCTCCTCTCGACGTGGAGGAGCAGCGGCTCTACTCTGAGTCCTACCCGGATGACTGAGCTCCTCACCTTATCTCTTTTTTTTTTTTTTTTTTTTCCCAGTGTCCTGTCTAGCAATGTGGCAATAAAAATTGATATCTTAATGCCAAATAGAGCTCGACAGATTTTACTTTCACAAGTGGAGCAAACAGCTTTCGCCACCTCACCTTATCTCTAAGGGAGAGCTCACATACACTATGGAGAAAACTCATTTCGGGATCTTGTATCCTGGATCTCGTTCTTTCGGTCACGACCCAAAGCTCGTGACCATAGATGAGGGTAGGAACGTAGATCGACCGGTAAATCGAGAGCTTCGCCTTTTGGCTCAGCTCTCTCTTCACCACAACGGACCGGTACAGCGCCCGCTTCACAGCAGACGCTGCACCAATCCGCCTGTCGATCTCTCCCGCTCCATCTTCCCCTCATTCGTGAACAAGACCCCAAGATACTTGAACTTCTCCACTAGAAGCTGGCTCTTTGGACTTTCCTTTTTTAAAAAGCTTATAGTTAGAGTGGCCCATGTTACCCTGAGCTACCTCTATAGTTATGCTGCTATACGTTTAGGCTACTGCAGGACATCAGGGTCTATTGTTCTTCAATTTTGAATGACTGTTGTCATTTCAGATTTTAACTTTTTGATTTTTCTTTTTTCTTCATAGTAGGTACACGTGGTCCGGCGTTCTGTTAGCTGTGGCATCATCCAGGGAAGACAGATCACCCGCTACTACCATCTAATGTAGAACTTCTGTGCTTTTTTGTCTGTCTTGTTGTGTCTCTGCTCTGTCTTCTGTAACCCCAGTCGGTCGAGGCAGATGACCGTTCATACTGAGCCCGGTTCTGCTGGAGGTTTTCCTTCCCGTTAATGGGGAGTTTTTTTCCCGCTGTTGCTTCATGCTTGCTCAGTAGGTAGGATTGCTGCAAAGCCATGGACAATGCAGACGACTCTCCCTGTGGCTCTACGCTTCTTTAAGAGAGAATGCTACTTGTCAAGACTTTGATGCAATGAACTGGTTCCCTTATATAGGAATTTTTTTGACCAATGTGTATAATCTGACCCAATCTGTATAATCTGATTGATTTTGACTTTGTAAAGTGCCTTGAGATTACATATTTCATGAATTGGCGCTATATAAATAACATTGAATTGAATCATCTCTTTAGACCAAGTAAACTATCACATTTTATGAGACAGTTATCTCATTTTAAAGATATAATCATCTAACGTTATTACTCTTAGCAAGTTAAAGCTCCATAAAAATTTTAAACCAGCTTTTAGTTCCACTCTTTTATTATGCACATCTAGGTTACCTATAAATATAAAGTATGGCATGCCAAAAAACATTTTCAAGAAACGGCAATTTTAGTAATTGCCTTGTAATTTTATATCTAAGCATTAAAAATGATAATATTTCACCAATTTTCACAGCAAGATGGAAATAACAACTATCCAACATTTTAAGATTTTGTAAAAACTTTTTTCCTCTTTTACCTACCTTTTGAAATTAATACTTGTTTCTACTTCTCCAAAATTATACTTCAAGAAAACTATTGTTCTGTCCTGGGGCCATATGCAGCTAGACAGCTGGGACAAAAGTTCCCCACACAAAGCTTCCTTTTCTTGCGTTCTCTGAATAACCTTTATTCACAAATCTGGCTTTAAACATTCTTTTTGTAAAAAGACGAATATTTTCCAAGGCAGAAGCGTGTAGAACAAATTCAACTTCAACATTAGCAGTTTCCCTAGCTTCATTGCTGAAAAGCAGCTTTTACCAGAGCAAAATACGTCAAAGATCTTTTATTTAAGGTGAGAGCACTCACTATCTCACGTAATTCACAGAGATCTAACAAAGTTGTGATGTCTCACTCTGATTAAATATGAACCCAAAACGTTTCTAACTGTTTTACCATGGATTCCCTCTGACTAATAATTAATTTATATCTTATTTATGTAATGTATTCACGACATGAATTCCTTGCTGTCTTAACAAAAGGCAGAACAACTATAACGTTACTTTCTATAATTATTACAGGTTCTGCTGAGATGCTGAAATTCTGGAGAGTGCTTAGACACCCTGACACACAAATATGTATTAACTTCATTTCATGTGCACTCGTGAACTTGTTTTAGTTGATTTAGTTTTCTTGATGTACTGTAGAGCGTGATGAAGTCTGTTGTGGTATTGTGTGCGCTGGATTGAGGGGACAGTTGGTGTTGTCTGTCAAACCCAATCTTCTTAAGCTGCAAATTCAGTAAAGTTACAAGTTTTCTTGCAACCTCTCATATGGATCTAGTCTAAAAAATAAATAAACTGATAATTAGAAGATCAGTTTGTACATCCACACCAACTCTAGAACCAAAGCCGTATTCAGCTGGAACTTATCCTGACAAAATGTCCCAATTCAGCCAAATAAACTCCAAAAGCTTAGAGGAGATCATTCAGCAGCTAAGTTCCTCCTCATGCTGTCTTGATGCTCTACCCACAGTTTTCCTTAAGAAAGTTTTGCCTGTCATAGCGTCTGATTTGACTCAGATAATAAACACGTCCCTTCTGTCAGGTGTTTCCCCCCAGTCCCTAAAAACAGCAATTATCAAACCACTGTTAAGAAAGAACAATTTAGACAAACTACTACTCCAGAACTACAGGCCCATCTCAAACCTCCCCTTTATCAGTAAGATTATTGAAAAAGCTGTGTTTCAACAATTAAACACCTTCTTAACAACGACCAGCCGCTTTGACGTTTTCCAGTCTGGCTTCCGTGCTCACCACAGTACAGAGACCGCCCTTATCAAGGTGTTTAATGACATCCATATAAATACAGACTGTGGAAGAACCACCGTGCTGGTTCTATTGGACCTTAGTGCAGCATTTGATACTGTTGATCACTCCATCCTGTTAGAACGCCTGGAGAACTGGGTCAGTCTCTCTGGTACAGCTCTCAACTGGTTTAAATCCTACTTAAAGGACAGGGACTTTTTTGTATCAGTAGGTAACTTTACATCAAAGATTACAAAAATCACATGTGGGGTTCCCCAAGGGTCCATCCTGGGTCCCCTCCTATTCAATATCTACATGCTCCCCCTAGCCCAGATAATAAAAAATAACAACATCAGCTACCATAACTATGCAGACGACACACAGCTCTACATCACCATGTCACCAGGTGACTATGAACCAGTTCAAGCACTGAGTAAATGCCTAGAAGAAATCAATACGTAGATGTGCCAGAATTTTCTTCAGTTGAATAAAAACAAAACAGAAGTAATAATTTTTGGACCAATAGAGGAGAGATCAAAGGTTAGCACACAGCTTCAGTTGCTTCAGCTAGGAACCACTGATCAGGCCCGAAATCTTGGAGTAGTAATGGTCTCAGACCTGAACCTCCAAAAGCACCTCCAAGACAGTTACAAGGTCAGCTTTCTATCACCTGAAAAACATTTCCAGGATTAAAGGACTAATGTCTCAGCAGGATCTGGAAAAACTAATCCATGCGTTTATATTTAGTAGAATTGATTACTGCAACAGTGTTTTCACAGGTCTGCCTAAAAAGTGGATCAGACAGCTGCAGCTGATCCAGAACGCTGCTGCCCGCGTCCTCACTAAGACTAAGAAAGTAGAGCACATCACACCAGTTCTAAAGTCCTTCCATGGCTCCCTGTATATCAGAGAATAGACTTTAAAAACTTCTGTTCGTCTATAAATCCCTGAATGGCTTAGCACCTAAATACATCAGACTTGTTATCAGTGTATTAACCATCCAGACCATTAAGGTCTTCTGGATCCAGCCTACTCTGCATACCTAGAACCAGAACTAAACAAGGAGAAGCAGCATTTAGTTCCTATGCTCCACTGATCTGGAACAAACTTCCAGAAAATTGTAAAGGTGCGGAAAGCCTGAGTTCCTTTAAATCAAGATTAAAAACACATTTGTTTAGGATTGCCTTCAACTGTTCTAGTTAACTGAATCACCACTTTTTTGTTCTTTTTTCTATCTACATTTTATCCCTACTTGCTTTTATTCTGTTTTATTTTGCTATATTTTAATCATGTAAAGCACTTTGCATTGTCTTTGTACTGAATTGTGCTATATAAATAAATTTACCTTGCCTTGCCTTACTGAACAAGACAACTTGGTTTGTGGTTTATTTGTGGTCTCTTGCTGCCACCTGGTGGACAGGTTTGAGCAAATAATGCTGTCAAAAGATTAAAAATATATGGTTTGATGTGACTTCCCCACGCCACCACGCCGCCCTGCTCCATGGAATCCACTTGGGGCTGGAATCCACAACACACCAATATGTCTTCTGTCTCTTGACACAGTTTCATGTTGATTAGCTCAGAGGGGTAACATAGCGACCGCTTACAACAAAACATGACACTTCCTGTTGTCAGGGGGCGTGGCCTAAGCAATGTCATCATTTGACCGTTGGATATTAAAGAAGACCTAGTGGTGATCAACTACTGAAAGTTTGGTGGCTCTGTGAGTTTTTGTGTATGAAATATAACAGTTTTGTGTTTCATGGCGAGTAGGTGAACTTTGACCCCTGCCAACGCCCCTTCAGTATGCTCAAAAACTCACCGTTTTGATAACTTTTAATTGGCCATGCCTTATCATCAGACTGACCGAGTTTCAAGCCGCTCGCTCAAAATCCCTAGGAGGAGTTCGATCAAATACCAATGCTGTAAACGTCAAAAATCGGGTCAAAATCAGACCTTCAATCTAAAATGGCCGACTTCCTGTGATATTTGCACTATGACATTAATTGTAAATTCTGAGCGTCTTGGTGAGCTCTAACACTGTACCAAATCTCATGTCTCTACGACAAAGTAAGTGAATAGCAAAGGGTCCTTTGAAAATTGCTAGGTGGCGCCGTTGAGGCATTAGGTCACACCCACCAAAGTTTGTTATGGATTCCTTTTGGGGGGTGGATAAGAATGCATCCAAGTGAGTTTTAAGCAGCTCGGCCCAAAAATGTGGAATTCAGAGCCAAACGTATGGCAGCGGCGTTTGAGGTGACTTCACCACGCCGCCACGCTCTCCTGCTCCATCGAATCCACTTGGGGCTGGAATCCACAACACAACAACATGTCTTCTGTCTCTGGACACAGTTTCATGTTGATTAGCTCAGAGGGGTAACATAGCGACAGTTTACAGCAAAACATGACACTTCCTGTTGTCAGGGGGCGTGGCCTAAGTGATGTCATCATTTGACCATTGGATATTAAAGAAGACCCGATGATGATCAATCACAGAAAGTTTGGTGCCTCTGTGTGTTTCTGTGTAGGAGATATAATAATTTTATTTTTTGTGGCGAGTAGGTGAACTTTGACCCCTGCTAATGCCCCTTCAACAAGCTCAAAAACTCACCGTTTTGATAACTTTTAATTGGCCATGCCTTATGATCAGACTGACCGAGTTTCAAGCCGCTCGCTCAAAATCTCTAGGAGGAGTTCGATCAAATACCACTGCTGTACACGTCAAAAATGGGGTCAAAATCAGACATTCAATCTAAAATGGCCGACTTCCTGTGATATTTGCACTATGACATTAATTGTAAATTCTGAGCGTCTTGGTGAGCTCTACCACTGTACCAAATCTCATGTCTACGATGAAGTAAGTGAATAGCAAAGGGTCCTTTGAAAATTGCTAGGTGGCGCCGTTGAGGCATTTTTCTTTTGATTTTTGTGACGACCTTAAAATACAAAATTTTTAAACAGTCACCATGCACCTGCAAAGTTTGGTGAGTTTTTGAGTATGATAAAGCCCCCAAAAAGGCCCCTCTTTAGGGGGGCAGAATAAAAATAATAAGAAACAACACAGAAACAATAGGCCTTCGCAGCGCTTCGCTGCTCGGGCCTAATTAAACAACACAGATACAATAGGCCTTCGCAGCGCTTCGCTGCTCGGGCCTAATTAAAGCCGCAAGCGGCGATGAGCGGCCCTCGCAGCCAAGCACCGCTGGGGTACGCGCACCGCCTGCCGCCAGCCACCGCAGAAGCTGTCACGCATTTTCCCCGCCCGTCCACCGGGCGATTCACACGAACCCTTTCGGCAGCGCTCCCCCACGACTCACAAAAAATCTGGTGCAGATTGGTCGATGCAGCGAGGAGATACAGCCGTTGAATAATGATAATGCATTTGGCCACCGGGCCGGACCGCTGGGGTTGTAAAGAGATGACATGTTGGAACTATATAAATAAAATTGGATTGAATTAATTTGTCTTTATATAAAACACATGAGTTGCCTCTTGGCATGACATGCACTATATATATATATATATATATATATATATATATATATATATATACACACATTTGACCTAATAAAATACATTATTCATGTTTTTATTAGGTCAAATGCAATAATTCAATTCAATTCAATTTTATTTATATAGCGCCAATTCATGAAACATGTCATCTCAAGGCACTTTATAAAGTTACGTTCAATCATATTATACAGATTGGTCAAAAATGTCCTATATAAGAAAACCGGTTGATTGCATCAAAGTCCCGACAAACAGCATTCACTCCTGGGGAACCGTAGAGCCACAGGGAGAGTCGTCTGCATTGTCCATGGCTTTGCTGCAATCCCTCATACTGAGCAAGCATGAAGCGACAGTGGGAAGAAAAACTCCCCATTAACGGGAAGGAAAACCTCCAGCAGAACTGGGCTCAGTATGAACGGTCATCTGCCTCGACCGACTGGGGTTACAGAAGACAGAGCAGAGACACAACAAGAGAGACAAAAAAAGCACAGAAGCACACATTGATCCAGTAATCTGTTCTACATTAGATGGTAATAGCGGGTGAGCCGTCTTCTTTGGATGATGTCCCAGTTAACAGAATGCCAGACCAGGTGTACCTACTATGAAGATAAAAGAGAGAACAGAAAGTTAAAGCAGAAATGACAACACGTAATGCATAATTGAAGAACAGTAGAACTCTATAGAGTGAGAAAATTAGATCCTGACGTCCTCCAGTAGCCTAAGCCTATAGCAGTAAAACTATAAAGGTAGCTCAGAGTAACATGAGCCACTCTAGTTATAAGCTTTGTCAAAAAGGAAGGTTTTAAGATTAGTCTTAAAAGTAGACAGGGTGTCTGCCTCACGGACCAAAACTGGGAGTTGGTTCCACAGGAGAGGAGCCTGATAGCTAAAGGATCTGCCTCCCATTCTACTATTAGAGACTCTAGGAACCACCAGCAGACCTGCAGTCTGAGAGCGAAGTGCTCTGTTAGGAACATACGGGGTAATCAGAGCTCTGATATATGATGGAGCTTCATTATTAAGGGCTTTATACGTTAGAAGAATTTTAAATTATATTCTTGATTTTACAGGAAGCCAATGAAGGGAAGCTAAAATTGGAGAAATATGATCCCGCTTGTTGATTTTCATCAGAACTCTTGCTTTGAACTGCATTTTGTGGACTTCCTGATAGTAAAGAATTACAATAGTCCAGCCTTGAAGTAACAAATGCATGGACTAGTTTTTCAGCATCACTCCTGGACAGAATGTTTCTAATTTTGGCGATATTCCGGAGGTGAAAAAAGGAAACTCTGGAAACCTGTTTAATATGGGATTTAAATGACATGTCTTGGTCAAAAATAACACCAAGATTTTTAACTTTATTACCAGAGGCCAAGTTAATGCCATCCAGATTAAGTGATTGATTAAGAAGTTTATTTTTTGAGGACTCTGGCCCAAAGATTACAACTTCGGTCTTGTCAGAATTTAGATGCAGGAAATTTAAAGTCATCCAGCTTTTGATGTCATCAAGACATGACTGCAGTCGAAGTAACTGATTGGATTCATCAGGATTTATGGATAAATATAGCTGAGTGTCATCAGCATAACAGTGGAAATTAATCCCATGCTGTCTGATAATTTTACCGATCGGAAGCATATATATAGTAAAGAGTTATAGCAGCAGAACTGCTGCAAGAAGCAGCAGTTCTGCTGCTGCTTCTTGCCTTTTGACAGACAGCTTACTTGAGTGGCTTTAACACGCACTACTTGACTGTTTGGACCTTTGGGAAGTTGTTGAAGTGCACA